>NW_027273871.1:4775000-5185000 GCF_046630095.1 Trachinotus anak
CCAAGGTGAGCCACTGTGATGATGACGATAATGATGACGATTATTTACAGCCTTTACATTCACACCGGATGATTTATTCAAATGTTGTTGCTTTTTCACTTCATATTACATTAAAAGAGAAGCTCTTTATGAAATCCTTTAGAGAGCACAGTTCAATTGTAATTTAAGTGTAACTGTGAACAGTCACACTTGAGTATGTTTGCTTTTATCAAAGTCAGTATCAGGCCTTTGGTTATCTAAAATACACTAACATGAAACATGCAAATTGTAGATTAGATTCATCTAAACAGACTCCACTTATTACTCATTGTACAAACACCTGTCGTAACGGCACAGCGAGGCAATAACGATCACTACAAATCAATCGGCAGTTTTTCAATATTTTTTCAGACTCAATAAGATGACTGTCAAAGATGATTATTTTTTGCTGCAGCCTACTCTCATGTCAGCCTACAAGTACTGGCAAAAAGGCTGTGGAAATGCAGCTTAACACGTCCCACAGTTCTCTGTGAGAGAGATATTTACGTCTATTTTCATCTCAGAAAGCATTAATTATTTCTCAAGCATATTGCTAACAAACAGAGCAAGAACAAGCACCCAAGCAATCATGTGTCTGAGTTTCAGTCAGTGTTAATCAGTGGGTTTTATCTAAATCTAATGTGTCAAGCTGACCACAACTTCAGCAGCTAAACAGATATTTTTCTCTGGACTTGGTGGAGACCAAAGCAGCTGAAAGGACGAGGAATATTGGACAAACTGCAAAATGTCAAATAGCAGCTGAGGCCTTTTTTTCATTTCCTCTTTTGTTCTAGGTGTAATTCATCATATCGCAGTGAGAGTACCCCGTGTTTCCTGATCTGCTCCTGGTTGCCATTCTAATTTGCTGTTGCTGCTCTTTGCTGTTAATGCAAACATGTTTACTAGTTTTCATGATACATTCAGAGCATAAGTTGGGAATTATTTACAGCAGTGCAACAACATACCCTTACCTTCCTCATCTCTCAGCTGGATGATTGGAGTCTCTCACTTAAACGGAAATACTGTTCTTTTTACCCACTAATTAATTCCACTTGGCTTTCCTTTCTTTCCCTTTGTATTGAGCTGCTGTCAGTCAAACTCAGCTTCCCAACAGAGGCTTAAAACTAAAAGCCTCGTGGCCCAATGCTAATTTGAACCGAAGCTGCTGGTGGAGCCTTCCCAAAACCTTGACTTGTCACAGCAGGAAAGAAGCACAGGTCTAACTAGTAGCATTAATGATGCCTCAGTTACATGAAGGTGTGACAGTAAGCCATGTCACTGAGCAGGCATGCACAGTAGTAAAAGCCTGTACACCTCATGTGCTTAATATTAAATGAAAAAATTCAGAAATTGATAATTACATGAATTAATTGTGTATAATATATAAGTGAAACAATATTTTTTTAAATAATAAAACTCAGCTCATAATTATGATATGTATTTTCATCATTCTTGCTTTCATAATAAGAGATTTATGGGAGTTAGTTTCTATTTAATTGAAAAAAAAGAAGAAATATTTTGGAATGAGCCTTTTCAAAACTGTTATTTCATAATGACATTTCCCTTTTTTGTTATCTGTCATCATGCAAATAAAATCCTAAAGGTAACATCTTCAGGTTTTCATTCAAGCGCAAGAGCAGCAGTGATGAAAAGCTGGAACATCCTCTAAACCATGTGACACTGGATCTCAGTAGATTAATGCTGCAGCTGAATCAGTACAGTTTAAAGAGTTCCTATGGACAACCAGAGAGGCAGTGATTAATTCTTCGATAAATACATAATTATCCAGCACATTGGAGGTGGACAGCAATAACTAAACTGTATCTGATTTTAATAAAAAGCCTATTTCAATCTAATATACAATAAATATGAGTCCAGGGGTGTTTGTCCCCTGTGGTTCCCACCCATGTTTGTTGTGATGAAGTGGTGGTTCTGACAACCATGGCTGCCGTCAGCACCTATAACTCTTCCTATCTGTCTGCCTCAATAGCTGGTATGGAGGAAAGTGAGCATCAGAGGAGCCAGTCTTGGCAGGAGTGTTGGAAAGCGGAGTGGGCATCGGGCCATCTTGATTTATGGTGGTTATTTCCCATACTGCTCTGCTCCTGGACTTTAGCTGCTGCCTAGCCAAGCAGAAAAAATGATTTTCTCTCTCAAATACCATATATACACATTTCCATGATTTAATTTGTTTACGAAATCCCCTATGATTCTTTCTGACCATAGATTTTTTTTTTGTTGCTGTTACTGCAAGAGCTGCAGTTGCTCCAGTAGTAACTGCAATGGAGCGTTCTTCGATTAAGCATTTCTCTAATGAGATCTTATGGATCCTGGGTCAGGAGGAATGGGAGAGGGTTAACACTACAGTACTGGTGTTGATGCCTAGTGGTGAGGTTACAGTGGCAGGGGACAGGGTTTTATGTTTATGCAACAGTAGCTCAATGTATAATGCTGATATTATCAAAGCTCTGTTGGCATTTGGTCTGAAAAAATCAATGTCTTTCATAGCAGAAACTGTCAAAAGGTCACTAAAACAAACAAAGGAGGCTAAAGGAGGGTGCAACAGGACAACTGAGCTGAAAAAGTCAAATGTGAGGGATGCAAAGAGGCTTATCTCTACATACAACTCCACTTGCTCAAATACTCTTAATCACATTCACCCTCTGAAAATGGGAAACCCCAAACCTAAAATTCATCCTGGGCTAAATGATACATCAGACAGCAAACTTTCATGTTTGGCATAATTAAAGAATGGTTCAGTATTTATCAGAGAACACTTAAAATGGCAATAGTGAATTATTTTGTTACAATATCTTACATGACTGTCCTAAGCCCAACATTTTTTCATCCACTTAGTCTTTAACCCCTCTAATATAACTGAAACTGTTGAGAAGAAATTAATTTTTCTTTTGTTCCTAAATGTGAGAATATCAGAGCGCTCACCCTTCGCTCTTTCAGATTTCTCTCCATTTCGCTGAATGGCTAATGAGCTATTGCCCTCTACTGCAAACCAATTGTGAACCACTTTTTCTCTTCAATGCTCCTTTGGATTCTTTAAACAGGCTGTGGACTTGTCAGCGGCTGTCTCAACCCAGGTTTTTGAAACCCTGTTTGTAGCAAGCAGTGGTACAGTCACCCTTGACCTGACACTCAAAACACCCACTTGTACCCCTTTGAAAACATTTTTTTTCTTCTCTGAGCTGCCTCCAAATGTAATTCACAGCAATATGAGATTTTCAACCCTATCACCAGGTAGAACATTGATATTGGACAATTCTGCAAAAGCCAGCGTGAGTAAAACGTGGCTGTGGTCAGGGAAAGTTCAGAGCAGAGCCAGAACATTATTTTTTGGTGTAAAACAGGATGGAACTGGACTTGGCCTGAAAGTTGGGCACACTACTCGTTCATCCATCATCCAGACTTCATACACTTCTTCTGTGCCTTCAGCAGCTACACACATGGCAGATTATTGCATTAACAGTGAATCTTGGCAGTGGGTATAAATTAGATGTAAACTGTCCAATGTTAATGTAATTCTTAGGTAAAGTGACATTTTCTGCAGATTGCAGTTTGAATTGAACAGCACTAAATCAGCCCCTTTGAGGGTTATACATACCCTCATGACTCATGGTGTTTGTAACTATTTTACTCCTTACTCACCTGTCACAGTAAGATAAGATAAGTTAAGATCGCCTTTATTAGTCCCACAGTGGGGAAATTCACAAGTAGACTAAAACGTTCTGATTACCTACCTGTTCCACCTGCAGTTGGTATTACTGTCATAGCCCTGCTCCTCCATACCTTACAGTCAGAACATTTAAGTAAACATGGATAATATCTCATCCTCCTTACAGCTAATATCAGTTGTGGGTTACCTCAAGGGTCCCCTTTAGATCCTTTGATCTTTTAATACATTTTGTTAATGAAAAATGTCATTAATTACCTACTTTTCATGACACAAATGAGACTAGAACTAAATACAAAGAAACCTTTGGAACCGAGAGATATTCAAAAATGTATTACGATTTTTGTCAACAAATAAAAACTTAACGATAATGTGAAAGACAGGCAAATTAAAAGCTTTTAATGCAACATCTTATTCAGCAACCTACGAGCATCTGTGGGAGCTCACACTACGTGTTCTGAATAATAAAACAGTTTCCTCCACTGACCAAAATGTCTCTTGTTCAGAAGATGATTTAGCCGCTTGGTCTGTGGCA
This sequence comes from Trachinotus anak, assembly GCF_046630095.1. Taxonomy (NCBI): domain Eukaryota; kingdom Metazoa; phylum Chordata; class Actinopteri; order Carangiformes; family Carangidae; genus Trachinotus; species Trachinotus anak. The sequence continues at coordinate 4,779,239 of NW_027273871.1, forward strand.
AGTTCTGTGTTTGTCAGTAAAGTTATCTGATGTTACCTGTGAGTCAGTCTGTGCACTACTGCAGAGCAGGGTGACACCTTGCCAGAGATATTTGTAACCATGACAACTGTATATAAAGATGGTGACAGCTATACCTTCAAAATGCTCAGAAGACAAAATTTAACATGTCACTGACGAAAATCACATTAAAACTAACAAAAATCAAATGACTAAAATTTGACTAAAACTTATGCACATTTTTGGCAAAAGACTAAAACTAATGTAACTTACTAAATGTAATTTGAAGTGGCCTCTGGACTATTTTCAGGATTTCAAAGGTTGAATGGCTTTTAGATTTCCAACGTCCTGTTTGGTTTCCTGGACTCCAGCATTGCTGTAGCTAAAATGTTGAATTGGAATTAGCTGAAAACACAGAGAGGGGTAATTTAGTCCTCTAATATTAGCAGGGACATGTTCCTTTTAAAACTGCTCATGAAAACTAATTTTCGACCTCTTAGCTTTTGGCTTTGTATGATCTGTTTTGTTCCAATTTAGAATTCATAAGATGAGGACTGTTGAAGGACTGTGTTTTTCATGGTTACTGGATTAGACCCATTTTGACCATGTCATGCTAAAAGCACAAATGGGTCTAGTTCTGCAGCTTGATTCAGCAGAGAGGAACCTTCCCACATCCTTTACATTTTGTCTCAGGCCCTTAACTGCCCCTTGATTCACCCACCCAGCACAATACAGACAGAATGCTTTCACTTAAGCTGCCAATCATGACCGCTCCATTTTCACTTCTTCTTCTTCCCTTCTCTGCTGTATTATAACAAAACAAATGGTATATAATTTTCAGTCACTTTTTTTTCCTTTTTTTTTTGTTGTTTGGTAGGATTCAAAAAGAAGGAACAAGTAATTTGCTATTCCTCTCCTATGCTCATTACTGCACACAAAAATAACAAGAGCACAACACTGAGGCATTGCTTTACCTGTGTTCCTCGCTCCACTAATTAAATCACTCACTGCTCAGTGAAACAGGTTTTCAGCTTGTACAGTCCTCAGTATTTTATTAACATTCTTATGGAGACTGTGAACCCCCGCACATATTGTATTTCTGAGAGTGCAGTGGGACAGTTTTCTTATAAAGTATACACATACATTGTCTTTGTCCAGCTGTACTTGGTAATCTACTCTGAAATTAATTCGTTAGTTGACATGAAGGGCTCCAAACCATGCAACAAGGATGGAGGTACAGTAGTAGGACAAATAGCCCATAGACTCTCTTAATTAGATTATATCCTTTGTCTTGACATGTCAACAGGGAGAAAGCCACAACTATTTGAGAATGACCTTTTTAGTTTTTTAATGAAGGCTATTCTTACAAGGACAAAATAACTGTTGTTGAAAACCTATTTTTCTTCTTTATCCCACTGGACAGTTTCAAACACTGATCCTTTGGCACCGATGTTTCGTATCCCGCAGGAAATTTTTTATGAGGTAAAACCCTGTGTCTTGTGTTATCTTACAGGGGTTTTTAACATGTCAAAATTAGCTTTGTTTTATTCCCACAATGACATCCATCCCACAAAACAACTCTGGAGGAGAAAATGTGCTACCAAAGATAGTGACATCAAGTAATGTGTCAATTAAGTTTGGGGTGTAGGCACAAATGTTACAGCTACAAACAATGATGACTATCTTGGCATCTGTCAGTCACATGTAAAACTAAGTCTTAAGAAAATACTAATCAGTTAATGGCCGTTTACGCGTATTAGGGTAAAAACATCATGATGAAAACATGATTGTTTTGTGCAGCAGAGACCTTTAGTCTTTTGGCTGCTGTCTAAAAGATGGAAGTTCTTAAGACACGATGAAATGAAAACCAGCCAGCCCATAGTTTGGACATATTTATTGACCAAGAACTGTTACTCTTCAGATTTTCCATCCTCACAGTGAAGTCACCGGTTTCACTCAGCTTCCAACTCTAAAACCAGGTTATTCCATAATCCAGGTTTAACAAGAAACAACGTATAAATAAGAAAATGTTGTAGAAACTAGGTGTTCAAGTTGAAGGTTTAGCTTTGATTTAAAAATTTGATTTTTTTGGAAATCTATTCTTACAATAATATAATATATAATATAATGTAATATGGTTCATGTCAGTGTTACCTCACCTCACTTTGGCTGCAGTCACTACAAGAGGACATTGTACAGCAAGAGTAGAAATTTTTGCAATGAAAAAAAACATCTTTTTAAAAACATCTCCTGTGAACATTTTACTGATAATATTCAGTAACATACAAGTTCAACTAGTCCAATACATAAATTAACAACATATCATCATTATATATAGAAAACGCAATTACCCTTCCCTGAAAACTGTAGCAAATTAGTTGTATATAGGCATAATTTCTAGGAAACAATTTTGGTTTGAGTGGTTATATTAGTGAAAACTTGAAGTGCTGCTATGAGACTTGTATATAGCTACATAAGTTGTGTGCAACTGTTGAAGAGGGCATCTTGGTTTCAGTGCATACCGTTGTGAATTTCCTCTACAGGAGATCAATAAAGGTACATCTTATCTTATCTGATTGTTGCAGCACCACATGTGTGAAAAATCTTGGGTTCCTGCTGGTATTTTCCCCAGGAAAAGAGAGTAGATACTGGCAAGAATTACTGGAAAACACCAGGCTCTCTATTCCTCCCAAAATAACACATCCTGGAAAAGTGTTTCTCTGAAACACTCTCTGAAAACAGAAACAAATTCAAGACAGTCAAAAAGCTGATTACTCAAAAATCCCCAAAATGTTGAAGTAATGCAGCATTTCTTGGTTTAGTGTATAATAATGTTGCAGAATTTCAAATTGTATAGCATTCAATTCGCTCTGCTGTCCAACACTGCTTGGTTCTAATTTAGTAGCTCATATCAATGCTGATAAAAGTAGCAATAAGAAAAGAAAGGGGACTTTTCAAGATCATTGTTAAGTCATCGCTGCAATGCCCATTTGATAAGCTGTTCGGTGTGGATAATGATGTGAAACTGATGGTGGGCCTCAGCCAAACATTTCAGGATCAGACATTAATTTTTGTAAAGAGAGGTATTGAGTCTTAATGCACCCTTTTAGTTTTGCTAACATCACTCCATCTATAGTTGTTCCGTCTTCACAGACGACCCACTCACTCACTCACCGCACTAAGTGAATCAGATCACATCCATTGTAATGGCTCACATGACAGAAATAAGTCAATTTCAGTCTCTTGAAATAGGCTTTAATTGATTTAAAAGGGCGTACATGCATGTAGATGTACAGAGAGACAGAAATACTGCAGCTCAGAGCTAACAGCACTTCCTCTGCTTGCCCTTCATGTCCGTTGGCTGCAGTAGTAAGGATGTGTGGGATCATGATGAATCAAACACAATAGAGTTTGATCTATAGTACATCTCAGCCTTTGCAGTGTTTTACTTTCCCTTGGTACCTGTAGTTTTCCATTGTGAGATTTTAATGAAATACAGAATGACTCACAGCCAGGTCATTATTAGAGTTGTTCTTGGTATTATATTATGTTGATACTAATTAATTAATTTCACTAGTTTTAAAACTACAAGTTGAAAGGTATTTTCATTGTTTCTTCCTTGTGTATTTGACATATTAAATTTCCAGTTAAAGTCTCACTTTACAGCTCAGCCATTCTAGAAAGAGAGAATGAAAATGGCATGGGGCAGAGCTTTGAAGACAATAATTAATTGCGATTATCCAAATTCTGTGATGACAATGGTGCCTCATTATCATGCATATGCCAATATAGCTCAAGGCGCAGATCCTCTCCAGGCTCTGTGTGCTTCTCAGTATGACTAACAGCCACATGGGAGTTGGTTATTGTTTAGAATTGTTAAATATGAGCAGAGGTAGGTTGGGACACATGTCGCATTTAAATCAACTATGATCAGGACAGGTGATCAGAACACAGTGCAAGCTGTGGTGGTTAAAGGTTTGCCTAAACTGCACCAAGTGCCTGTTCCACCAGTCGGTTCTGTCATGGCTGCATCTCTTCTTCTAAATCTTCCTGGTAAGATTTTAAAGTGATCTTTTGACTCAGAAGTGACAAAAAAGTAGCCTAACATTGGTCTGTAAACATCAGGCTTGAGTCAACACCTAGTCAGGACGATTCACGATGAGAGCTTCCTAATGGTGTACAAGTGGAAGGTTCTTGATATGGACCATTTATGTATTCTATCCAATCACAGTGATTTCATTGTGGTGCAGTGAAAGTAGTAAAAGCTTAACATGTTTTTTTTTTTAATATATATATATATATATATATATATATAAATGGCACCTTCTCTCTCTCAAACATGGTGGTCTAGTGTGACTTTAACAGTTCAGTTGAGTCTGTTGAGCTTTACCTTGCTCTGAAGCAGAGACACAATCTCAACAACAAGTCTTTTCAATTAAACAAAGAAATATGTTGTTGGTCTATGTCCTCTACAACAGCACATTGTGTTTTTCTGATATGACACCGTATCAACGGGACGACATTGCCCTTTGAAAAATAAACCTCTTTTCTGATTATCCTCGTCCGGAGGATAAGTGACTTGCCAAATACATGAATTAACAACATATCCTCATTACATTAATAGAAAACATAATCATGTTTCAATTATATTGCTTACAAAACATATTTGCTTCATCGCAAATTACTTATTAAAAGGTAATTTCTAGGAGACAGGATTGAACAGGGGACAGGTGCTGTCTAGGTTAAAAGAAACCAAGGTTGACTGTCGGTAGGAAATGGAAAACGAACAGTGGTTTCCTGTGCATCCATCCACCCAGACCTCCTCCCTCTGTGGACATTGTGACTGTATAATATCACACAACTTCCTCTTTTGTTCCTGGAAGGCAGGAGTCATAATTACTATTTGCCACTCGGGGGCTGTATCACTTGAAAGTAACCGTATGCCGTTTTTTGGCCGTTTGCCGAAATGACTGATGATCTCGTTTGTGTTGGGAGGACAGTCACCATATTCCCGTGGGTCAGCTCAGTCAAGTCATGCTGTGAGTCTGCAGTAGAAATGTATGAAGCACTGAATGCCACTGCTAAATCAGGCAACAAGAGGCTTGGAGAAAAATGTTACCCTAACCCTTATGAGAGAGCCTACGAAATACATTTTTTTTCCTTTATTGTATACATGCCTTATCTTGCCTGACTCAGTGATACAAGAATACAACTTTAAACAACTCCCCACTGAGCTGGTACAGCTCTCCCTTCTTTTCAGCGGTGTAATATAACAATGGATCGTCTATCATCTTTGCTGTTATTCTCTTTATAAGTCTTTTATCACCATTCCCAGACTTCCTTAAAATTTATAGTCCTCCTTTCCAAGTAATAAGTTTGTCTTTGCAAACTTGTTCAGTCAAGTTATAATTCTGCAAAGTAAGATAAGGTGTTTGTTATTGTCACATTAGTTTCTGTGCTTTTACATTTAGATGCTTTTTTGATCTAATGCTGTTTACACTTCTTGCACACACAGCAGTTTACAGGACAGCAGAACCTTTTGAATTTGGATTTATTTAATAAGGATTTATGCTTGAAACTCATTTAATTTGTTTACAATTTAATCAGTCTTCTAGAAAAGTGTTGAAAGCTCACAAAAGTAAGGAGCACTACGCATTGTATTTTATATATGCATCATAGAGGAAGGCTGAATTCATCAGAAATGTATTAATAAACCACTACAAGTTATTTCAGTAACATTAACAGCACAAGAAACATGAAAGACATCTTACTTAGAGTCCACACAGACACTTTGGAAATGAATGCACAAAAGGTCTGTTATGAAGGCACTAGTTCATTAATTCTGTTTGAATGATGTCCTCGCCTGCTGCAACACAAACAAACATCAGCTTTTCACCTTTTTTGCTTTGCCTGATGCAAACATAAAATACCCTGCACTCCTGTTTTGTACCATTTCAGACCACACTAAGTGACACGCTGCCACTTTCCTTTTCTTCTCTTACCTCGGCTGAATAAAGAATTCTCCGTTCCCTCATGTAATAGCATTACGTGCACCTAAAAACAGACAGTCTCCGTCCTTCTGCTTTGGTTCTACTGAAGGCATCTTTACAGCTTGTTCTGCCTCACCACATCACCACACAAACGTAAAATTGTCCAAAGAACTACTCCCCGCAGGAGGCCCCCGTTTGCATGGGAAGATGCTGTCCTCACTCCTCTGCCATTGTTCCGGTTAGTCAGCTTCCTAAAAACTGAAAGCTTACAGGCCAAATCACAATCTTACACCTCTTTCTAAAAAAAAAAACAAAAAAAAACAACAAAAAACTGCCAAATGTTGTAGCTCACTTAGCCTGAATTTCAACAATCCTCTCCAGCTTCATTGAAACTCAGAAACAACCCATTAGCTCGTGACAGGCGCTGTGTCTCAGCCTTCAATCTCCTGGACCTCAGACACAACAGCCTGGAAGGCTTACAACACTTTGTTGGGGTCCACATCACTGCTCCTAAGTGATTTCACTCAAGCCTGACTTTCCCAATTTATTATCTTAGCTAGTGACAGGTCACAGCTGATGTGAGGTCTGTTTTACATGTCCCTTTCTTCAGATCTCATAGATTCTTACTTGTCATTACTGCTTGTCTGTTGTCTAGAATGATCTGTTTTGGCTCTGCAGACTGATGCACATGGAAAAAACATGAATCTCATGTGAAAAATGTAAAGATGGATCTTTGTTCCTTTAAACCCCTGTAGCAGCATGGTCAGAGAAAAGTCTGTCAGCCTGTCTGTTCATCTGTAAAACAGTTTTGTGCACAGTAAGATATCTCAATAACTGCTGGTCGGATTGCTATAAAATCTGCTGCAGACATTTCTAATACTAGTCTTAATATAGATGCCAGCAAGCAGCAGTGCTGGTCTGAAGTCTGAATGAATTTTGCCCACATACTAAAGCAACTGCAGAGCTTGTCTTTGACTGGACAACTGTGGAGTGTGCCCCATATAGGTTTCCTTATTTCCTGAGTTTTGTGGATTCTCAGAAAAGTTGCTGTGGCCAAAAAAGGCCATTTGCTTCCTTCAAAGTTGGCGTCAGCTCTGCATTGCTTTCCAAGTTTTTCAAAGCTTTACAGTCTGTGTTCTGAACAGTACAACATATTCTCTTCACTGCAAATGCATCTGTTGGTTATAAAGACTTTGAAAGACATTTTTTAAGACCAGAACGTGTTGGCCTTTTAAGATTCAACCAAGACCACTATCTTTTCCTAATCTTACCCTTTGTGTCTTAGGACAAGCCTAACTGACTGTTTTGCATTTAAATTCAGTCTGAATATTTCATGACTTCGCAGATATGTTCATTAAAAATGGTTTCCTCATACTTTTGATAGCCATGCTAGAAGCTCTGCTATGCTAGCATCACAATATTGTTGCTAACACATTGATATTAAGCAGGTATTATGACTGCTGTCTTCATATAGTATGTAAACATGCTAAGTATAGCTGAGGCTGATGAGAATGTATTTAGTTTTACAAGTACAAAATCCATTTAAACACTCCCACCCCTCTACCCCATCCACACAACGAGCAGTAAATTACAAAGTTATAAATAAAAACAATAAAAATGATACAAATAATATCAGGAACTGAGGAAATGCCATGGTGAATCTCATAAATTAGCCTAGAAGAAACACAGAAGACTGGAAAACAAAGATAAAGATAGAAGGATAAATTACTAAAATACTACAACAGAGGAGATGTATTGTGAGTGAATAAAACAGAAATAAAAGGTAGAAAGTAGAAATAGAATAAATAACCACAAATAAAAGTAGGGTATTAAAAGGAAAACAAACAGAAAATATGCATAGAATAAAAGGACATATCACTAAAACAGCCTAAAATCCCAAGGGGCAATCCTTCTCTTAGTTATACACATATTTCAGTCTTGAGTCTCCAGTGTCTGGGGCTGAAAAGTGAAGCCAACACGTTATGCTAACAACTACAGTTCTTCGAGTGGCCACTTGGCTCTAAAAGCCAGTCATGTTAAAATCCCCAACTTAACAGCAGAAATCAACATGTTTACATCCTGGTACAAAAAACAGTTTTGGTCTTTATAGCTAATTTCCCCTTTCATGACAACTGAACAGAGCATGTTTTGTTTTTTTTAACCAATTAAAATTTTATGAAGGCTTAAACTTATGCATGATTGAGGGTGTGGCCAGTTTGAGTGACAGGTGGGTGAGTGTATAGTATAGGAGTTAGGCGGAGTCAGGCGTTGCCGAGATGGCAACGGCAGGGCAGCCCGCTTTGAGCTTCAACGGAGGCTACGTCCATCTTTATTTACAGTCTGTGGGTGGAGTAAATGACTGCCCAACACTGCAGTAACTACAGCAATGTCGCCAGCTTGGCTAAAGACATGATCAGGGAAGCCTGTTTGTTCTGGAGATTTTCTGGTTGTCTGGTCTGTAATTATAAGGACATGTGAACGTACAGGTATTTATACTCAATGGAGATGATAAAAACAACAACAAAACAACAACATTGTTACCATCCATATGTTTTCCTCTCCAGCACGCACTAGTTTACTGTGTTTATCAGACGTGCAAATTCTGATGCTCAGTCAAAGGTGGCAGTGCATTGTTTATACATACTAGAGCTTTACAAGGCTTTTCTTGGCCTCATATTTTTGATACATTTGCTGGTCTACTTCTACCTTGTAGTATCCTCGTGGTCATCCCACACATATTAAAGTAAACAGCTGCATGGGGAGTCTTTCTCTGAAGCAGCACCACCCTCCACAGAAAAACAAGTTTCCTGCCCTTATCAGTGAATCAGACTCTGTCTCACTATTCAATTGCAGATCCAAGACCTGTTTATTCAGCCCCACCTACACTACTACTTTAACACTCCACTGCAGTCTTTCATTCTCTACCTTCTTCTGCAGACTGCCCTTTTCATAGCCCAGTCCGCCCACACTCGTGTGTGGGAGCACACACAAACACAAACACACACACGCACTGGCTCTGCTTTGTAGGGATGTTTTTGCTTTTGTATTCACTATCCTTGTTTGTATCTGTTCTCATGTCACTGGTTTTACTTGAAAAGGCTTTATAAAACAACTCTGTATCATCTGTAATCCTGGCATTACAGTGAGTAGAAAAAAAACATTTTTCTTTCACTCAACTTGTCACATTTTGGCTGTAAATATTGATGAAACGTCCGGCAGACTTTCTCACAAGAGAGTAGCTGCTACGTCATGTCTGCAGTAAAATCAATTCTGATTCATATCTAAATTACAAGTGTGGTTTGTCCACTATGCCTTGGTTTACACTGTGTATTTTGTTTAGATAGTGTATTGTTAAGTTTGTGCATCATCAGCTTAAAGGAATAGTTCAACACAGATAAGCCGACCTGGAGTAAGGAGGCAGTTAGTTTAGCATTAAGACTAAAAACAAGGTGCGACAGTTTACCTGGGTCTTGTTTAAAAACACCTGCGAATCTTTTAAAACTCACTTATTAACATGTTATATCTTATCTCACACAAACGGAGATGTGAAAACAGCAGTTTGGCTTTTAAGGGGAAAACATACTGTAACTGCTTTTTTAACCAACAACTGTTTATCCATCCGCCCAGATTCTCTGGTTATAGCTCAGGTTGCCAGATGGTTGGTGAACACAGGTCTCTGTAAAGGCACAGTGGCACCAAACCTGGCAACCCCACTGTGACAATAAGACTTAGAGTTCCTACACACATTCACTGCAGCTGGAGTTTGCCAAGTCATATTTACAGCATGTGCAGTGACTCCCTGTAAAACCACTATTTGCTGTTTTTACATTTCTGTTAAACACTTTGGCACTTTCTAAGAAGAAAGCAAATATGTGTATCTCCAAAAATGTCCATCTACTTCTTTTAAGTCGATGCCATCTATTTTATCATTTCACATAAGTTATTTATCTTTCAGTGTCGTTGTCGTGTACCTCTCACCATCTGGAGGTGTTTACAAGTTGCACATGTTGAAACTCCTACTTAAATTCTCTGCCTTCATCTGGGAAGTGTGTGAACTTCTGTGGGCAGAAACACCTGCTGAAGTCTGGGTCTGCCTTTAAGTCAGCACGTTGATTTTAAAACTGTTTTTTTTTTTTAATTTATTGTCACAGACTGTCACCAACATTTGTCTCCGACTGCAATTAATTTAATGCCAAATGGTAATGAAGCAAGTGACAATTATGTGTAGCTCACTTGAAAATTACTATCAACGGACCCTCCACATTCAGTACGGCATTAATTAATTTTTCCCCTTAAACATTTAAAAAAACAACATTTCAGCAGTGCTCCACTGTGTCAACCTAAAGACTCATCTCTGCTTGCATGTTCTGATTTATTTGCATGTTAATTCAGCTGCTTCAACAATTTGACATGGTCAATGTTCTTTTTCTTTTTCTCTTCCACCTCACTCTTTTGCATGCTCTCACCGTCTCTGTGTGTTGGTGCTTTATGTTTGCTGGAAAAACAGCTTCCTGTCCCCAGATACAAGAAGGTAAGCTGCTGAGATAAGCTCAAATCCCAACCACTCCCCACTGATCAATACTTAGTCTTTTCCAACCCATGTCCACACCCAGTGAACCCTGATCGAAACCATCACCAGCCCCTAGCTAACCCCCTCTGAGCTCCCCCTCATTACCACTGTGATGTGATTCAGTTACTCTGCAACAAAAAAAAGTAATTTTCCTTGTGAATGAATGTTTAATGCTTCGCCTCTGTTCCTCCATTGGTCCCATTCTTTTCTGCCCGTACAGTCTTGCATATTGTAAATAATGACTCACCGAGACAGGTCAGCTAATTAAAAGCAAACACTGTGATAACAGATAGTGACAGGAGCATCCAAAGCAATGTGGTGATTGACTACACTGGACTGAGAGGTCAACCAATTTACTGATTAATTAAAGGTAAACTCCGTCTTTAGATACAAAATGCTGTCATACATCATGAATCAGTGTTGTTCAGATATTTATATTATAATTGGGTTCTGTAACTAATGTTGTTCTTACATTGGTGAATTCCTACTTTTCAACAATAGTCTACACTTGTCTGATTAAGTAGTTGGTTTTTCACATACTATAAGCGTTGTGGCTAAGACATGAACTCACTGCAACTTAAGAAAACCAACAAATGAAAAAACATCTTCACTCCGCGGACAACAGATCGGTCATATTTACTTTCCCGAGGAGGGTCTCATCAAACAGCTATTTGAGGTCATTTGTCCCATCAGCTGTTGGGGTTTTGAACAAGTTGTTGGCCTAGTTGTCACTGCAATTAACATATACTGATCACATCTGAATGTAACGTATTATGGTGAAATCTACTGTATGTTAAACAGATTTATGTCTTTATTTATTGTGTTATTTTATTTTATGATGTGTATTGGTGTTGACTTCTGTTGCAGACCGAATGCTCCTCAGAGCAAAGACTTTCTAATCAGATCATTCAGAATAAAATGCTTGGAAACACAGAACAGACACACAGCAGAGGTGAAGGTCGACCACTCGTCAATGATTTTGGAAAATTAGCTTATTTATATCACTGAAGCTAAACACAGAGCGCTAGCTTTTCTTTTTCTTGATGCCGCATATGTGAAGTCAAACTGATGAAAATCTTGGCTTCATTTGCTCGTGTTTTTGTTGGAGTTGGAGTGCGCTGAACTCTCTGGACTACCAAGTGTAAAAAACACCTCTTTCCTAATTGCCTGTGTCTTCAGAGGGAAACTTAAAAAGTCCAACATGAAATGTAAAATTGTGGTGTTGATTGATACATATGTCCTTCACTGTGTTACAGAATGGACACTGTTAAGCTCCCTTCAACTTAAAAAAAAAACAAAAAAAAAAAAACACAATACTGACATCTCTGAGTACATTTCTCCAATGTGACCACACATACATAATCTCAACCTAGTTAAATTGACATTGTAGAATAGCATAGAATGGGACGCAGAGAGTGATGTTGACACTTGGCAAAATAGAACTTACTGCCGTAAATGTTACAAATAGTATTAAATGAAAATATACTATAGTTGTACTGTATTCTGGCGTATTGAGCTGAGTGGCGACTTTGCTGTAATACATGAATTCCTGTATGATTTTCCAACATTTGCACAAAATGGCAGCTCTAAAAAAAGAACCCTGCTTGTTGATTCAGACCGACTGCCACCAAAACATTTAGCATTTGATTGTTGGAAATTTGTCGTCATAGCAACCGGAAATGTCTCAGCTTAAATTTATCCTTGAGAAATAAAAAAAAAAAGCACGGAGCATCAGTGCAGTGACAAGAATGTTGCCTCGCAATAGCTTTTAAATATTACACTCTTTGCTGTTTTCTTCCAAATCAATGAGACGTTATCAGTGACATGACTGGCATTGAAACTGATGTGTCCCTACGTGGCCCTGTGACACAACCCCCACCTCCACCTGTCTCCTCTGTAAGCATCTCGATCATCAGCGTTGACATTTATTGGTGATGAATGGGACCCATCTGCCGGCCCTCCATGTCGCCTGCTTGCATCACTCCAGGATCGCCTCAAGTAGCCTTGACCTGAGCACCTCCACTGATCCCAGGTGGCCCCTGAAGCATTAACCCCTTCTTCAACATGACCGCAGGTCAGCTCCCGCTGGATGAGATCAATGCCCTGTCTCATCCATCCTGTTATCTGCTGCTCCAGGTGATTGATGCTTCCTCCACCTCCAGGTTACCAGACCAGTCAGATATGGTAATGAAGACGTATGCCCGGGCCGATGAAGAGGCTGATAGCGCTGTGGAAAATAAGCATGCGTGTGGTGATAAAGGGCTTAGAGAATAAACATGAGCAGTATTTGCTCAAAATAAACTGTATGTTCTGAGGCTTCATAAAATGACTCCTTATTGATTTATGTAAGGATTGCAAATTATTCCACCAGAAGAACAAAAAACAAACAGAAAATAGACTACAAAACAAAAACTGTATAAATAATAACATCATTAAAAACATATTACTAACATTGTAGTGTTTTCTTCAGTGCACAGCTTCCTCACTGTTAAAGATGCACTATTGAACTCAAGCATTCACAGTTCAGATTGAAAACCTCAACAGTGAGCTGGAGTCATCTGGAGTTTGTTGAGGGTTTGTTTGTATCAGCAACTGAGTCTTCAACAAAAAAATATAAAGTCTATGTTGTATATGTTTTAGAGGTGTGTAGTGCATGAAGGATCAAAACCTTTTTATTTTATTCTATACTGTTATTAGAGAGCCAACACTAGAGAGATAACAGGAAATATTCCTGCCTGGACACAAACCAGTGACATTGACCCATTAACAATTTAATCAATAACACTGAATCCTCAAGTTAAATGTAGTGTATTGAATCATCAGCATCACTGCACCTCTCATGTGAAAACACATTGTTATATCATTATAGATAAAACTGAAAGTGAGCATATAACATGTTGATAATCCTTCACTACACACGCACACACAAACACCCCCCCCCCCACGCAAAAAAACCTAACAAACTACTGCAAGTATAACCAGTTCATCTGTAATTGGTGTTTACAATGGAAAGCTTGAGTGATACTTTTTGAATAATAATTAATTCATTTAAATTATTTTTTACTGCCCAACTTAGTTTTCTCCTCCAATTAAGTAGCGTTAAGGTTTGTCTGCTACCTGCCTGATTGTCTGACTGCTTGTGTTTCTTGACCCTTTTGACTTCTTTTTAGCTTCTTTTTAGATTTTTAGATGTAGCAGTTTCCCAGTTCCCAGTCCTCAGCGATCAACCTGGTAAATACAGTGTATTTTATTATCAACAGAAGTGATGGGCAAAACTATGAAAATAAGACCCAAGTTGTAACAACCAGACTTAGTGTATCCTTAAACATTACTCATATACTGTAGGTCTGGTTTTTTTACTGAACTGAAGGAAACAGTTTGAAATACAGAAGCAACAGACTGAACCTCAGACGGGAAGCACAACATTAATGTCCGGTGTTTGGCTGTGTTACCCAGTAACATGTCACTGTTTTGTGAGTACTTTTTTCAGTAACATTACAATTTGAAATTCAGTAATTATATTACGGTTACAATTTCCAGCTTGTTTGCAGTTTTACTGAGGGTTTCATGCACAGTTATTATCAGTTTTGCTCAGCATTTTGAGGATCGGTGAACCTGGACTTCTGTAGTACTCTTGCTGCTCAGTATATACCTCTAAACTGAAGGCTTTTTGGCTTCTTGTGAAACCATGTCTTATTTTCTAAATACAGAAGATGTGATGTATGATTTATGTTTTTGTTGTTGTTTAAAAGCACCTCTGCTGTTACTGGGCTGAGTAATGACAGCATGCGTAACAGTATGAGTAATGTAACACAACACTTTTACTGTTGAGCACTCTGTAAATTAATGTGTTTATTTTTTCAATACGTAATCTGTCATGAACAAGAATACAGTCATTTACTGATGTACAAATGAGCGATGATTCAGTCACTAAGAAATGTAATGAACTATACTATAAACAAACAGAGACTTAGAAACTGAATGAAATTATTTGAATTTCCATTTCTAGTCTTCATGTGTTATGAGATGTATGTAAGTATTTGGTATCATAATGAGCTGGCACATGAAAATCTTGGACAGTGCTTTATTTAGATCTAATTCAAATTTCCGCGAAATATCTTATTTGAAGTTAATGTAGCTGCATGTATACTTGAATGTGACTTCAGTGTTCATAATCTTTTTATGTTCACTATGTTCTCAGTTCAAATCCTCCAACCCATCACGACCACACATGCCAAGCCCCACTACACCCCTCATTTCCTCTGAAAGATGTCAAGGAAGCTCATGATTCCCCAAACAAAGAGACCTCAACTTCATTTCACAGCATTTACTGGCTGTTATTCAAGGGAGCTGTTATGAATGAGTGTGTGTGAGATCGGAGGTGTGTGGATACACTGGTGCATGTTACCCATCTGCCTTTCGCAGTGGTCATTTTTCTCCAGCCCTCAGTAATTATGATCAACCGAGTATTCAGAGGCTGCTCGCGCAATCAGCAGCATGATGCAGCTGTATGTTCGGCCCAGTCCAGCTCCACATAATGTGCCTCTGCCTAAATGATAGCTCAGGTGTTCGCTGAAGGAAACAATAGAGGCAGATTAAGAGGCACATTAACCTCTCCAATCAGCTCTCATGGTGCCATCTCAATAACTGGGTGTGGAAAACACAGTCAGGAAGTGTGGCTAAATATCAGCAAAAAAATGTAACATTTTGACACCCAGAAGTACACATCATAGAAGCAAATGAAAATCAGTGAACAAGGAGTCGCAGGCGGAGTAACAGTTTTAGAGGCACGTTAAGCTTTGAGTTGGTTTATGCTCCTATTAAGCAGAAAAAAAATATCAGTTCAAAGTGTTTCTATTTCAGATCAAACATATATATACAGCTGAATATTTCACGGGTTTTGTTCTCCCAGGCTGCTGAGGAGAAAATAAGAAACAAGATTGAGATGAAAGGGTCACGGCTGGCACAGAGATTGGGGTTACAAAGTGAAAGTTGACTGTGATGTATCACCTGATTTTCATAGCACACTGTAGACATCAGACTCCTTCTGCCTTAAACGTTATGTGCCTCAGTGAGGCAGCAGGGCTACAAACATTTCTTAATGTATGTCACTTTGACACCAATTAGAGTAATTCACAGTCAGGATGAACTCATTTACTTTTCAGTAGGCCTACAGTGTATTCAGTAAAAGAAGCATCCAACCTTGTGTTGAAGACATCCTCTCTTATGTACTTGTTGTTTCCTTGTCTCAGTCCTTTGATTTATGTCTCTAGTGTGCAACAAAATATAATAATATTAAATCCTAAAGATGGACAGAATGGAAACATTTGAAACTTTCAAAATAACAAATTCCCAACAGCTTGGTTCAGCCCTCTGGCAACCCACAACTTAAGCCATCAAAACAAAATTCAATACACACAGCTCGACTTCTCTTATCTCTGACTGAGAAGTCATCCTTTCTCAAGATGCAAACAAATGAGAGCCTTTGGCAATATCTGAATGCACATTTAATGATCATCAAAGAAAGATGGGGACTTTTGCTAAGAAATTCTTTGGTTTATTGTTTTCATTAATACATATGTCAGAATTTGGTAATTCTATGCAGTCTTTCTCATCCATTGTAGAAATGTTAAATCCAGCATATGGAGTATCTGTCGTGGAAACTTAATTTCTCCTCTCTTGCTTGCACTCTAAAAATGGGTATGTGCTGCCGCAAAAGCCAACTTCCTGTGCATCTGTCATCTGGTGAAAACTTTAGGTAAACATTTGCTGGCAATGACTCTCAATAACTGATTAATGAAGACTGGCCTCCTATTAAAAATGATCTGTTTGTGTTTGTGCAAGCAGCTTATTACAACCCATAGTTATGTTTTACTGGTAAGTGACCACGACTGGTCGTGTGAGGAAGGATCACTTTCAGCAAAACCCTCACTGGCCTTTAGGGAGCCAAGAAGGAAGTCAGGTGACTGCTAAACCGCTGCTCTTTTCCCCTCTCAAACTGTTCTATAACATTAACCGTGTGTTTATTATTGTAACCTTGACAACAAAGGTCCTCTAACCTTAACCTTACTTATTTTAACCCAAACCACAACCAAATGTTCCCTAAACCTAACCAAGTCATTTTTGTGCCTGAACCAAAACCAACCAAACTGTAAGTTCCATAAACTTAAACATAAATAAACAGGTCATATATATATATATATATATATATATATATATATATATATATATATATATATATATATATATATATATATATATATATATATATATATATATATATATATATATATATATATATATATATATATATATATATATATATATGGGATATATATTCAGCAGGTGTAGGACCTGCTGAACATATATCCCATCAGAAGTTACCTTTTCATACGGAGCAGCTCTAGACTGTTCTCTATATTTTATTATTTACAGAGACCCACAAACAATCCCCACAATGAGCAAGCGCTTGGCAACAGCGGCAGGGACAAAATTGGCTTGTAAGAGGCAGAAACCTCGAGCAGAACGAGGCTCAGGGTGGACAGCCATCTGCCTTGGCCGGGTGGGTTGAGAGAGACGGACAGAGGGCAACGGAGAGAGCAAGAGGAGAGAGACACAGCGTAATGCAAGTTTCACACAGAGATTTAAAGTCATACTACTACTTCTATTACTACTTATACCATTACTAGTAATAATAATAATATCAATAATAATAGTAATAACAATAATAGTTGTAGCAGCAGGGGTTGAGCAGGATCATGGGGCAGTAAGTATTTTGCAGTCACATATCCAGACTCCGCAGCTCCTCAGACAGAAATACCTGCAGAGAGCAACAGGAGCAGAGAGGAGAGAGACGAGAAAGAATAAAACAACAGGAGGGAGGGAGAGAGAGATGAAAAGAGAGGACTGGAAGAAGAAAGACAGAAATGCACACAGTCTGGACGCTCATGTGCTTGAGGGAGTAAACAAGCAGAGATATAGTGATGCAGTGGTTTTCAGAAAGTTTACAGTAATCTCATTGGCAGAACAACATGGACTCTGCTGTATTTACTAGATTTAACTGATTCATTGAAACTGAAAGTTAAGGCGTAAAGAGGAGATTTAAGTTTTGATTTGAAAGCCTCAACAGAGTCAGACAGTCTGATGTCAACAGGGAGGTTATTCCAGGGGAAGGGGCCCGATAAGAAAATGCCCTGCAGCCTGCAGACTCTTTCTATCTGTGAATGGGTGAAGTTAAAAAAACATCATCAATCCTGGGGTGAGCTTTAGGCAACAAAAGCACTTTGATTAAGGTTAGGGAAAATAAACACACTGTGTCTCAAGTCTGTGAATTTTTCAGGACTCAAACCAAAGTCTGTCTCTAAACTTAACCAAGAGCTGTGAGTGCCTATAACTAACCATAATAAGGTTTTGGAGCCAATAACTTATCTTCTGCTGCTGCAATGTTTCATCTCAGCATTTTGGAGGTGCATAGGTAAAACGGCTGCAGTGAGAACCAAACAGCATGTTGCTTTTGACGCAGCCACTCTAGACACTATATATTGTGATTGCTTATTCACTAGTTTTCATTTAACTTTGCATAGCACTCATCCCATATCATTTGTATAGGGATGGTGTATCTAACTTATCTTATACTGTGGTCTAAACTAAACACTGGCTAGAACAGTAATTCTGATTTCATTTCTGCTAAATTTGTCGCTTCATGTTTTAAAGGGATGTACTACACAAGAAATATCTTTTCGTTCTGAGACATTTGTTGGTCTTGTTGAAATGTGTAATTTATAAAAGAACTGACACAGAAATCACAAGTATTATGTGAAAATTCTGGTGCTTAAAATTTTTGTGATTTTAATCCTTTGAGAAATTCTCCCACCTAATATGAAAGAATGCTTTCTCTCTCTGTTGGTGGAATGTCACAGACTCATTCTCACAAACTTAAAAGCAAGGCTGATTTTCATACTTGCACAAAAGCTGACATTTGTCAGTGTCAGTTAGTTCCAGCAGAGTCTATAAAACGTACAAATTCAAGAATTCACGTCCAATTTAAGCTCCTACCTCATCTTGAACAATCCCATCAGCACATGAGGTCAAAGAAAAGCAAAGAGGTTCTTTCAGTGCAGATGCATTTCGTAGGAAGATATTATGACTGATCTGCAGTTTGTTTCAGTTCTTCTGTTTATTCCCTCTGAATTTCAGTGTGGAACTCCTTTAGGTCCTTTCAGTGGGCTCCCACATGGTGCTGTTTTATTTGTGTGTTTGTATGAGTGACCTTTTCACCCTGTGCCTTCTATGAGTCGCATTGATTTGCTCTTCAGTGAAATGTAAAAACCTCGTCTTTTTTAGTCAGTTCCATTGTTTCTCAGGGTGAGGTGGTGATTTACTGAATGTCTCACCACAGAGAGAAAGGGAGTCTCTGTAATGATTTACAGCAAGTACACTGAAATGGTTGGAGGATGGATGGTGCTGAGGAAAACTGGAGAGAAGGCAGATCAACTCCATGCTGTAAATACTCCAGATATTTTAAATTTCTAGATCTCACAATAACGTTTCACTTTCACTTGCTCTTAATGACTCATATTCCGATTTAAATGTCCAGAACAAAATAAAACCCAGGTTGTGTGAAAACATCAACATATACTGTAATTCTGTATAGGTAGTGACCACACTAATGGTGTCTGTATGTTATGGTTTACAAAGATGGCGACCAGGTTATTGATCAGATCTTTACACTCAGTCCAGAGCAGAATATCTTGAAAATGATGCCCGGACTTTCACAACATTCAGTATTAACACTCTTGGCTGATTTCTCATGTTTGTGATGCCCCACATGACCTTTTGTTCGGTGTGACCATCAGGTTGAAATCTCTTTAACCAACACTTTGGTTCCTGTGAGCATATGTATCAACTTAATAGGCTTAAAACTAAATGTTGGTGACTCTGTTTTTCAGTCTGTCCCATCTGCCCCACATTTTGTCATAGAAATTCTTTAGATTTTATTTAAGTGTAATGGTGTTCATGGTCTCCAGATGATGAATTCTAATATATTTGTTGACCCAAATATTTGGGTCAACAAATATAAACTTTCCTTCTGCACAGGTGTCAGACCAAATTGTAATTTTTTATTAGATTTGCTTTGGATAATTGTTCCTGTTGATGAAGAGTAAATCCATATTATGGGGGTGTAATGAACACTGGTGCACAAAAATCTACACAATATAAGAGTCTCAAAAATAAAGCTGTTAAGGAACTTTTTTTGTCTTGATGATTCATGAATGTTTCCCTGTGTTTCTTCCCCAGGGGCTCAAGCCGATGGACCACAATGGGCTGTCAGACCCCTATGTCAAGTTGCACCTACTGCCTGGTGCCAGCAAGGTATGCACTATGTTAATGAATAATAAATGAATACAATAAAGTCACAATCTCAGGAACATATACAAGATATGAAGAGGTTACAACAGGAACAACTGGAACAAAAAATAGAAATGAACAAGAATGTCCACTCTGCCTCCAAAGACTTGAACACAGTATAGAGACCAAGTTTTAAAAGCGTCTCGGTGTCGTTTCAGTCTGTTGATGGAGTTTTCAGGAAAACATGCTGGATGTTTTGCTCAGATCCTGTCTTGTGGGTTTCTCAGGGCTGTAAATAGACCCACATTAGGAGAAGCCTAATAATCCATTTCATGATTCGGGGAACACCACAGTGAGGATATGTCAGTGCAAGGCTTCATCAATGTAAACAACATTAACTGACTGACCTAATGTACCCACTTACCAATGATGTGCTTCACTGGTGAAGACCTTGCCTCTTAGCATCATGCTGTGAGCCAGGCTTTTGTCTGCTCAGTGTCACAAGTGGATGCACTTTAAGAGACATAACTTATGTTCCATTGTATAAGAGCTACTAAAGCTCTCATGGGTCTCTACACATCAGACTCCAGTTGCTGCATTCCAGCCAAATGATCACATGAAGGAAGTATGTGAAACAAAGCTGGAAATGCATCTTAGACTTCGACACAGGGAAGGACTCACAGGTTGTTACTGAAGAGGCAGTGAATTCTTTAATTTGCTTGCGTCTGACAGTGGGCGTCAAGGTTAATTTGAACCTTTCATTAAAGTCTTCAAATCTAATATAGATCCTGTTAATGAGTACATTCCACAAAAGAAGCTTCCTGAAAGCTGAAGCTGTGGCATTATCCATCTACCTGACTCATATCTCCCTTTCTTCTAATACCTTTTCAGATTCATCTCATTTATTCTTTGATCTGAACTTTGTAATTGTTTCGTGTGTGCTCTTGCCACTCTTATTTTGCATAGTTATGACTGTTAGGTGTGTAAAAAGGTGATGAATAACCATGTAGCTCATTTGTAATTATCACATATGTTAACAGCATCTGGGTGTCAGTCTGCTAATGTAGGTTCCTGTAGCATTCAACATATCAGCATCTAAACATGCAAGGAATTCATAAGTGTTCTGTCATGAACTCCAGTGCTGGACGATTTTAAACTGGCAAGACCAATCTCGTTAGGATTCATCCTCTTTCTTTCCTGGTTGTTAAGATATTTCACTTGAGCAAAGTGCTGAAACACCAGACTGATGGTGGATGGATGAACAGGCGTCTCCAGAACTGCTAGCAAGGCTAAATTTAATGGTGCAGCTGAGAAACCCCAATGTACTCGATGAAGGAGAATACACCACCGCAATGACCATTTATCACCAAGAGACCTAATACAAAGAAAACATTGTGTTTTACTCGGAGAAATAGTCTGAATGATACTTTAGAGGAGGCTTTTTTTTTTTTTTTTTAATGCCTGCAGGCCAGTGATGGCCGTGGGCATAGGCGTTATGTTTTCAGGACGTCCGTCCAGCCGTCTGTCTGTACGCCATTCTCATGAACGTGATATCTCATGGGGAACCTTGAGGGAATATCTTAAAATTTGGTACAACATTCAATTGGGCATTTCATGATTCGGGGACTTCATAATGTTCGGTGACATCATAATGTTCTCCAAAAATACTTTATTTAATTAAATGCTGTAACTCAGGAAGGGGAAATTAGGACCATATTTCCTGATGCTTGACTGGTTGGTGGAGGCTTACAAACACGAAGTGGTAATTCTAGCTTCTGTATGTTCTACTCTTCATAACATGACTGAGAAAGTCTGCAGAGCTGGTGTTATTACTGCAAACCTGTTGATTTCGCACTGTGGTTTAAGAATGAACGGATAATTCAGCTCTGACAAACTGACTTCTCATTGTTCTACGAATATACAGTGACTGAGGGAGGCAGGATAATGTTGTCTGGATCACACCTCTCAGTTAGAGCTGCAGCTGTTCTGGATCTTTAAATAAACCGAGTCTCTTACGGTTCTGCAGATAGAAACAGTTATCATGTCTGCCACACATGTGGCATCCTTTATTGTTAGCTATGCCACTGCCCACTGTGTCTCAGCCACACATTGTGCTGTGACTTATATTGTACAGTCTATGTACAAAACACAGTGTTGATATTATTTTTAGTCTGGAATAAATTAGTCTGCTCCATGTGTGCAGACACTGATGGTGCTTTGTTATGACACAACATGTTTTCCTGAAATTTAAAAATGGACTAATTAGTGACAATGGAAAGATAGAGTTGTGATTATTATCATTGAGAATGTGCAATTAGCCATTCAGAAAGTGAGGACACCCGGGGCCTGATGACTGCATGTGAAGCAGTGGTATAATAATTGTCAGACAACAAATGGTATCGGCCAATAAAGCAAACCAACCGTCTGCCTGCTGTTGGTTTGAATGGGCAGCTCCTCCCCCTTCAACCTCTTCAGTTAAAGGAGAAATCTGCCAACTGTAGATATCATCTGTGATCATATCCAGCCAACAGATTTGGGTCCAGAGCAAGATACTGCAACAACTACTGACCAGATTGTTGTCAATATTCATCACACCCTGGGGATGATTCACAAGATCATTGCAGCAAAATCAGTGCATTTTATTTTAAAAAGTCCTGTTAATGATGTCTGACTTTAGGAAATGCTGGGTGCTCTCCAGTCTGCAGAAATAAACACGAGGACAGAGCTAAGCTTAGAAGAATCTGTTGAAAATATCATGTAAACAAACTAAAGCAAAAAATTCCCTAAAACTTTGAAAGGTAATGACACATAATTACATTAGTAGTCACTTTATCTGTTCACTTTATTTGTTTTAAATGAAAATGTAATTTAATTAAAATTTTTTAAAAGATAATTGCTATTGCTTTCACAATATTGTTTTTTATTATTGCTTTCAGTTACTGGATCCAATGTCATTATTGTTCTCACATTTGTGTTGTGTGAATAAGTGAGATCCAGAGTTGTTCATTAGTGAGCTGTAGACGTGTTGGGAGGATCAGGGTATATAAGGTGAACTGCTCCTATTATGATGAACTAACTTGGCCACTTCTTTTAGTATCTGCAGGCTTTAGACCTTACCATCATTTACTATTTCCTCAAAGGCGAAAAAGGTCAAGATGCACACTTTTTGTTATCTACAACACTGAGTTTGACTCGCTCCTCCTGCCATCTGCTGCCCCTTCTAACTCTGTTCCATCTCTACTGATAAAGTGGCTCTGTACATCTTCTGTGGCGTCACAGACAGCGCTCACATTTCAGAAGATTTTTAAATGTACTTTTACAACTTTCTGAACAGCACTAAATTATTCCAACAGTCTCAAAGTTTTCATTCTTCAGGAGAAGCCTTGTCTCTGCACTTATTTTAGATCATTCATCACTCACAAAGTGTGAGCGGTGTCATATCTCTTTCCAGTGAGTGGTTTGAGTTTTTGAAAGGGATTTTCTCCTTCCATTTTAGTTTAGAGAGCAGCAGAGCAGGCATCACTTTATATGAAAATGTCATAGATTATTTGATTGGTAAGTCAAATAAAACTCCATGAGGGCGTGTTGCCTCTAGGATTTATCTCTCCTCTCAAGCCGGAGGCCACAGAAAGGCTTTCATATTTTTGTGCCAGTAAAACATGATGCCGTCACCTTCCCCCTGCTCTGATATTCTCGCAGCTTGCTCTCAAAATAATCATTAGGTTCGGTCTAAGAGCCTCATTAAGACCCACTAAAGAGGTCATAAGTTCTGCTTGCGCTCTAATCAGAAGTGAAGTTTCACGCTCTGCTGCGAGGCCAGATCATGGTTTCATCTTCTTTGAGACCACAATCAAACACAACAAAATGCCTGTAATTATTCCAGATTAAACTGTGGTTTGCTGACAGGGGTTAAATGATGTAAAATGATGATGTTTTCACAGGTGATAAAGCAGCGCAGGTGAAAAATTTGGTATGGAGTAGGTACAGCAAATATTTATACTTTCATACTGAATCAGCTCAATTGTGTGACATGATGGTGATGTAAAGAAAACACAAGCAGGAGCGACGCAGCCAGTGGCTGATAAAATGATTAAATTGTATTTGATAGTTTGATTTGATTGTTTTTTAAAACCCAACATTTGCCTAAGAGTTGAATCAGTTTAGGGAGCATGAAATCAATTCCTTTGTTTATTGCATATTGTATTTTGTAATAAACCACAATAAAAGCAATATGTGAGGAGGTCGGAGTAAAACAGAGAGTCAATAATAAAATCTGATTGTTCAAATAGATTGACTTGCACAGACACACCAAACATTTCTTTGTTTTAATGATATCTTTGAGATGAAGTCTGCATCTCTTCATTATAGAAAATGAATGATTTTACCTTCCAAACCAGTTTTTCAAACACGTTGAAGTGAGAGTAACATAAGGGGAGGTAACATTGATTTTTTGAAACCATGTCTGGCTATAACTGTATCTTCTAAAACACAGACTCTAGGAAACACTGCTGAACCTGTTTTAGTTTGAAAACTCCAGGGTTGTGTTGTAGTCTGTGCAGGCAAAAATGGAGACCTCTGGAAACAGTGACGCAGACTCCCATGCTCGCTCCCTGATTGGGTCATATCAGCTTCGACTGGCACTGGAGAAAGCACATGGATGACGAATCACAAGCATTACTATCCTTGTTGTCTTTGCTAGATATTGTTGTGGAGTAATACTCTGTATTTTAACACTACAACTGCCTTTGCTGTTCCTTGTTTGTGGTATTGTCAACTAATCGACTGCAGAGTAGACAGTCACCTTCCTGGTTACATTGGTTTGTGGATGTCCATTGGTCATATATGTGTGTGTTTTCAGGTGTGTTAGTATGGATGGAGATCATTTCTGATATGGTCGTCTGGACAGAGATCGTTTCGTTTTAAAACAAAAACACAGCAGCGTGGACGGAGCCTAAAATCGGTTCTAGCTTACCACCATATTTAACACCTCATATAGACTGAAACAGTGGGCGGTGCCAACCACCACTACTCAAAGATTTCCAACGTGCTCAGAGGGGCCATGTTTGGAAGTTGTGAAAGGTTGTTCAGCTTTACGCACCTGTCCTCTGACAGTCCTCTAACCAACCACACCTGTTCCCTCATGAAACAGAAGCACAAAATTATTTTTCTCTCCACTCAACTCAAACGAAATAGTTGAAAAGCTGACTGTCACAGTCAACAGCTTCCAAATGTTCTACAACACAGCTTGCACAAGCTCCTGGGACACGCATAAGACGAACAATGCCTGAAAACACATTGCTCTGGGAAATGTGACACCTACAGAGGCAACATGAGAAAATAAATAACCAATTTAAGGATTTAAATTATGTGCAAACACACCCACAAGCTTCAGGCTCATGAGAGATAAGAGAGTGCCTGCGTCGTTGCCTCTGTTTATTGAGCCAATGAAATCACAGGCTAACAGGTGCTCTGTGTGGAGCAGGATTGTGATTAGCTGCCTGTCACGCTGCTTTACACCAAGCAGTAATATTCATGTTCCTGCTTTCTCAGTGGGTAACCAGTCTGAAATTAAACAAAATTACCATGTGCTGTGTCACCTTGGAATGAATCACAAACCGGAGCCATAATAACAAGTCTTTTTTTTAATTTTGATAACCCACAGTAACTCTATACTTGAACTAGTGTCAGTACATTAGTTAGATTTTTCTGTTTTCTTTTTGTTTCTGTTCTTTACCAGCTTTTTCCTGTTATGAAATTGGACCTAACAGCCCGTCTCTGTCTGCAACAACAGAAAATTTCCAAACTCTATAAATGGAACAGTAAACAATTTACAGCACCTGTAAGATTTACTTCAGTCTATATAATTTAATTCAACAGATTTTGATTTTACTTGATTATTTTTGTGTGAAATCAGTAGGGTTACCTTGGCTTGACCTTAGACACTACAGCTTTATAACAGAATGACCTTTGTCACAAAGTTTCAAACATAGAATTTGAAAGATTTGGGCATTTACTGGGCAGGGAGGGTGTAATGGAAAGATGCTGTCAAGGTGCATTATGGGAAGAGTAGGAGACAGCGTTTTTGGGAGGCTGTCCTCCTGTTTAAAAAAAAACAAAAACAAACCCAATAGTTTTTGTGCAAGAAGCTTATTACAACTCAAACTTATCCAGGTATATAAACCCAACCAAAACATGACTGTTCTACAACTCAAACCACATGTTTATTATTGGTTGATATTGATAATGAAGGTCTGGTACGCCTGCCACTGACAAGCCCCTTATGAGGAACTAAAAGTTAGGATCTTTCTGCCCCTGCTGCTTCAGTTTTGACTGCTCTGTTTTTTAATCTCTTTTGTAAATTCACCAACTTTAAGGAAGTGCAACACTAGATTACTGGAGTTTCATGGCTCAGTATTTAATCATGGTGAATAATGTTCATGTCTTTTGCTTTTTTTCTACTATATGGCTCTGTTTTTCATTTTTACTGTTTGACATGGAATGTGCACAAAACCAGTCTCGGCCAAAACAGATTATTTTTTACTTACTGATTAGTTTTATAGAACAAACAGCACAGATAAGACGGGCCTGTTCTGATTTGAATTAAGATACAGAACAGTCTAAAAGTGTGTGTGCGTCTGCAGCCCACTGGTTCTCCCTCCTACACAACTCTTTTTAGCCTCACCACCTCTCTCCTTTGGGTATGCTCTTTAAGCTAAAGCTAGTTAGAGCAAAGATCCAGAGGTGTGTGAAAAAATGGTGCAATAATTGGCTTGAGAGCGACACTTTAGCCTCTGCAGCGGAGACGACTTGTGGCACCAGTTGCTCATTTGTTGCACTGCCCTCCATCTGTGAGCAGGTGCTGCTGGTGAATTATTTCCCCTTTAATGAATTCTAATCACACATGCAGCCTGCGCTCATTATGTCATTTCATGGGTCTGGACCAGTTAAGGCTTTGTAACCCTTTAATTCAAATATTTGTTGCATCACACCTTCAAGTCAGCCTGCTTCATTGTGATTTATTGCATCTCTGCCCACAAGTTACTTTCACTTGACTACCCTGTCATTCAAATCATCACTTCTTCTGCTTTTCAGCATCCTGCCAACAGTCCACTCAGTCACTGCCAAGAAGTGTGTTGTAGAAAATAACCAAGGTGTTCCCTCCCAACAGTGTGGAAAACCTTGACCTTCTTATAGTGGATGGAAACACTGCTTCAGACAGTAGTGGCTGAATGGACAGGTTGCCTACAGTGTCACATTTTTCACCACATATTCACCACAGCAGTACTGACTGACCTGTGCCGTAATATAGTATAGTATTTGCATACAGGCATCAGAGGTGGACACAGTACACAGCTCCATTACTTGAGTCAAAGTATAGATACTCCTGGCCAAATATTACTGCAGTAGAGATTTTCAGATTTTAACTTCAGTGAAAGTACTGCAGTAATTGCTTTAAAAGTGCTTAAGTATTCAAAAGTACATTGTCTTATGTCAACACATTATTGCATTTACAGAACCTAATGACTCTGAAACAATCTACTGAATGAACTGACTTACTTATAGACAGTGTTGGGAATAGATGTAATTAAGCTAGTAGTTTAACTACACTTTTGCAGTAGCCGACTGGTAGTTCAGCTACATTCACATGTGTATATTGATTGAGGTAGGTAAATTACTTTTTTGGAAGGTTTTGTGTAGTGAACTACTGAAACCACAAACCAGACCTGACTGCTGCACAGATCACAAACTTGGACGGTGAATGAAGCTCTGAAACCAGAATACCTACATTCATGCAAGTTCAGAGAAAATACAATTGAACAGCCTCAGTAAGTGAACAGATTGAAGGGTGGGGGTGGGAGTCCACAGAGTTAAGAGTATAAAACAGTTGTAAATGTTCTTTCAGAGATATTTTTACTCCAACATGATCAAAAACCAGGAAAAACCTGTAATGTAGGACAGAAAGAAGGAAGAAATGAAATGAATAATTCGAATATAAAATGTGGTTATCAGCCTTTAAAACATTATTTAAAATACTTTGTGTGTGTGTGTGTGTGTGTGTGTGTTCGATGGCCTTCCTGTTGGAAACAACCACTGATTGGGGGGAAACAATCAGTGAGAGGCTTATTACATGGAGACCTGCCATCAGACTTGCAAATAAACACAACAGCTGATTGATTAAATTCAGCAGGATCACATGTCTTCACCCATGACTCACTAAGCTGTATCACCACCCTCATCTTCTTTTGTACTGAGGCGGGCTCAGGATTTCCCCTTACAATACTCCACTGATACACCTGTGTAGCTTGTCACAGTAATTTCCATCACCAGACTGCAGTTGATGCAAATCTGGCAAAGTAAGTCAGTGAAGATGCGGTGAAACAGGCCAGTGTCTTCTTTGATATGTATTGATGCGATTCTTGCTTATCTGACCACTCAGTGACATGTGTCAGTTATAACCCACAAGGGATCCTGTTCAGTGCTGACCACAGCAACACAAGACCCATCTGAAGAGCAAATCCTCCATTGTTCCCAAAGGGTCCTAATCACAAATTGTTATTTTATGTATGTACATATATTAATATATAATGAATTTTTCTATATCATAACAAGTTACAACCATATTATAACATGTTATAATATAGAAAAAATAATTATATATTAACATGCATATGCACAAATGCAAATTTTTACTATGGGTACTTCATATATGTTATAAACTTATATCTTAATATGTCCAGAGGATGTGTATATGTGGTAACAATATATCCCCTTATAGGTGAAATATATGGCAACATCATTCTTGATATAGAGACATATATGTCATATATGACATGTCATATATGACATGTCTCTATGGGAGGACTTCTGTTGTATGCTATATCGTATTCTATTGTTGCAGCCTGTGGCTCAAGTATAAAGATTTTTTTTTTTTTTCCAGGCTGAGAATTTAATGCTTGGTGAAGTTCGGACTGAAACATTGTTCTCTCTTGTGTTAACACAAACAAGCTGAACAGCCAGAATTGAACCATATCTTTTAACTTCAGAGAATTCAACACATTGTACTGTGTTTTTCATTCTCTCCCTGCATCGCTTTGATAATGGCTGTCACTCGTAAATGCAGTCCACAGTTTATTTTTCATTCCTGACAATGTTCGATATGCAGCAGTGAGCTTGTGTTCGGGTGTGGACCACCAGACGTCAATGTATTGACAAATTTTCACCAGAGCAGAGAGGCGTCGCACATTTTCCAGGATGTTTATATAATTCTGGCAGCATTTCAATGAATCTGACACCTGAGGGATGAGCTCTCCAGAGCTGTCACAGGGAGACAGTAGTTAGTCAATGATAATGTTCAATTCTGTTCAATGACAAACTTCTCTCTTTGTCTTTCAGGCCAATAAACTTAGAACCAAGACCCTGCACAACACACTCAACCCTGTCTGGAGTGAGACCCTGACCTACTACGGCATCACTGATGAGGATATGGTCCGCAAAACACTCAGGTAGAAAAAGAAAGAGAGAAAGAACAAGAAGTAGAAAGAATGAGAGGAAACAGTAGGAAAGAAAGATAGATTCATTTAAAAAAAGGAATGACAGATGGCAAATTAAAAGGATATGAATGAAAGAAAAGAAGCAAATGACTAAAAGGGAAAGCAACTAGGGAAGGTAATGAAAGCAATGGAAAAGGAAGGAAGGAAGGAAATAAAGGAAATAGGGGATGAAAGAATAAATGGAAGCAAACAGAGGAAAAGAAGAAAGTTGTAATTAAGATGTGAAACTATGGGAAGAAAAGAATATAGGGAATGTAATGATAGCAATGTAAGGGAAGGAGGAAAATCAGAGAAGCTGAGGAATGAAAGACAAAATTTAAAAAAATAGGGAGAGAAAAAAGGAATAAAATGACAGGAATGTAAACAAAGGAGAAAAGAAGAAATGTAGTTAGGAAATAACAGGAATGGACAGAAAAGGAAGAAAGAAAAGATTGAAAGGAATAGAGAAGAATAAAAGGACGCAAATAAAGACATGAAAAGAGAAAAAGAAAGAAATAAAAGGAAAGGAAAAAGTGATATAAAAAGAACAAAGGAAGGTAGAGGAGAAAAAAGAAAGAGGGAAATGAAGGGAATGGAAGAGAAGAATGTTTAACCTGAGCTGCTGTGGATCTGTTAGAAGGGCTCGTCCCCATCATGTCTGACAGTGCCTCTTCTTCCCGGCTCCTGAGGTAAATGCTGTAACCGCCTCTGTCTGAGTGGTGTTGTTATTTAACCTGTTGATTCCTTTTCACTACACTTTCTGCTGCGGGTTTCTGTGCCAGGGTGAAACCTGAACGTGTGATAGCCTCAAGCAGAACGACAGCGGGGAAAACCTTTTGTTTGTGTAATCTCCAAACAGCACTTTTGTCTGTGTGAGATGACTTCCTGTTCTGTTGGTTATTTGTTTTCACTACAACACCTAAGAATAGACTAAAACCTGGAACAGAAACATCTACTTCTGATGGTAAACATGACACTGTTATGCAATGGAAGTGTTACTTCACTGTTCTTAGCTCCTTTATTTTTACCAAAGTGTTAACACTGTGCAATCAAGTGGTGGAAGTAGGTTATGTAATCATATGCATTCTGGTAGCTACAGAACATATCCCAGTGATAGTTCAGGACTTTAGTTTGCTTTATTTTTCTATTTCCCACCCAGGTGTCCGAGTTTCTACTCTGGGTGTGTTTCCATTGTGACTGTGGTGCTGTTACAAAGTTTAGTCCTCATGCTCCTGCCTGTAGTTGTGCCACGGGGCTCATTATATAATCTGACAAAACAGGCGTCACAACAAAAAATGATGCTGATTGGCTGGAGGGGCCGCCACATTCATACTGAAATATTCCAACAACTATTGGATGGATTACATGAAACTTTATACGGACATTCATTGTCTCCAGAGGATGAAGCCGGCTGACTTTGCAGATCTCCTGATACCTCCTGCAGCACAACCAGCAGGTCAGAAATTTCACTTATGCTGTGAAACAAAAGGAAATATAATAGCACAAAATTCTGTACAGACATTCACAATCCCCAGACAATGAATCCTTAAGACCTTGGTGATCCCCTGACCTTTCCTCTTCCCACACAAGGTTTTCATTTGTAGTTTTAAGTGAAATGTCTTGAAAAATGTTGTACAGATATTCATATTCCCCCCAGAATTATTAAAACTTGGTGACCATTTAACTCCTAGAAATTTTTTTTACTTCTCTTATAGTTTGGTTTATGACCAAATACATGCAAAACTAAAGGTATTCTCATTAGCCTCAGCTGTACATTATACCTGTTAACATTTACATATCATTGTGAGCATGTTAACATTTTGCTGAAAGCACCACTGTGCCTAAGTAAAGCCTTTCAAAAGCTGCCAACATGGCTGTGGACTCAATCACTCAAATCGCTCCTTATTTACCATCACCTGAACAAAGAAAGTAGCGCCCATAAAACGTACACAACTTTCTATTGGTCTGCATCACATTTTATTGGCGTAAAATTTAATAGCTGCACAACACAAACGATGACACATAGCCATACGTTCTATCACTGGACTGACATACAGAGACAAACAATCATTCACACCTGTAGGCCCGGAGAAAATCCACACATGCACGGGAAGAACATGCAAACTCCAAATGGTTGGCAGATTCGAACTGAGACCCATTTTGCTGCGGGGCAAAAGTGCTAACCTGTCCTTAAGTGTCCAAAATCCCAATTTACTTCTCAATAAAGAGTAACAATTGAGTGTCTGTTATATAGGAAATAGTTAATGAGGCCCCCTAATCTTAAACCTCTTAGACTCATTCAACACTATTCTGTCACAGGGTTTGAGGAACTTATCCAGAAGCTCGAAGTGTTTCTTTCTACTACTACCACCAAAGTGGATGTTCAGCTTTATTGGATTAATGGTAACCCACTATGTGCTCAACAAATCAGAAAATGTTTCAATAATTATATATTTTTTAAAAGAATATTTTTTAATATAAGTCGGAGCTTCAATTCTTCAACAATTTATTTTTTAAAATCATTTTCCTACAGATGAGCAACAGGAAAGGATGTGCTGTTTCTAAGCTGGTGAAGTAATTCTTAAATCGCTGTTATTGATTGACAGCCAAATCAATGCTCTGCACATATTTTATTGTGTGTGTGTGTGTTGCAGAGCAGCAAGAATATACCTTTACTGTAGCTGCATTGAGAACCAAAACAACAAAGAATGTCTGTATTATTAGCAGCTTCTCACAGCTGTGATCTGATGGACACAGCAAAAATCTATTCCCAGAGCAGGGCCTTGATAAACCACTTTCCAGAAACAATAGACTGTGAGAAAAGGTCTCCCCATTTCCAAACAGCACTACTCATTTCTTGTTGTAAATTTACCCTGTCTATGTAGCAAATAAGTTTTTTTTTTTGGTTTTTTTTTTTTATTGAGTTTCATTGTGATTTTGATTACACTGCTTCCCGCAACAAGCTACAGGGCTTCTCACCTGGCACCCTAAGGCATGAGTACATAATACTTTTGCCCTGGGATGCTCTATGGCTGCATATACATCAGGTGATTATGCAGTGAAGAGCACTTGATAACAAACAGTATTGCACAACATGAGCTGTCATGTTAGAGCTGGGAGTGCTTACATTAGGACGGCTCTCTGCATTTATTGAAGACACAGGCTACGTCCACTGAGAGCAGCGTTGTCCCCCCACCAATAATTGACTTTCATTATAAATTTAATGAAATGGCAGAGAGGAATGTAGATCTCCAGTCTGGAAAGTAAATCTCAGTGTACTGCCTGTGTGCCTTTGTCCTCAGTGGGTTTGAATTGTAAGCTGCCTTTTCAGTTCACCATCAATCACTATCTTTTGTAAGCAGTTACACTGTGTCATATAATGAATCTTCTTCTATATTGATTGAAGAATACGCTGGCAAATATACACTAATGTTTACAAAGGATGTTGTCATGCATTGATAAGAGATTGTGTGTCTATGTGTTCAGTGGAAACAGAGAAGGGGCACATAATACAAATCAGTAAACAGGCTGAATGTACCATGCACCACAGCACAATTCAATTCGAGCTGCACTAATTGAGTAAATAAGATGAGCACAGCAAGGTACTGTATGTTCAAGCTGGAGGCGTGATTGGGTTTTAAATTTTTTTGACATGAAGAGGAACAATGTCATTTGTCTCTGAACTTCTTCTCATCAAGAGGTTCTCCTCTAATTTGAGTCTTTTGATCCACACATGGCTGAATGCTTCCTCAAGTCTAATTATCCCATCGTTTCCTCTCTTACTGATTGAGTCTGACAAAAATCTTCTGAACCCCTTCTCTGCAGAACTACCAGGATTTACTGGTAGTGACTGGTGACTGGTGGCCTCAGAGATTCAGTCGGAGTACCTCTGTAGTGAAGGGAAGATTTTAGTGAGAAGTGATTCCCTGTGATGGAGGATGAGGGGCTCCAGGTGGAAAATGACAGGTTTTTACGGTTTCAAGCCTCCTCTCGGCAACATAACCTTAACCTGAGCCTCACTTCATTTATTTGTCCTCCTCCACCTACTGTGTTGTTCTCCTCTCAGGATTTCAGTGTGTGATGAGGACAAATTCCGCCACAACGAGTTCATCGGGGAAACGCGAATCCCCCTGAAGAAGCTGAAGCCCAACCAAATCAAAAACTTCAACAACTGCCTGGAGAAACAGTTACCTGTAAGTCCACTGTGCTGCACTCATGGTTGTGGTTATTGATGTTGTCGTAAAGATGTGACTCTGTGTGTGTGTGTGTGTGTGTGTGTGTGTGTGTGTGTGTGTGTGTGTGTGTGTGTGTGTGTGTGTGTGTGTGTGTGTGTGTGTGTGGTAATAAAAACTCTATAGCACAGGAACAGTGATTGTGCAAATTCACATAATTAAAATTAACTCTGCAACAACTGTTACATTAGCTCAAGTTTATATTAGTTTATATTAGTCTATATTATCTTTTCTACATACTCCTCCCTCTACTACACAGTACTGGTCACTATACATTTCAAGTATCAGTATACCATACTCCAGTATATACTGTACCATACAATACTGTATTATACAACACCATATTACAGAATATACTGTCCTGTACTATACTGTACAGCGTATACTACAACATATATTATATTGCTGTACAGTATAGATATATACTATATTTTACTTATCTATGTAAAATGTATACTATACTATACTCCATTATATACTATATAGTACTGTACTTTACTATATTGAATTATAATAAATATATATGTTTACTATATTCTTCTATACGGTACTTTACTGTACTATACTATACTTTACTCCAGTAGATACTATATTGTACTATACTATATTAAAACATGCTATGCTGCACTCCAGTGCACTGTACTGTACTATAATAAACTATACCCAAGAACATACTGTACTAAATTGCACTACACTGTATTTTACGACACCATATTACACTATATTCCGGTATAGCTATAGTAGCTATTTTA
This sequence comes from Trachinotus anak, assembly GCF_046630095.1. Taxonomy (NCBI): domain Eukaryota; kingdom Metazoa; phylum Chordata; class Actinopteri; order Carangiformes; family Carangidae; genus Trachinotus; species Trachinotus anak. The sequence goes on from NW_027273871.1 coordinate 4,813,658, forward strand.
AATGCACTGATCACTGGTTCAGACTAACATTATCACTTATGTTCTGCACTGCAGCTCATATTCAGAAAATATCTAGACTCTGTGTCAGCTAATTAATAAAATTAAAGTCTGCTGAGTGTCTTGATTTATATTAAATGTTAAACAGAAAATCCATCAGGAAATCAGTGCACTACAGGAATGCACTATACTGTATTTTTTTTTTTTTTTTATGTTATTCAAAAAACAACAAGATTTAATCAGGGCCATTAGATTTGCAGCAAGCCTTTGACCTTCTTTTTTGCCTGTGACTATCAATAAAGTAATTGATTGTAGATTATTATTTTTCTAGTCCTGTAAAGTGATCATGTAGCTGTGAATTTGTGTGGAATGACACAGCTATTCAGACAATAAGAGGTGCAGTTATTTCTTACCCTGCTGTATAGTTTTGTTACAAACAATAACCAATTGACAAGCTGACTTCCTTAAGAGCCAATGGAGGAGTTAGTTCTGCAAACAAGAGATAAAAGCTTAATTCTTGCCTTAGGTAGTGTGTGTCATTACAATGGTGTTTCCATATAGACGGCCACATGTTGGTAACTGCAAGAGGAAACAACAGTATCCCTAAGGATTTAATTCAAACCACAGGACAGATTAGAGTACTGGGTTTTGAGGCCATAAGTGGGGTGCAGGAGTGGATTATGTGTTTTGAGAGCATGGGAGTGAAGTGGAGTGTCATTGAACTGTGATTGAGTATCCCTTTCAAAGTGCCTACACAGCTTATGGTTTAAAAGAATAATACAGTGTAATTCTGGACCATCCATATTTGGAGTATAGAGCATTGCCTTGTGTTTGGAGAGACAAATTCCTGTTGCTCTTCTCATATGCTTTGTTCTCTATGTGGGAGTGTGAAATAGCATCCAAAAATACAAAATATGCTGGTGCAAAACTGGTTTCAAACGGCCACGGTGCATTCACCGTTTTAGGCCCTTATCTTGTCAAGGTTTATTCAGTGTAAGTACATGCTACGCTTTCAAAATGACCATATTTCACTTGTGTATGGTGGTTATCATTTGTCATACAATAATTACAGAGTAACAGTGCCAGCAGAAATCACAGTCACAGTCTCCATGCTGATTTTTCTTTTTTTTGTATAAAATTATGACAAGTAGATAAAGCAGTTTACAATTTGCAACTTCACCTCTCTAAACCTTGACTCACAAGTATTTTCATAGTGTTTTCACACCAAGAAAAGCTCATACTGACAGTGGATTACATGACGCTCGTGGCTGAATATGTACCACCACAGGGACTAAATGTGAACATGGTTTAGGAAACTGAAGCTAGAACCTGCTTGAAACCACTGCAATGTAGCTCTTCACCAGGTATCTAGAGTATCTATATTTACTCTACATTCAGTATACATGCTCTTTAATTCTTATATCGCAATTCTTTTTAGTAAGAGGAAGAAAAACTGGAGGATGTTTCAGTAGATCTGGTAGCTCGGACCATCACAGCATGCAGTAGCTGTAGAGCAGATACATGTGTCAAACTCAGTAACTGTTTTTTTCAGGGGTTGTCTGTTCTGTTTCACTTTGGTTGTTTTGCTATTTTGGACCACCCTGTCATACATCTATGTCTCACCCAAGCAAGGGAGAGTATAAAGCGCAATTTGCCCATTTTCTCATAGAAATGCTTCGAGGCAAAGTGGAGCTGGTTACAGAGAGAGCTCAAGGAAGGAAGCGTTCTGCTCTGCTTGCTCTTGAAGTAGTGGATAAGGAGTTCTGTTTGAACACAGGATGTTGTTTCGCCGTGCTGGGGAGAATAGAGCAGCGACCATTTAATCATCTCATCCAGCAGCTTGCAGGGCTCGTCTTATTGATGGCTTTGGCCTGACAGTGGAGCATTTTGACTGGCTTGTTCAGCTCATAAACAAGTCAGTCGGCCTGCGAACCTGTGGATAGGACCTGTCACGGGCTGAAATATAGTTAAAGAAATGCAGAAAACAATGTTTAGACGTAACCTAACAGTCTGAAAACATTTCTTCCAAATTTATGTCATTTTTCATCAATTTATCATCTCATCAATAAATCACCCAAATCACTGTGAACACTGGGAATTTATAGTGTGGCTAAAGTTTAACCACGTTCAACCCAGACAAGGACCAATGAATTTGCAGTAAACCTGCACCTGAAGGGAACAAATCTGCACAGAAACCACCTCAGACCCAACATACTGCTTCCATTGTCACTATAGATAGTTCCCACCATAAATATAAAGGTCTACACATCCTGACATAAAGGTCCTTGAATGTCAGAGGAGCTGTTTGTATGTTTTGGTAATCCCAAGGTAACACCAAGTTGCCTGGACAGCTGTGTCCTTGTTAACATTGTGACCACTCAACCACGTCTATCTAAGGGATGTGTCTGCCAGCCTCAACTCCGGGTCTGCCACCAGCACTGGCACCAGAAAACAGCAAGAGGGCCTGAACAGTGTAAGAGCCAGCAGCCTTATCTGGCAATAAATCTTGGCTAAGTGTCTCTGTGCAATACATTTCTCGATTTCCCAGGCTCAGTCAGACGAGAGGCTTAACTGTAAGAGATGACCACAACTTTGTTACTCATCCTGTTGCCATTTAGAAAAATGGCAGTTTTAGTTCTTGGATAGCACTATTAGAATATGTGTAAGACAGTGTTAAAAAGTTGTTGAAATGTTCTGCCCTGAAAGTCCAGCACTGGCAATAACATTGCTGTTGTGCTAAATAGTTCAGGACAGCCCGTGAAAGGTTATGGTGGTGGGGGGAGAGGGTGGTGATGTTGGTCGGTCCATCCAAAACCAGCAGGTCCACAGTTGACAAATAATGAAACTGAAAGTATGGACGTGTATGGCCCCCAGAAGATGATATCTAATGACAATGATAACCTCTGAGCTTTTGTTTAGCGTCACCATCAGGCCAAACTCTTTTCTTGAATAAGCCAGAGACCTCTGGTAAAAATGACTGTAATGCCAGAGGCTGTCAACACAACATAAACCCATTATTACCCTATAATGTTTTTGGTTACGTTGCTCCTGGAGCTGCCCATCACTGGTATGTGAAAAGAGGCAAATGGTATGTTTAGAAGAGGAGCTCAGGACTACAGCCTCGAATAGCAAAAATGTCTCCTAGAGATTAACAGCAAATATGTTTTGTAGGAAATGCCACCCCAGCTACCTCCTGGCGACTTCACTGCCGTTAATTAATGTAGCTCTTCATTCAAAAAGATTTAGCTTCTAAATGTAATCCAGCCAGTGAATATGTTTCCAACAAAACAGATTTGCTGTTGCAGTTTAGTTGTGTATAAACATAATTTCTGGGAGACAGTGTTCACATTTGCCAACAGTAGGAGTTAGCGAGTTAATGACAAGATTTCCATGAGCTCTTCTGTGAATATTCACGATCCACCAGTGATGACACTATCTTCACTGTCAGTCTATTAGTTAAAGGTCCTATATTCCTCAGTCAGCTTCTCACAAGGAGTTGTTTTGTTGTTATCCCTTGGCTGGAGGAAACACCATCCGCATTGCTGATTTGAAAAAGTTTTTTTTTTTTTTTTTTTTTAAAAACACCAGATGCTCTGCCTGACACAGCCCTGGGTTCAAGGTGCCAGGGATTGAACCACCAACCCTGGGATCAGCAGCCAATCTGCGCTACATTTGAGCCACAGCCCCCTGCCAGCTTCTTACTAGGAGTAATTAATACAATTTTTTTCTGTCAAAGTTAGAAATGTTTCAGTTATTTTGGATGAGATATTTCTGTAATTGTGTTTGTTTTCTTGCTGTTCTGAAAGGGTGGGACTCATTTGGAAAAAGGTGGTGTCATATATTTCCATGCAACAATCAGATTTTAGAAACAGTTGATGATAGTTGCTTGCATATGTTGCCTGCACTCAGTCAAATCTAATCAAACCACACTCACACAGTCCTGATGAAACACATTAGCAAAGTGTTTAAATCTTCATAAATATTAATTGTTGATGTCAAATCTCAGTTAGATATAAGTAAGTAAGTTTTCAGGGGCTTTAAAGGCACAAATACTAAACCAACCTACTCAGAAGAAAATGTCACTATGTTGTTTGTGCTGTAATAAGCATTAGAGAACCCAGGGGCCTTAAACTTAGACTATTTTATCTTGTTTTATTTGAAAATAAGAAGAGGGTGGCCTGCAGCAATATTCTTTCATTGAGCTAAAAAATCCCTGGTTAAGCCTCTGAGCACCAGGTTCCCTTATCTGATGTTACCTCCTCTGTTATCAGCACTACTTTTTCTGTCCTCTCGGTGTGGGATATGTTTGTGAGTGAATGCCAGTGCCCTGTAAGTCGCAGCCTCTTCTCTTACATCAGCACAATAGGCAGCGCCCCACTGTCGTCTGAGAGGTGTTGATCTGAGGGATCCTATCAGGATGCTGGCAGGAGATGCGTTTTGGCCCAGCTTCCTGTTCATATTCTGAACTACCCACGCATTGTCTCAGAGAGGTTTAGTCATGACACAGGAGACCTGTGCTCCTTTAAGCATGTCAGGATTTAGTTTTTCCTATTGTTAGGCTTTGGTAGGGAGATGGGCAAAGACAGAGACACCTGTGGCAACTAGTGAAGGTTTTCCACTTTGAGCTGTATCTTTAGAAATTGGAATTGATTACAACGGAAAACCCACCTTGATCCTGGGATATTTCCAGACCTTGTTCCTGGTAATATCTCTGTTTTCCTAGTAACCCCTAAGGGGCTGAATAATACCTGGAACCCAGTCAATACATTTGAAATATTATTGTGTTGGGTTGTTATGTCTGTGCTGCTTTGTTGTGTCTGTGGAGTTCGGAAAACAATGAAGCGGGCAAACACAGTGATGTATATCTCACTTGATTATTTAGCACTGCACCTACATTCATTCGGAATGATGTTCAGTCACATCAGAGGTGTCCGGTTGTACTGTGCATTAAATTCAATTAATGGACATCCTCTAGCCAATCTTAATTGAGTTTTCCCCCGGGCAATGGTGCAATTAGCTGGACAATGTTAAGAAAACACTACTGCGCAGTAATGTATTTGCTTATGTAAGTTGATTTTATGTTGATAGAGATAGGAAAAGGAGAGCAGACCTTGGTCGGGGAAGAGCGGTGGCCATGCAGTTGCAGACAGTTTATGTCTTTGTATCCATGATTAATGATATTACATGGTAATCATTTGAGTCTTAGTCCTGACTGTGTCCTTTGTTGGTGTATGTTGTTTATATGCCATCTAAAAAAAATGCCATTAGAGAATGAAGGCTAGCCAGGCTAAATGGATGGACTGTGAGTGTGAAATGGAAAAGACGACACTGAATGCTGCAAGGATGTCTGCACTTGTCAGATACGCAGACCTTGCTGCCATCCAGGCATCCTGAGGTTTGTATGTCCCCCCTCGCTCACTTGCTGTCTTGATACTGTTATATTCCTGACAGCCTCTTGGTTTGTCACAGACTTCCCAAAGTGTTTCTTGTTAAAGGAGACAGAGAGACAGAGGCAACAGTGGGTTGTCCTAAACATGGATAAACAGCAGACGAAGAGACAGAACTAAATGGATTTGACACTAAACCAAGGCGGCATCTGAAACATGTTGGCATGCCAGATGAAATGGATGGCGAGTCCACAAGTCCAGTGAGACATCTTGCAAAAGTCATCTGTGATTCATGTAGAGTGAGTTGGTTCCCTGTAGATATCTGATTAGTATCCTGCTGTGGACACTGCTGGACAGATTGTTGAGTACTGTCTCCGACACACAGTACAAGACTGTGAAGGAGACAAAAGTCTGTGTCTGCAGAGGCTTTTTCTGCCAGTTTTTCTTCTTCATTTTATTATTCTTATGCTGTTTCTGAATGTTCTGGATGTTTTAGGATGTCAGTTTTTAGCAGGAAAGATTGTGGCGTCTATGGGCATGATTATGTGAAACAGCAGCTTGCAGTACACCAAATCATAAGCCTGCATTCATGTGGATGGGTAGATGTTTAAGGTGTGTATACAAGCTACAAACAACAGAATACTTAACGTGCCTTGGACTTTTTTGGCACAATTGCTTTTCACATCTAGAAAAGATGCTTTTGGCTTTAAAAACCAAAGAGGGTGCTTTTTTTCATCTGGTTTGTACAAGCTGTTACCAGTTTCTACAATAAAACCTTTTCTTATGTTTCTTTAAACCTGCAATAACAGATTTTTGGGGGCAGGATTAAGAAGTTTTTAATGCAACACTGATGTGTTATAACCTTACAAAGATGATAGTTGCTTATTTACACATCCAGCAGTTACAGAGCATCACTATTATTCAATTGAAGTGCACCTGATGAAGATCCAGTCCAGCCTTCTCTCTCTTTTAGCTCTGTTTTGCATCTCTACCAACTCCTGAGGGATATATCATGCTTTTTAGCTGCTAAATGCTCCATTATGTTCACCAGTTAGGCCATGTCCAGTACCCACTTCCTACAAAACATCCATTAATGCAACACCTTGGCTATGTCCCAAATTTGGAGGTTGCATCCTTCAGAGGCTGCATTTTAAGACCGATTGCATCACAGTGGTGCGACTAGGCTGTCCCATTTCGAAGGCTCCTCCAAAGGCAGTAGAGAAATGCAGCCCTTTTTTCCTGGGCAATCAAAGTAACACCAATGGAGAGCCCAAGGATTACAGTTTTAAATGTAAGTATTGGGTTTCAGTTCAGTTGAAAACCCAAAGCTGAACTAGAGCCAACACTTGGTGAACCCCAGTGATAATACATGTCAAACTCTTAGTCTTAGGGAGCATTATGGCATAAGGTCTGGGCCAGGCAGCAGAGTCAGATCTGTTGGGGTAAGGGCATTGGGGTGGCGTGGCAGATGTTTTTTCCACCAAGAGGTCCAAAGTCATAAATGTTATGATCTTCAGAGGATTATGGGCTTTAACATACAACAGGAAGTTGTTATTATTTTTGAAGTCATGGAATGTATTATAACTTTGCAAACATACATTTGACCAAAGAAACAAACTGATTTGACCAACTTTTTCTAAAACTATATGTCTCCTAAGTTTAACTTTATAGCTTAGCTCCAAAGTGAAGTAATTTGCAGTTTGTCATCAATGAGACAGAAAGGCTGAATGAGACAGAAAATCCCAATGAATATCAATTTGAAATGGCACAAACCAAATTGAAAGAACTCACAGTCCTAATGCCCACATTTCCACTGGACCATGCATTTACAAGTAGCTCTCCATAAGCTTGAAGTTGTTAAGCCTCTGGGCATTTGCTCTGCTGATATGGGTGGTCTTATACTGTATAAAAATAAATGCTGAGGTATGGGAAAGTCCAGTGCATATTCACGCAATCAGCAACTGCGGGAGTGTTGCTGGTAAATTGCATTTGTAAGTGGCTAGGCATAGCAGTAAAAAAAAAAAAAAGGAAGCTCAGATAGCTCAGTGGCATACCATCAGAGCAAGCAAGGCATGCTAAAAATAGACATCAATTAGAACAATACTGAAGTGGAAGCAATATCTTTCCTTACATCTTAGAACATAAAGGATGTGACATTGCCTGTTTGCATTCATCTTGTAATTTACTGACCTCTTTTGGTCGGGGAGCTAGGTTGACCAGTTGTTGCATCTATTATTTCTGTCATTTTTGTGGGTGTGGCCATGTCCTGTCGACAAAGGCAATGATTTTTTGGCATTTGCGTGAGACAAGTGTGAGATCTTCGACAGGTGACTGGCTATAGATAGCTACAGAGAAGTGTGCTTGTCAAGCTGCCCTTAACTCAGATTCCACTGTTGTGAGATCAGTTATGATATTATATGTGTTAATATGCCCACGCGCAGATGCATGTGGAGACTGTACTTGTGCATTAGAAAAATATCTCAACCGCTTGTAGTGATTTCAGCATTATTAAACTTTTTGAAGGTTTTGTTGAGACTCTCACAGCATTTGGTTATGGTTTGGCAGAGATCATGGTCTGGTTTTTATACAGAAGAGGTTCACAGTGACTTCAAACAAACCATAGTTGTTTTCATTTAAAGGTCCCATATTGTATAACATGAGATTTCTGTATCTTTTTTGTTATAAAGCAGGTCTAGGTTAGTATCATATGATAGATATGAAAGTATCAAAGTGCTCAGGCCACAGAGAAATGCACACAGCCTGTATTAGAAAAAAGTTGTCTTAAAACAAGCCGTCAGGACTTTTGTGACTTTGTGACCTTGTGACAACAAAACAGTCACTGCCCTCAGCCATGCCCCCAGCACAGCCTACTTGGACCCAGCACATGTTAATAAATTACTTCAAACAGTAGACCTACTTATCTGTAACAAAATAAAATCATAATCCACAGGAACAAAGGAGGCTTGTGTTTTCTCTAATGTTGAGGCAAGCTTCTGCATATTTTGCAGCCACAGGAACATTTTTTCTGATTTCTCCCAGGATGTACAGGAGTTCATTTGTGTGGTGGAGGATTTCTGGGCACACGGTATGATGGTGGCTCTGTGAAAGAATTAATCTGTTATCTCACAGTGCTGGCTGCAGTCATCGAGGAGGTGGAGCTCTGTGTCAACAGTTTGCGGATCACAGCGAGAACACAACCTGTCCTCTTTTGGTGTTTTAGCTCTCCCTCTGTCTAGTGTACCTGTTCCACTGACCAGTAGGGGTCTGGTGATGCTGCAAAAATTTCTTTTTGAGCAGTGTGTCATGATTGTGAGGTTCATGCATCATCAACATGCTAAATCTTATTCCATTTAACGACTGCTAAATGATCTGCCAAAGGTCAGCAATCCTTTTAAGGAGCAGCAGAATTTAGAAGCTCCACCTGTGATGTCTGATGACGTCTATGTTCATGTTTGAGTGCGCATGATGTGACAACAGCACTGGAGAAGCAAAGAGTGGGTGCACTTATACGTGTTCACAACAACAGAACCCCTAGTGGCCAGGCTGTGGTTGAGAAAAGGTTTAACTTTACCACTGTTTCTGAAGCATCTCACTGTGTTCATCATGCTGCTCTAAGTGAATTTATCAGGTCTTCAGACTTATCTTGGTTTAACTGGACAAAGCTGTTTGTGTCCATCTGTCACCTGAAGTGACTGGTACAGATAGAAGTAACAGTTAGTGGTTTATCTGGCATGACTGAGATGAGGTAGCAAGCTGACAGTTTCAGACATCTGTCTCCTTTTGGTCTCTCGCCTTGACCACGTCACATTTAATACAGAATCATCCAAACAGACAAGAACGTTTGAATTCACTAGCCAGGAGCTGAACGTCTGGTTCTCAGGCAGGTGTCGCGTTTGGAAGGAAAGCAGGCACACTCTTGGCACACGGGTCATGTGTCAATTCAGATGTTTATCTTGTCTCCAAAGAACATGGCAAATTAATTTTGATGAGGCTATTAACTCGCCATCTACAGCGGAGATAGCATCAATCAGCCAATCAGTGTTTGGCTGATTTTCAAGACACACAACTGTCAAGAAGGCAAGTACTGAAGCTGCAGCAGACTTTTAATGATACCCACTTTCTTTGACAAAAACATGACAGGACAAAAAAAAGTACTGCCATTAAAAAAAATATATATATCCATGGTTAATAAAGTGAGAACATTTCCAGGTAATGGTTTTATTTTCAAAATGGATTAATAGCATTTTGGAAATTAAAGCTTTGGTGATCTCCCAAGTGATGATGATGCCAGAAATTAAATGAGAAATGTCAGCTGGAAATGGCGCGCGTGCGTGCGCGCGTGCGTGCGCGCGCGCGTGCGTGCGCGCGCGTGTGTGGGCCTGAGGGGAAGCCTGACTGGCAGTGTTGGTTACAGGAGCTGGTTATTATTCCCAAACCTTGTCATATTTATCACTGCAGGTCAACAAGACAGAGGACAAGTCGCTGGAGGAACGAGGACGGATCATGATTTCTCTGAAGTACAACACCCAGAAGTCCTGCCTGGTGGTGGGCATCATACGCTGCGCTCACCTCGCCGCCATGGATGCCAATGGCTTCTCCGACCCCTACGTCAAAACGTCAGTATTATACGCAAACACTTGCAGATACACTCAAAGAGATAGTGGAGCTGTTAAATCCTCAACTTTAAGAATAAATTACATGTGGCATATTTTTTATACTACGTTCTGACATAATGTTCAAGGATAATTGTAGTTTATTAGAGCTATGGGCGGGGCCAGAGGGATGGAATATGACTGGACCCTCCTGTTCTACTCCTACCAGAGTCAGAAAATAATAGGTAGTTGGCTTATTAGTAATAGTAATTAATGGCCTTATCAGGTACAGGCCCAGGGTCCCCTGGATCATAACATCTGTATGAACTGAACTGTTATTATTTATTTAAATATTAAATATATATTTATATTTAATATTTCCTGTTGGAATGACCACAAAGAGACAAGAACTGACCACAGAGACACAGAAAACAACTACAAAATGACACAAAATAACCACAAATAGATGCAAACTCATTTTAAGTAGTTTATTTGGCATAAATGTATTATACTCAGCAAACAATGTGGCTTTTAATAAAGTAGAGTGAATTATTGGCCAAGACTGCGGCTATAAACTGTAGTCATAAAAGTTTTATTCATTTTATAAATGTGCCCAGTTTTCTTTAAAACTGTGAAATTTGGACCCAAGTCATAATAAACCAGAAAATGTCGATTGAAGAATTGTAAATATATGACCATATAAATGTGGAACTATCCATTAAATTTACGGTTCTTGTCAGTGGTGTGACTAACAATTATTTTTTAATTGCGACAACGTGACCTAAATGTCTTAAAATGTCTTTATCAACTAATCGTTTCATTTACGAACCCTTTCAACTTTTCTGTAGATTATCAAATGTTGTTGTATTTAGCTTCTTTACACAATAACTGAGATGATCGCAGGTCATTTTTCTTTCTTTCCCGCTGTTTTCAATGTTTTTTGAAAGACTTTTTTTCCATATTGCCACTTTTATGACAAAATCTCAACAGGGAAGAGCCAGTTATGTCAGTGGTGCCCTGCTAACTCAGACCAAAGCAAAGGCCAGTCACATAACTAGACTTCGTCATGAAAGTGACATTATGGAAAAAAATAGGGAAATCCCTGTTAAAAATGGGGAATACTCTGTTATTGTGAAAAAAAAGCATGAAAAAATAACATTTCCCAGATTACTTCATATTTTTGTGGTCATATTATATATTTTGTCTGTGTTTACTCATTCAGTGATTTCATTACTAATATGTATTTATTTATTTTATTTTGAACATTTGGGTCTCCATATGGAAGAATAGAAAATGAAGCAGGATGAATTCATTACTGACACACAGTACAGGATACCTTAAATATAAATTTACAGGTTCCCACTTTTCAATTTAGTTGATCTTTAGATTGAATGAAATAAAACCTATTTTGATGTGGTTACTTGTCCAGCATACTCACCTAGTAAAATAGATTAATTGTTATTAACCAAGGTGTTGGTCAAGGGCAAGATGTGACCTCATGATTGCATGAGAGGAAAGGTCACAGGGTCACTAGCATCATTACAAATCAGCCCCGAGGCTTCATGAATACTGAACCAAATTTCATGGCAAATTGACTTTTCGTTGTCAAGACATCTCACTGTGGAGAAACGTGTAAGACAGACTCATCGTCCTTAAATCAAACATGGGCTGGCTTCACACAAAGCAACCTGATCATTGATTCCTCTCAACAGACATTTCTCCTCAAAAAAAAAAACACCGGATGCTCATCAGAATAATGCTATTTTTAGAGGATGTACAACGTGATGTAGAAGTGCCAAAATGGATTAGCTGGCAGTGCTGATATTTTAGCAGAGAAGAGGTAAACTAGCTGCGGTTATCAGCAGCATGAAAGGCACACAGCACAAGAGGCCATTCATGGGGCTGCAATTTGACGGCGAGTCCTATTTATCACACCTGAACATTTCCCAAGTCTTTCATCTGGCTGAGCAATGAAAGTGCAATTAATTTCCGACTCTGCTGTGCACACCTCGAGAACAAAAGCACAACTCGTTTCGGGAGGAGAGGGGCTGGCAACAATTTTCCAACAGTTTGAGGTTGAGAAAATCTCCCCGAAGCTTGAAGGACACGCTGGCAGATAACAGATTTCCTGACCGGCTCGTGTGAGAGGGAATAAAGGAAATGTATACTGTGTCAGATGGACGTGATTGGCTTCTCCTCTTTCACCAGCTGAACTCTAACAAGAGTCTATCTGATGCATCAAGTCACAGCTGTCACCTGAATGGAGAAAGGTTTCGCTTTATTGTGCTGCTAACATTGGGAATAACCTTAAAATGCACGTGGTGTATGAATGTAGAATGAAGACACACATTAGTCATCTAGATGGTGGAGCACATCAATAAAAGTGTTTGTGTAAATGCCCTCCTTAATGGCTCTTCTGTCAATGACAAGTGCATTTCATCAAGCTGAGTAAACTCAAACTAAGTATTCAACTGAGTTTTCAGTTTCACTGCACAGCTGCTCAACAAAAGCTTGATAATAGCACAATAATTCACACCCTGAAATAACATTTAAAACCACTGGACTGCACAATAGCATTATTTGCATCCTGGCTTTCACTCTGAGCTCGTTTCGCCTGGGGGTCAGTTGTCCTATTACATGACAACAATTAGGTTCCCTGCAATATCCTCATCAACCACAATTTCTGCCCCCACTGCCCCTGGGGTAAGTTTCTGAATAACAACCCACTTAGCCCCCCTTCAAGTCTGCACGTTACCTTGGGAAATTGAAGTCTGTGCAGGTCCTGCGAGCACGTAAAAGCAGAGAGGGATGTGACGAGCTACTGTAATTGCTGACTGGATTGAAATATAGAACATCAGAATGAGCATTATTGCCTAAAACTGTTTTTTTTGCCAAATGAACCGAGGAACTGAACAACATCCGTTACACAGGGTTTGATATACAGTAAGCAGAGCCTGCCTTTTGCATCATTTATGGAGGCACACCAGAAACAAAGGTCCAGCCTGCACACACACACACACACACACACTGGATGTACATTCAAAAGCATGTACCGTATGCCTGCACCCAGAGCAACACTAACAATCTGTTTTCACCTCTGACTCACACACTGCAGTGAATACAAACTAAAAGTGGAGAAGTAACCACAATGGCTCGTGCTTTGCAATCATCAGCATATTTCACAGCATACACTTAGTTACTAGTTAATTAAACCCCTGCAATAAATTACAACTTAACAAAGGTTGTGATGTTCAGTTTTTGTTAAAACTGTTGCAGAGAGGCGTTGATGAAACACTCTGTACTATTGAATAGTTTTGCATTATACTAAGACATTCCTAATATTTTGTCAGTCCTATTTATATGTGTATGAATCAGCGTAGACTAAGTTTCAGTATAACACAATACAGTTCATCAGCCTCCAAAGTGATCGTAAATTAAACCAAATCCTCTGTAAAACAGATTAAATAAAACAGAGTATTAGAACCATTGTGAGAGTGGGATTTATGGCAGGGCTGTTAAACTGCATTAGTTTGAGTGTAGAATGACTCAGGCTGCCTCACAAATGTCTAAAATGAAGTCCATTAACAGAAAGAAGCACAAGAACAGTCGAAGTAACTGTAAAGATAATAAAATTCTGCCAGAGCAAAGCCATAAAACCTCATATTGACCAAAGATTTAGGTGTAATGTGAACTACTTACTGCACATCTGCACTGCTGTGATGCAGTGAGAGCATCAGCTGCCAATAGAAACGTCTCACTGTTATGAGGTGAGGTGCCTTTACCTCTGTAATCTCATCAAATAGAAAAACAAATGAAACTTTGTTGTTAAACTACCCATGTATTGGACATCAGTCTTCATAGAGAAGATGTGATGACACAACAGCATCTATGTATTACCAACTGGAAAAGAAATGTCTTTAATAGAAGCACTGGTGGAGTCTATAAAGTCAGCAGTAATGTATGTAGTAATGTGATGTAGTGTGTATTGAAATGTAGCAGTGTGGTTGAATGTAGGGCAGTATCACAGCACCCTCTGGAGGACAGAACAATATAACACCTGGGAAATAAGCAGTAAATCATGCTTTCACACTGCAGAGTTGATGAAGGTCTCACATAATACATCAACATCATGCTTTCCACACATGGACGTGTAGTATTTTCTCCTTGCTGCTCCATCCACAGAAATGGGACACAGTAAAAACAATGAGTTCAGTACTATTAAGTGTAATAAGTCTTCCTCTCTTTGTCCTCCTCTGCTCTCCTACAGGTACCTGAAGCCTGACGAGAACAAAAAGTCAAAGCACAAGACTGCTGTGAAAAAGAAGACGCTCAATCCCGAGTTCAACGAAGTATAAACCACATCTACTGCGCTATTTTTCTTTTACCTAAGTTGATGGTTTGTCTGATTCTTTTATGTGTTGAGCAACCTCCATAACCCCAGGACCTACAAAAAGCCACTCAGAGAGGGCACGGCTGTCAGGTTGAACAGAAGCACATTTTTCTTACTTCATCACTGGATGACTTTTTCAGAAAGTAGTGGAACTGAAGCTGCAGGTGGATGATGGTAGAATATGTCACTAAAGCCGTCCTCAGCCAAGTGTTTGTTACTGAAGATGTAGCTCAGGTGTCTTTTGGCAGTGCTGAACCACTTCATCTTCTATCATCCACTGTAAAGACTGGGCTTGAAAACGCAGCCTTGAAAACACATGAAGAACTGTCAGAATAAAGCTTCAGATGAGATGATGACCTGTTGTCATTCATCATTTCTTTAAAAACCCCCTCTATATCAAGTTTCTATTATGAGTAATGTGGTCCTACGTAAACACACATTTATATACAAGTTTTTGGTTACTTCTGTATTTGTGTTTTTGTCCTTGCTTTTTTGACTGATTGAGGTTTCTTTTGGAAAAAGGTGATGTCGCTTAGTTTTGTGCAGCAATCAGGATTTTGCAAAACTGGAATCAGAACGTGATGATAGCTGTGGGGTTGTTTCTCACGTTGCCAGACCAAAGTCTTTCAACCACATCCATACAGGCCTGACTGAGCTGAGTTTATGTCTCTTATAGGACTGAAGGACTGTTGTGTATTCAGCCATGAATATTTAATATATGATGAAAAGAAAACTTTTAGAAGATTTTCAGGAGCTTTAAAGCTGCACCAATCAATATCTTTATGTAACAATGGGAGGAAATTACGCTGTGTAATGTGCTGCTCATAGTGACAAACCCACATAATTGCTAGATGCTAAAATGCTGGAATTATCACTAACTCCACAGTTCCCCTCAACTCTACAGAGTGTTTTAGCGTCTTTAAGCTGCCAGAGCAGCTGAGTCTCACAGATGAACAACTCCTCGGAAACCAAAGTGATTGATTGTAAATACCGTTGGAATTAGAAATGCATTGCCAGACTCCCCATATTTTGCAGAGAGGATGCCAAACATGTTTTCAAGGCTGTTCAGGCCCCTCGATGCTTCATGGCACAGGGTAGCTTGGCTCGGAAGTATCTGCCTGTATACAAGAGGATGGCCCCGGCCAAACACTTGCACAGGCCAGCGACTTGACATTTCCTCTGACATTTTTTGCACCCATATTCCTCCGTCACCTCTTGGCCTTTCTGCCAGAGACTAGCAATGGGGTCTTCCTCCATATCAAGACATTGATTTCATTAAGGTGGTGCAGCAACCTTGATTGAACCACAGATTGAAATGCCGAACAAACGCTCCCACTTTGCACGGTGCAAATTGATATCAGAAAAATGCTTGTTTCATTAAGTGAACAGTGTACTTTATTGATTACACTGTCATTCTGTTAATATACCCCAGATTGTGCTTCACATTTTATTTCCTCAGCGTTCCAATCTAGACACTTCTGGCACTTGTAGTAAACTGAATGAGTCTGTGTAAGGGTCCTGACCCCGATCTCAGAGAGAGTGAGGAAAGGCAGCTACTGCACTGTCATTAGTCTGCATATTATTTTAGACACTAACAAAAGAATTAAAACTCAATGAGGCGTTCAGAATTATGTGAATCATTTTCACCAGAAAATAAAACAAATGGTAGTTGCATTCAGGTTTGTAATGATAATTATGCAAACGCATCACAGTGCAGAGGAGTGTTTTGTTGTGAAAGTGCTGAGGCAGAATCAGACTCTTATTCAGCTTGTTCAAGACCTTTAAACCTACAAAGGCTTCATCCACTGTGGTGATCTGAAAAGATGAGATGTGTAATTGTAATTGTATGTGATCCCACTGGAGAGAGGAACCACTGGAGCTCTTACTTTCTGCTGTTTTGTTCTCTGTAGGAGTTCTGTTATGACATAAAATATGCAGACCTGACCAAAAAGACCTTGGAGGTGACTGTGTGGGACTACGACATCGGAAAGTCCAACGATTTCATAGGTAAGCACAGGTGGGCCGTGCCAGGGCAGCTCTGCTTTCATCAGCGGTGATGACAGCGTGGGAGGAGTTCAGATAGCTTGACTGATAATTCATCAGCAGCAGCAGCACCACTGGCCGTCTGTTCAGCCTGACTCTGCTCAGTGAGAAACAAACAAGCTCTGAGCCATGCTGAGAACTAGCTGGCCTGCCATCATGTTCCCAGGGCAGTTCAAACATCTTGCACTGATGGCCAAACCTGCTTTTAAAGTGCTCCCTCCACAGCGTGTAAGTAATAAAAAGTCTTTATCCCACTTAAAACCAAGAGAACGAATAACATTATTGAGAAAAACGAAAAAAAAGCCTCTTAAGAATTTGTTTTAGAAAATTATCCTCCTGAAAGTTTCTTTATCTTTTGACCCACCAAACCGATTGTGTCGATTGATTATATTACTGGGTGATTTTAACTTTCATATTTATAACAACACTGATTTAAAGGCTTGGTCTTGTGCTACAAGTCTAGAGTTCCACCCGCAACTGGAACTGAAATAGATATATCTCCAATCAAGTCAAGTCACTTTTATTTACTTAGCACCTTTAAAAACATCAGGAGTCGACCCAAAGCGCTTTACAATCACAGCAGATGGATTACTGATACAAATATATGTAAATAAATGAATAAATAGTGTGAAGATAAAATCAGAATCAATGCAGCAGAAATTTGAGATAAAAAAAAAGAAACTGGATGAAACCAACAACAGATTAAAATGCATCACTGATGTTCCTGTTCCACAGCTGGCACAGCATAATATTTGTGACATCGAATAACATCATTTTTCATTCACAACACATCTTTACTTCACTGAGTATTTAATATCATATTTACTGACCTGGTGTCAGCAAGTAAAACGCTTCATAGATCAGTTAAAAGGCATTAATAGTAACAAATTAATACATTTGTGAAAAACATCCTTGGCTGGTTTATTCTCCTTTGTTGTTTATTCTCCTCAGTTATTTATGCATGTTATTTACTTCCTCTGCAGAATAATGTTGACACAGCAGTCTCACCTGAAGGCCCATTTACAAGCCTCTCTGGAGCTTTCATCATATGACATCATCTTTTTCAGCAGATGGAGGCTGAGCTCAGATTCTCAAAGAAATGTAGATTCTGACTCAGTTTTCATTTCTTTCTTAGCACTTTTGAAACTGGCCTAAAAGTGGAGACTGTAAATTTGTTATTGACCTTGGAAACAGCAGATGGCAAAACCGTTTCACCTCAGGCTCCATTTATTAGCTGCTCTGATATGATCAATAGCTCCAGGAAAGCTGGACCTTTATGGGAGTAATGGAGAGAGCTGCTTGACATAGCATTTTTAAGTCCAATCCTATTTTCAGCTGTTTTCAGCTGTTGCTAAGACATTACAATGATTTTTTATTGTTGACACATTATAAACCTCCTACATGTTGAGCTCAGAACTGTGCTCATGAATCATCCTGTCTCTGTGCCCTCTTTCAGGTGGTGTATCTCTGGGTATCAATGCAAACGGAGAGAGGCTCAAACACTGGTTTGACTGCCTCAAAAACAAGGACAAGAAAATCGAGCGCTGGCACACGTTGACCAATGAATTACCTGGTTCTCTAAATGACTGAAGACCCACATCCTGTCCTGTCATCCAACCTGTTGACCCCCCCCACACACACACCGCTCCTCCCTGGCTGCACCAGATAGGACTCCTGCCTTCATTTTCTTGACTCCTCCACTCAGCTCTTCTTCTTCTCTGGAGTATTTCCTCATGTTGGCCACAGCGACCTGTCTCACCTCTCTTTGGGGAATCTGTTCCCTCTCAACAGGGCTCAACTAAAAGTATCCAAAACCTTATGCTTGTGTTCAACGACACTATCACATATAGAATAGGATTTTTACAGCTGCTCATTTATTTTACTTTAAAGAGAAATTCAATCAATCAAAGAAGTCATAGTATTGAATTTTTAAGCTTCATAATTCTGATGATCAGTGAAGATAAAAGGAGCAAATGCTTTTGATTCAATTAGAGCTTTTACAGCAGCTAAATAATTTACTGGTGACCGACCAAATCCCTGAAACAGCACAAATAAAGCCTGTGGCTGTGAAGTAAAGCAGAATCTAACAAAGGATGTAGCAACATTTCATACTGTTGGAGGATGCAGAAAGGTTTGGTGGAACAGTTCTCATCTTCTCAAGTAAACCTTCCCTGTTCAGTCTGCTTGACACTAATATGTAGTGCTGTAGAGGAGCAGCTGAATGTTGCACTTTAACGCGATGGTAAAACTGTTGTTGCTGTCGTTCACCTACCTCGTGCAGGTGGCTCCCATGGCAACAAGAAGTTTGTCTTAGAAATCTGGAGCGTTATCCTTTTAGTTTCAGTCATCTGACCGAGTGAGAACAATGCCATAGAAACACAGAACCTCCTTAAAATAATTCTTATTAATTAAAGGGATAGCTGTGGTTATTTGACGTGGGGTTGTGTTGGGTAGTCAATGTGTTGCCTGCAGTAGATTCAGATCAGCACGCTGCCAGTTTGGAGAGGCAGCAGAAAAAAATGTGATTTAGACACTTTTAAAAGACGCCCACTGAAACAACCCAATATCCGTTTAAATATACGCTTCATTAAGAATATTATCAGCACTTTATCTTCCTGTCAAACAGCATTGGCACTAAACACACTGCTGAACTACCATATTCCTACGCACTAGCACACATACAGCACACTGCATTACTCTGCAGCCGCAGGTCAGCTGAGTGACTCAGAAAGAGCTAAAGTTTACTTTGTTTTGATGGGAAGATAAAGTGCTGAAAATATTCTAAATGAAGCGTACATTGAAGCAGATATTGGATTGTTTTAGTGGGCGTCTTTTAAGTGTCTAAAACATGATTTTTCTGCAGGCTCGTCCACAGCAGCGCATCTCTGGTTCTCTAAACCGGCAGCTGATCTGAATCTGCTGCAGGTAACACACTGACTACAACCCCATGTCCAATAACCGAAACTGTCACTTAAAGGCCTCATAATGCTTCAAACAAACGAGTTTGTACCGCCTGATTGAAACAGCGTGTCCAAACAGCTTCATCTGTCATAAATATGAACGTTATGTTCAAGTGATAAAGACCTCTAGCAGCTGTCCACCAAGTGCACAGATAATAATGACCAAACGTAAACAGGCACTGACATGTCACAGTGCCTATAAGTGTATCAGATTGTATCAAACAGAATGTACAGATGCTTACAGTGTATGTATTTTGCTGTTTAATGTGGAGGATTTGCTGGTCTCTCTGCATCTAAAGGCAAAAGTGTTTAAGCTTATTTCAAATAATTCTGCAGTCACAACTTCCTCCTGCTTGCATCACACTACCTCCCCCATCCATCTTCAAGAACTCTGTGTCTTTTCTTTTTGTAGCCTTGACACCACAAATTGTAGAAATGTGTAGAACTTTTGCATCATCAGCACCAAAACAACACCAGACAGATGTATCGTACATAATCAGGCTGGAGAGCTCGCCTTGTGTCATTACTGAATAGGAGACTATATGTTTACAGCTGTTCTTTGACTGTGACGGAGAGCAATGATCCCATTCAGCAGAAGGTTTGCAGTGGAGATGGCTCTGTAAGATGTGATTGTTAAACTTGCAAAGGAAAACACAGCCCAGGCCGACCAATCACACGATCTCCATGTGAGGAGGTGAGCCATAACCCCTTAACACAGCATTATAAACCTGCCTTTAGATAATACAACAAGCATTTCCTTTGAAGTATGAGGCCTTCACTCCCTCACAGGGATAAAGCTGGTAACTGACGACACAAAACAACTCCAAACTGCAAGCGTTTGTGGGTATAAGGAGACAATTAGTTGTAGCTAAAACTCTTAACTTCTGCTAGAGGATTTAAAGACGACTGATGGCTCACCTGTAAACTGGCAGGATGACAGGTTACCACCAGTTTCTGACCAGTAAGCAAACTGGCCAGTGTCAACTAAACAAACCAATGCAAAAAGTTCCTCCTCAAGGCTACTTACACCAAGTATTACAAACAGCAGTTCCCTGTGTGTCTCTGTGTAGACAGATCAACATGAACTAGGTGTCAAGGCGCCACCATCTTGGATTACTCACTGATTTTTCAGTGTAACCCATAAACTATAGAGCTGCCTATAGTGGTAACCCTGATATCAAGGCTCCACAAGTGTTTCATCCATTCAGTCGTCTCCAGACTACAAAATGCTTGATTCCTTTTTAGAGTGCAGAAACAGTGGATAAGTAAAACACATATGCATTTTGAAGTTCAAGTAAAATTAGGATGAAACAAGGGTGCGTTGTTTCCGATAAGCTGGCTGCCTGTGTGTGGTCAAAAGTGAACATCTTAAGAGAGAAGAACAAGGTGTAATGTCTGAAACAGCCGTGCAGAAAAAAGACAGTGACCCGAAACAGTGAGAGCGCAATCCTGTGAGTCTGTGTTTATGCAGGAGCTGAAGAGGGGTTACGGATGTAAAAGCAGATCTGCATATGCACCTGATAATTCTGATGATCTGTGGATAATTTCAGCAGAGGTGGAAACATTCACAGTCACTGTGCACAGCAATCACTCAGCCTCGCTTCGCTGCGTGAGAGGTAGAGAGCCTGCTCGAGAGAGACCAGCTGTAATCAACAACAGGATGAAGTTCAGTGGGTGACCTGCCTGGTGAAAATCACTTGTGGAACCACAATACCACATGATTGGGCAGCTCTGTGATGTGTGTGCGCAGCTTATTGTTTACACTACAGAAAATGAGTTTCCACAAAAAAAAAAAAAAAAAACCTCAGCAGGCAGCATTTTCTCCTGTAATGTGGATGAAAATGTGCCCGCTGTACATCAAAAGGGCAACATTTTAAAAGCGGAAAGTTTACGTCAAATGTACAAAAAAAAAAAAATACTTCTACTAATAAAAGCATGTAATGTTTACAACAGCCTGTTCTTGCTGAAGTTCAAGTTTGCTGCTGAAAGGGCAAACACGCCCTCGCTGAAGTCACTGCGATTGTTCACTCGTGCAATGCAAGCTTTGCTGAGAAGGGCCGAGAAGGGCAGAATTTTTAATATACTAGCTGTGTGCGTATATTGTTTCCATGTTGCTGCATAAATTTTTGATTTTTTTTTTTCTTTTTCTTTTTCTTCTTGTAAACAGCTCCACTATAAACGTATCAAACAGAATGTACACGTTTAACCCCTTCTATTCCACAGTAAACCCTCTGAGAATGTGCGCCTTAGTGCTCTGTGTTGTTGATATTGTTCATATGTCAAATCTGTAATCAGGCACACACATCTGGGAATAGAGTTGGTTGAACTCGCAGCCTGGGAGCAAACTACTAGGGGCTATGCCGCTGAAGTCATCCACTAAGAGAACTACTATTTTCCTTCTAGTGTGTTTCTTTTTTTTTTTTCTTTTCATATTTTGTGCTAAGGTTTATTACCCTGAGTCCCTGCGCAGTCCTGAAACACCACTGTAAACCCGAGTTGCCCTCATGGAGCTGTAGGCTGGGATGCATGCCATGTATTTGTGATTTTATGAGTTCGATTCCGCAGTATAACCTTTTCCGCATGCCCCCCTGCCCCCACCACCCACCTTTCTTTCTGAATCTCCTCCGTGCACTGACTGGTAACACAGACATGCCATACAAATCAGTGCTCACGTAAACCTTCAGGATTCCTGTCAGGCTCAGCTAACGGCTTTTTGTCATGACCTCACGTCACTGTCAGTGAGAGGCCAGGCATGTTTGTTTATGGGAGCGTGTTGACTCACTAATTACAGTTAGTGGATAGGCACAAACAGCCCTAATGTCTATTTTTAATGTTTTTTTTACCCTCTTATCTTGTAGTTTTATTACTGACATAGTGTTATTTTCCTTTTCACATCACATTTATTCATTTTAAATAAAATTTGACTTTGATAGCTGATATAACGCCTTCAAAGCTGGGTAATGAAATGTTTAATGCATCATATCAGGCCTCGCATCTTAGTTTTCTTTAAGTGTTAACAGCCTCTTCAGCCACATTGATTTGTGGCTGTGAAACCTTGTTGGCATCTCAATAAACTCCTTGACACAACAGTGATCCCCCCCCCTCTCTCTCTCTTTCTCTCTCTCTCTCTCTCTCTCTGATGAATATGTAATGAATACAACCAACGTGTGATTTTGATTTTGTAATATGTCTGCCTTTGTATGCAAGCTCAATATTATGGGTAAAAAAAAAAACAAAAAACAAATCTGCATGTATATGTTTTTGGTTTTGTCATGAGATGACTTTGCCTAATGTTTGATACTGTTTTCTGTATTAAAAAACAAAACAAAATACACAAATGTGGATGCTCTAAGATTATGCTATAAGTCAGTCTTTCTTCTGGACAACATTTTGTACCTTTGAACACTTATCGCATTGCCTGTTTGGCTGCTGTATTGACTATCTGGAAGCGTGACTTGATGTGAATTAAAATCTCTCCTTTGTTGTTTTGTTTCCTTTTTAACACTCAGGCACTTGTTTGCATTATTCTGGTTTGTTGAATGTATGACTATAAATGATTGTCCCAAATTATATTTTAGTCCTATGCCAACTGGACAGGTATTTGTGCCTTTCTTATTTCTATTTCTGTATTTTTGCACCACACGCTGATCAAACGAGACCTGCTTACAGAATCATTATAAGAAATTGTTTAGATTCAGTATGTTTAGTCATTTTAATCCTAAAAAATCATGCAAGTATAGGTAAATCATGTGCGCACCATTTAGTAATTCTGCAAATGAATAAAACACAAGCACATTCACTTGTTTGACAGTACCCACGCACAATAATAATGTACAGTATTTTAACTTTTTTAAATTATCTTCCTGTGTTTTTTCTAATTCCATGTGTTTTCTGTGGCTCACTTTGATATTCTCTGCCATTATGTTGAAGGCTCACTTATTTCTGCTCACTGTGGTAATTAATAATAATGAGAGACCTAGTGTAAGGTTGCAAGAGCACATTAAATTAGTGTAGTTACAGTTCTGCATTGTGACATGTGTGTCATCGTCTGTGCAGGTCAGGTCAGGGTCCATGCTAATAGTGGCTGCAGACAGCAGGTGGTTCTTGTCTGCTCAGTGATAAAAGCATTCTGTATTTTCACTGGGAAGCAACAGGAAGCTACACTACTGCTGTGTTTCCAGCTACTGCACGGCCAGTGTGATCACGCAAGTTCAAGCCTTTAGCAAGATAGATTCATCTGATCCTGTGTGGGTTTTATCATGGGAGGTTTCCCAGATGATCAGACATGCAGCATCAAAAGACTGAACATTGATAAGTAACAGTAAATTTCTCATTACCCACAGAGGGCTGAACCCCGATGGGAGGCGTTCCTGCAGTAAGTCATCTGCTGATGTCGGGCAGGTAAACAGTTAACCCATGTTAACCATCTTACTTACTTAAACTTAACATTTAAAAGTTTGACCCGGTGATGGCTCTAGATAAGTTAAAGGAATCGATTCAACAATTATTGAGATATTTTACTCAAAATCACAAATGTCAGCCTCATGGTGGGCAGGTAGAATAATTTTTAGGATTTATTGTCTTTGAACCTGTAGCAAAAATATATTCTGATCCATAAGGTTTACGTTGATATATGCAAGAGGAAAAGTGAGGGGATCACCAAAGTCAACAGGATTCATCCTCTGGGAACCATGATTGTCTGTGCAAACCTTCATGGGAATCCATCCAATAGCTGTTGAGTTATTTCAATCTGGACGACAAATATGCCTAAAAATATGTTATATTTTATCAGCATTTGTATTATAAAGCAAACCCTTCATATATTTATGGGATTCACGAGACACAAATTTACAAAAAGAAGTTCTCAGTGGATCGAGCTCCAAAACCACTATATTCTACATTTTACATAATGCAACCAATAGCATCCTTTCAGTAGACCCCATGTCTGCACAGCATCATTATACAGACATTAAATACGCTCCCTGTGACCAGCAAACCAATCTTTAGCTGTAAAGTTGTGTTTCCCTTTAAAGAGCTCTGCAATCTTAGGATAATTAATCTTTATTTCCGAATCACTGCTTCGATACTGACTACACAAAATTAACCTTGCAAGAAGAAAAGCTCATTTTTGACCAGATGGCTGTGGCTACAGTTAATGTTCAGACAGATCAACCTCTGCAAACTAGATACTGGAGTGTTCCAACTTCTGCTCTTTTTCCCCATTGAGAGTCGTTCCTGTTCAGACCCCTGCTCTATTGTACATGGCCATTGAAAAGACAGGCAATTTTTCAAGTGGTATTCCTACAATTCAAGGACATATAGATCTCATTTTTTTGCCTCTAGCCAGGTGACTCTTGCAGGAAACAATGAGGCTGCACAGCTCTGATTCAGATGCAGGGACCAAAGGAAAAATCAATTAGCTGTGTGACTGCCTGCTTCTCCGTGCCCTCGCCCCCTAATGTAACTCATTATCATCCAACAGTGAAGGAGTCTGAACTCTGTCAGCCATATTCTGGCACTAATGTCCTCTATCAAGCCTGCCTCAGATGGTCAGTAAGGTGACAGGTCCCTTTAGATACTGATTTTCATGCAACCACAAACCTCACATTAGCATAGCACAGCACCAGAGTTAAACTATTATACATTGCATTAATCTATATTTTGCCACATGAACGATGAAGAAAATCATGACGCACATGACTCTGGAGAACAGAGAGAGACCAGCTGTAATCCTCTATTTAAAAGGCATAAGAAGCTCAAAAAATAACGTATAGCTGTTAATGCTAATGCTAGCTGTTAATGCTAATGCTAGCTACGTAGCAAAACTTTAAAATGGAAATTTACTTAAAAGGCATAAGAAGCTCCAAAAATAACTTAAAGCTGTTAATGCTAATGCTAGCTGTTAATGCTAATGCTAGCTACATAGCAAAACTTTAAAATGGAAATTTATTTAAAAGGCATAAGAAGCTCCAAAAATAACTTATAGCTGTTAATGCTAATGCTAGCTGTTAATGCTAATGCTAGCTACGTAGCAAAACTTTAAAATGGAAATTTAGTTAAAAGGCATAAGAAGCTCAAAAAATAACTTAAAGCTGTTAATGCTAATGCTAGCTGTTAATGCTAATGCTAGCTACATAGCAAAACTTTAAAATGGAAATTCACTTAAAAGGCATACAAAGCTCCAAAAATAACTTATAGCTGTTAATGCTAATGCTAGCTATGTAGCAAAACTTTAAAATGGAAATTTACTTAAAAGGCATAAGAAGCTCCAAAAATAACTTATAGCTGTTAATGCTAATGCTAGCTATTAATGCTAATGCTAGCTACATAGCAAAACTTTAAAATGGAAATTTACTTAAAAGGCATAAGAAGCTCCAAAAATAACTTATAGCTGTTAATGCTAATGCTAGCTGTTAATGCTAATGCTAGCTACATAGCAAAACTTTACAATGGAAATTCACTTAAAAGGCATAAGAAGCTCCAAAAATAACTTATAGCTGTGAATGCTAATGCTAGCTACGTAGCAAAACTTTAAAATGGAAATTTACTTAAAAGGCATAAGAAGCTCCAAAAATAACTTATAGCTGTTAATGCTAATGCTAGCTGTTAATGCTAATGCTAGCTACGTAGCAAAACTTTAAAATGGAAATTTAGTTAAAAGGCATAAGAAGCTCAAAAAATAACTTAAAGCTGTTAATGCTAATGCTAGCTGTTAATGCTAATGCTAGCTACATAGCAAAACTTTAAAATGGAAATTCACTTAAAAGGCATACAAAGCTCCAAAAATAACTTATAGCTGTTAATGCTAATGCTAGCTATGTAGCAAAACTTTAAAATGGAAATTTACTTAAAAGGCATAAGAAGCTCCAAAAATAACTTATAGCTGTTAATGCTAATGCTAGCTATTAATGCTAATGCTAGCTACATAGCAAAACTTTAAAATGGAAATTTACTTAAAAGGCATAAGAAGCTCCAAAAATAACTTATAGCTGTTAATGCTAATGCTAGCTGTTAATGCTAATGCTAGCTACATAGCAAAACTTTACAATGGAAATTCACTTAAAAGGCATAAGAAGCTCCAAAAATAACTTATAGCTGTGAATGCTAATGCTAGCTACGTAGCAAAACTTTAAAATGGAAATTTACTTAAAAGGCATAAGAAGCTCCAAAAATAACTTATAGCTGTTAATGCTAATGCTAGCTGTTAATGCTAATGCTAGCTACGTACCAAAACTTTAAAATGGAAATTTACACTTAGGAAAGTACTGACAGAACCAGGAATTTCTCCCATTATGAAACTTTTTTAAAGCATTACTCGACTCTGCAGCAAAAGCTTTTTAGCCTGTTTTAGCTGACTGTTTTGGTTTCATAAAAGTCACTGTAAATTAGCTGCTCGGCATCAGATTGCACTCAGCCAAAGTTAGCAATTAGCTAGTAAACATAGTGGAGCAAACACTGACTCCAAATGATCCATTTCCTTTTATGTCAACAATTAGACATTGTTATTTCTGTCTTAGAGCGCGACAAAATATGAGGTAATTTCAGCCGCATCTATCAAATGGAATATGCACAGAATGACGATTGAGTGGTTCTGGCAGCTCGTTGGGCCCTGCAGCTGAAGTCTGAGGACTCTGCATGTGAAAAGGAAAAAGAGAATATTACAGCATGTCAGAAAACTGGTGCGGCAATAAAAATGAGGTCATCAAAATGAAACGTGAGGCCGAGGTTAATAAGTTTATTTTCTTGACGGTACGCTGAAAGGTTGTGGGTGTAATGTGTGTCACTGATCAACGTCAGCGGGGGTTTCTGTGCGTTAGTAAACGACCGCGGCAGCAGATGATCAGGTGATTTCTGCCTTTAAAAACCCTGCACTGAGCCAGGTGTGACCATGGCAACCGCAGAAACCACACACCACATACTGCAGCCACACTACATTTTTAAATATAGTATATTACGTGAGTTGTGTAGGAATCATAGTCCTCACCTTCTTCTCTTTACGCAGGTTGTCCAGAATATTATTATAACTTACTGTAGGTTATAATATTCTCTTAATATCTCTCTGATCATCATTTCTGATCACGGACACTGTTTTAGAAATAACTTTTTTTAGTTTGCACCGTCATTTCGTCTTTATTTCTGTCACAGTACATTTCTGGTCTGTTGACACGGTAAAAACCACAAGTGACTCCCAAATGCAAGACTCAAATCTTAACATGATGAAATTCTCATTTTTGTGCATGGTTAGCTTTTTTTTTTTTTCCAGTGAAACCTTTGTGTGGAGCAGAGCAGGTGGCCCGGTGTGACCATGTTAAGGGGAGCTGATCGTGCCAGTTCATACCTCATGAACAGGTGGCATTCACTGGGTGGTAGCAAGCAATTTACAACAAGTTTTTGGAAGAGAGATTTAGGATAAGAATATGAAAATGTTCTTGCACGAAGGCCAGTGTCCCTGCTGCCAGTCAGGATGACAACTAGGAACACAATGTTTAACTGGAACCAACTGCTGGTGTCAGAGCACAGTGTATGAGGTGTAAAATCCCAGTATTATCCAAGTGAATTATCCAATTAAACAGTTTTTTAGCTATGCAGCTTATCCTTTTTTATTTAGTCGTGGGAAGGCTGGAGCCCATCCCAGCTGACATCAGGTGGTGCAGCAGTTAGCACTGTCACCTCATAGCAAGAAGAGTCGGAGTTTGAACCTGTCGGCTGGCTGAGGCCTTCCTGTGTGGAATTTGCATGTTCTCCTCGTGCCTCGTGTGGGTTTTCTCCAGGCGCTCCGGCTTCCTCCCACAGTCCAAACACATGCACGTTGAACTGCCTGTAGGTGTGAATGGTTGTTTGTCTCCATGTTTCTCCCCTAAATTTGTAATATTGTAATTTTATTTCAGTTGTGAGTAGTCTAAAATGTAGCATATCTACTCGTCGGTTGTCGTCATGAGAAGCGAGCTACATCATTTTGACATATTTTAATTATTAGTTGTACTTGATACTTATATAACTGGTCGGTTTAGGTAACAGGCTTTGGTATTTTGTGTTTTTTGAGAGTGTACAAAGTCCATTCAACCATGAGGAATGCTGTGAGCACAGATCACAGTTGTGTGTAGTGGAGAAGGGAGGTACTTCTAAGACTTGGGCTGCGTCCTGCCAACTCCCTGGTTGTTCTCAGGATTTGATCTGGGTCACGAGGAGGAGATTATAGCTTAACCTGCCCTGTCCTCCATTTTACATGCCTCTGTCTGGCTCTGTTTGCCTCCTAAATGACACCAAGCAGCAGCACGGAAACTCCTAAACATGTGCAGAATGCATTCAAAGCTCACTTGGTGCTTCCACAGTACAAAGACGTGTTCATTTTTTCTGAGAAATTAAAACATCACACACCCACAAATTCATGTCATTACACCCAAGATTGAAGCGTGTGGCTCTTATAATCCTTGAGCAAAGGCCAGATCTCTGATTCTCTGCAGCTCATTATATTATTTCTGGAAAATGTCTGATGATTCAGACACACAGGTAGACTCACATATTCATTATAGATAAATGGTACAAAGCACAAAACAAAAGCTCTGTTCATTAGAAGCTGTCCGAAATCTGCATTTGCTCAGTGCAACAACAAAACAACAGCACAAATTAAACTGACAGGGACGTGACCAAAAAGACAGAAAATTCAATAAGAGGAGGGTAAAGTCACCACACAGACGTGGTGACAGATGGGAGAGAAAGGGGAAGATAATGTTTTTTAAGAAAATAAATGAATGTCAGATCTAATGTTTGGTCGCTGTCACTGGTGATATTTCTCAACATGTACTTTTTTCCCCTTTTCTGGGAATCCACCTGAGACAGTCTTCAGTCCATCACAGGGAAGAGTCCATCACTTTTATGTCTCGGAGGTGAAACTACTGTGAAGCTCAGTGTGAACAGGTAGAAACATGTTCACTTACCGAACAGTAGTTTAAGTAAAAGTCATACCCAGTACAGGTACAGCAGCGATCCTGACATTAAGACTGGAATAGGTTTATGACAAAGTTTTGGAGAGGAAATAATTACATTTTATCTAATAGACGCAGAGTCATTGTAGTGAACTGAGATCAACGTTTCTCATTTTAAACTGTCTTCTTCATGGTGCTACAACTGAACTATATTTCCAGCTGCTGTAATTTGAAGTGTATTCTATATCTTTGAGTAGACTTACAACATTTCAAACAGTAAATAGTTGACAGAACAGTAAATGTGCCTGCATCCCATTACCACCCCATCTAAATATATTATTATTATATCCACAGAAGGTTAGTTGTGTTGTAAAAATATGCAAAGATATGTAACCGATTTATCTAGATGACAAATATTTAATTAATGTGGGTTCAATCCTAAGTGAGTCATGCTTTTACTTGTATGCAAATTTCAAATGATCATTACAGCGCCGTCATCGGGCCAATGTTGAGGTCACTTTTTGTGTGTTGAACCTTTAAACCATGTCTGTGTGCCAGCATCAGTGCATCGAATGTAATCTAATCACTTTCAACCAATGGAAAACATGTTTGTTTTTCTTCTTCTGCAAAGATCATCCTCTATAATTACTGACAATTTGGCTGCAGCTATAAAAAAAAATATAACAGAAAAGAAAGAAGAAAGAGAGCGAGCAGTATCTCAGTGACACTGCTTGTTCCAGTCGTGATCAAACTTGCTCAGCAGGTAGACGAGGCCTCATTATACCTTTGTGCGGTGTGTTCTCCCCGACGGGCTTTAGCTTGGGCCCCCTTGAATCTCCTTTCTTCATTATATTTGGGTGTTTGCATGGTCAGTGGCAGCAGAACACACAGTAGGTGATGCATGCAAACACTTAAAAACGAAATCCAATCTGTGTAATCTCAGCTTCGCCCGTGTCGTCACTGAGGGATCCTTTAAGCATCACAGAACAACAGAGTTTTTAAACTGTGTGTGGGTGTATGTTTGAGTGTGTGTGTGTGTGTGTGTGGGAGGGGTGGGGGTCTATCTTTTGTTACTTTTGGGGAGACATTCAGTCTAAAGACCAGTTATTTGGGGGTGGCTTCTTCAGTTGGGAACAAAAGCCGTGTCCTCAAAGGGGGAAAAATGCTGATCTTTGGGTCAGCGGTTATGGTTAGTGTAAAGTTAGGGTTAGTGTCCAGGAAATGAATGCAAGTCTATGCAATTTTCCCAAAAGTGACAAAAGTAAAGATGACGGTTGATAGTTAGCACTTGGTTTTAAGGTTCAGGTTAGGTTTAGGTTGGGGATTGAGATTAGGGTAAGGGTAGTGTAGGGGGATAGGGAATGCATTATGTAAATGAGCATCCTCACAACTTTAGAAAGTCTAGTGTGTGTGTGTGTGTGTGTGTGTGTGTGTGTGTGCTGGAGTCATCAGAAATCCTCTTATCTCTCGCTGTTTGGCGCTGCTGATGTGTGAAGCTCTATTGTACACCTTTAAGGACAAGTGTATCTTGAAAAGTGCTGAGTCTGTTCAGAAACCACAATGACTCGGGGTCTGGAAGCTGTGGAAAATCAGTCAGTTAGTTCGAGCTGAAGGCTTTCAGGGATGGATTGTGAGAAAGTGAAACATCTGACCCATCAATTTCCGACCATAAATGGTACCCGAACATCTTTTCACACGGACTCCAGAAAGAATTTCCCCTCTGAAGTGTTGGTCAAAGCCTTAGGCTCTAAGGAGTGTTCAGTTTGACAAGGACTGTTACAGGACCGCAAGACAAACAAGTCCTCCATCTTTTATAGCCTGTAAGGTTTGTTATTGCAGCTATGATTACTGTTAAACTTCCTTCTTGACTTTATTATTGATACCTGTAACCAAATTGCTTTTTTTCACCTCAGCCTGATATAGATTTTAGATATAGATTTTCCCACTCTGTCAACTCATCACACTGTCAGCTGTCATCGCAGCTTCTGCAATTTTCTTTTGCGACAGCTCCATCTTTTCACTAAAGCAATCATCACCCTGCTGCCAGAATTTTAAAATGGTCCATTGCTCTGCCGCCTTTGGCTCTCATTTCAGCATGGTTTTATGCACCCCGCCTCCACTCCACCTCCTCCTGTGTTAATTCTGCTCCTCAGAGGGAGATCCAACTCCGGGAATGAGCTTCCATCAGCAGGATTTCCATTTTGGTGGTGGGCTTTCTAGTTTTCATATTCTGATTGATGCCTGTCCAAATATGAGTAACGCACAATGCACACAAGATAAATTGATGGAAACTTTCTACACTCAGAGAAACGACATAGTGAGCGGAGTGAAAAGCCTCGTTCTGGTTAGAGAGGGGGCCATATCTGTTTGACATGTGAGGTCTGATGGCTCACTTCATATACCTCACAGGTGTGGATGTTGACAGAGGATCTGTGCCAAGCAAACATGGAAGAGTCGTTTCATATCTTATGTCCCTTGAGAAGAAAAATAAAGGAAGGGACGTCCTCGCACTTCCTGGATGTCGTGTGCTGCTTTTGAACCATTTCTGTGCAGACCAGAGCAAGACGTTCCTGATGGATGAGGAAACATGATGAAGCCGGTCAACCTCTAAGCACACCAGGCATCTCTTTGTCACCCATGAACAGGTCGACACCGGCGTATGGCGTCAGGGGCTCTCCGGGGTCACACCAAGCTTTTTTGGCAGTTAGGCCTCGACCACAGGTAAAAATAAATAAATAAATATTTTAGCACAAAACTCAACTGTATTAAAGGAGCTATTGGTAGGTTGTGCTATTGCTACGTATCCAAGGTAAAAAAGCAATAACAGGTGTTTACTCACCAGTCTGGAAGAAACATTCATTCCTTTATTCACCAAGAGTTGTCTCCAGCGGTGGAAAGCAACGCCAGCGTCAGCTCTTATTCCTATCATTTCTTTTCTTCTTCTGAAGTTAGCATGCTAACCAGCTAGCCCCGGCCCATGCTCACTTTCTGATAGCGACTCAGTGTAGCCTCCAGTCTGCCCTGAACATGAAGCCCTGCTCAGATGACGTATTATAACCTCTTGTATTACTGTTGCAGAGGCAAGACTTGAAGTGCAATTATTCAGAGTCTGTCTTAAACCAAAGAGTGGACACATGATAAGAGCCCCTGACGAGGATGAAGGCAAGACAATGGAGATAAAACGTTTACTGTGCCACATTCGGTTTCATATAATGCTCTCATTTTTTCTTAGGTTATAAATCCAGTGAACCTCTTTCTGTTGCAGCGGTGTGCTTTCACCCCTCCCTAAATGTCCACAGCCAGGCTGTGGTATGTTTACTTCAGCTCAGTCTAAATCTAAACCCTCAGTCAACTCTGAGCCACGTGTGACACAACACACACCTGCCTGAGAAACATGGGCCAATTACTTTTGGACCCCTAAAATTTGGGCACCATGTGTTAAAATCTCCCACACAGTTCTTTCTATATTGATGTAAATGAGCAAAGACCTTACTGTAGTATCCATCATTTTATTTCAAACTAAATGTGCTGAAGCTCAGAGAACAAGAAATGTGTAACAGCCCAGATACTTTCAGCCTTCACTGTATTTTTCAAAGCAATGATTGTTATATATAGATATGATCATAAGAGCTGTGGAAAAGTCAATTTAAGATCAGTATTTTCCTTTGAGTTCAAGATGTATTTCAGATGCAAAGTCTATTAACGGCTGGATCATCCACATAATAGAAATTGTCCAAGTGTGGTTTTGCCTTTTCACACAGTGGATGTGCCTTTGAATGTAGTTTGTAACTGAACAAAATAATCCTTGGTTTTGTAAGTGATGCTGGGTGAGGTTAGCACTGTATGTAGCAAGTTAGCTGGATATGCTAACAATCACAGGTTATGTTAGAGCGGATGAACTACACCTCTGTGCACACCGCTCCAACGCTTGACGGGTCTGACGGGCTTAGTTACGGTTGCCAAGCTATGACTGGACAATTGCTGCTCAGGGCAGGAGACTGGCAAACAATCAGTTCCACTGTCATGGCCATTTTAAAGTCACATTGCTAAGCATCGTGGGTTTTTCCTTTGAGCAATGCCTGCAGAGTGGTGGATTTAACCATAGGTGTACGAAGGGGGCTCGAATGGTCAACCAGAGAGCCGTAAAGTGACTCACACAACTACTCCCGTTACTTTTTTTGTGAGTGCAGCCGAGCACAACACAATGATTGCCTTCAAGGAGAAACCTCCGAAAGTGCCTGCTGTTGTCTCTGCAATGGGCCCTATTGTATGATTCATCCCGATGCGACTAGAAAACCACACAAAAGGCCGAGCTCTTTCAGAGACCCTGACTGTAACCAGGAGGAGGCCAAAATAAAATGGAACAAGCTTCATGATAAATTTGACAAGGATTGAAAAAAAGAGGAAGCAGAGTGAGGGCAGTTCTGTTAAGACACCCCCCGTCTGTCGCTCTGTCACAGCGGGCTTTCGCTTCGCCTTCAAATGTGGCCATTAAAAGCAGGTCTTAACACTTTTTTACATTTAGCTGAGATTGTAGAGCTGAAGGCACAAGTGTTTATACCTGTGGTTGCAATACATAGATTGTTCGATGTGTACGGAGGCCTTCAATGCTCCTGCGGCGCAGAAAGAAAGCCAGAAATAACTCGCTGCAGAAAAGTGTCGACTTAATGACCATCAATGGCTGAACACGAAACCACACAGGGACCACTAGCTAAGCCAACCTATCAGTGTTTTGATAGTGCACCGGTTTCAGGTTCTAGTCTATTCACTTACACAAAGCCATAAAAGACCCACTTGTAAACCGCTTCCAAGTAATCAATACGTAATACACTGTACATCATACATGAAAAGTAAATGGAGATGCATTAAGCAGACCTGGGCTCAATATACAGTACAGAGGTAGAAATTGATTGGTGTGTAACGGGCTGTAGGTAAGAAATAAATGACTGTATATCTGAATTACTTTGGCTGGTAAGGTTGTCTTTGATGGTGTCATCACATACTTTAACAACCAGCATATTTTATTTAATATTTCCAGTCCACCACACAACAAAATGTCTTGTTTGCGCTTGTAAAATCATCTTCACGGTGATAAACTAATAAATAATATGAGATAAATATTCATAAAATGTCAAGAAACATGAATAAGTATCACAGTTTTCTTTAACTCTACAGTATGTTCAGTATATTTCAATAAAAAGGAAATTACCAGTGACTTTTTTTCTCTACACCTCTCAGCTCATCTGTCATATGATTCATAAATATGAACCCCAATAAAAAGTTATTATTACTTGAAATGCTTCCATGGTACTAAATTGTAAGTACTTATGTTATTGTGTGTGTATTTATTTGTCCAGGGACCTATTTGCTTTCAAATTCCTATCTGTAGATTAGCAGTACAATAGTTGCCTGACACAAGGGAAATACTTTTTTATACAATTATCTCTCTGCTGCTGTAGCAGAGCTCCTGTCTTTGTTTGCTTAATTAATACTTTGTTTTGTGGGCTGTTACAACTAAATGTTATGCAATTAGAGTGCTGGCTGGGAATGCTGCAACAACAGAGGCCCCCGGTTCCAGACAATTAACACCCCAGTGCTTCTGTCATTTTGTAGAGAGGAATATGTGTCAGGGAAGTGGTTTAAGACTTTCAAATGAAATGCAGAAGGGTCGTCTTCGAGGCTAAGGGGTGGTTAGGATGGTGGAAGGAAGAGGCAGCCGCAGTGGTTCCTGCTCATGAGATAAAAACCATCCAAATCTACATTTTAAGAATCTGTCAGTGGGAGAATTTCAGCCCAAAAAAGACTGAATTTTGGTGATATTCAGGATGTTGTGTGTCAAAATTCAAAGCAGGATTAAAAAGCACTCTGAGATTGCTCGCCTTGGGGCTTGAGATTTAAAAGGAAGGGATTTAAGGTTGGTGCACATCTTCTTCCTCTGGGCCAAAATACTGAACACACGATGGACAGGGAGCAACTTGTTTAGACCCTCTTGAAGTTTCCATCAAGTCCAATGCACACAGAAGACTATACATGGCTCTGTGCATCGCTTTGCATCAGCTACTGTCGTTCATATTACTTTATTTAGTAACATGTGGACAATACAAACTAAAATAATGAATTTCTTCAAACTTTATTTGGACGTATGGACTGGGCTGCAACAATGCAAAATGATTTAGGACCCACCTTATTTACAGATTTTAATCTAATTACCAAAAACATGTTGACATGTTGTGAACAGGACGTTTCACAAGCCTCGAGGGATGTAGAGCAGTTACACCTGGTAAGACAGAGACCGGACGCCCAGGTAGTGGATCAGAGCAGGAGGAATGATGGAGAGGACCCCCTCTGCACCTCGCCCTTACATGTGACGAACATGTTCATGGATGTAGGTGAAGAGGCGTCTGCGGTTGTCTGTAAAGTCCAAATGAATCGCACCAGTTACAGTGATTTTACTTTGAAAAACATGATGAGCACTACTCAAAAGGCACCCAGCTGTATGAAATGGGCAAGAGGCTCGATGTCATCAAACACAAAGCAGTTTTGTATTGATTCCCTCAGGAAATGGAAACACCAGTTGTTTTTTTGCTCCACTTGCCTAATAACTGCTAAATTTGGAGCTGCACATGTAAATTACATGCATGTGAAAGACAAGGGAGCCTGGCCCTTTGTGTCTGTGGATGGAAACAAAACATCAGAGTTTCCCACAAGATGCAAACTGCTCGTACGCCTCAAAACAGTCGATCTGTATCTGTATTAACAACTGTACTATCATTTAACTGCAACCAGGACTCTTTCATTTCAAATGCAATGTGCAACACAGTGCACTGTGCACCTGTATAGACAAATACGCTGGAAAACTACATTTCCCGCGATGCCCTGCTCCACTGCAGACCCGCCCCCTTCGTTTGAATGGCAAGTTGTTTGTTTCAGTCCGACCAGCTGCTAACTATTCCAGTCGGAGAGCAAACATGGGGACCAGCAGTCCACTGCTTTCCCATTTAGCAGGTCTGACAAGCCGCGGGAAGCTGGGTAGACAGTCACTTCCGCTTTCACATTTCTTCTTCAAAATAAAGGCACCGGAATAGGAACAGTATAAGGTTAACAATTCATATTCACACATTGAGTTAATCGTCCTGACTTAGCCAGAGGCAGCCCATAGCCTCGAGATTTGAGATGTACAAGAGTGATAAATAATAGTAGTACATTTATTTATTTGTTTATTTATAATTATTTGGATTTTCATGTATGAATTGTTAAGTTAGATTTCATTTTAAATGGAGCAATTCTTTTTAGGAAATTCCTTTGGAAATCCAGACCCACTTATACAAAAACTCTGCTTAAGACAACTAAACGATATTTTCCCCATAATTGTTCGTGGTTGGTACCGTTTCATTTACCAGTACGAGGTCTAAATGTTGTTTCACTATGTTTCTACACTGATATCACTCCTTATTTTATATGTTCACTGTATTATACAAAATAAGCCACTAGATATACACCACCTTTCAACTCAATGGACATAAAACAGAGCCATTATAATCATTTATTGTGAAGTAATTCAGATGGGCCTCTTACAAACAGTTGCTTCGATTGTTGATTAATCTATTGATTATAATCAGTTAATCTTTTGGGCTATAAAATGTCAGAATATAGTCAAAAATGTCCATCACTTCGGTCGGTGACTCAAATACAATGTAAAGATGTGTAAAGACTCCAGTGTTTCCTCCAATGAATGTTCCCTAGCTTGTGTTGTGGGCTTTTATTTTGAAAACCGCCCGCCGGAAGTGAGTGCGGTTCCGTCGCAGGTTTGACAGCAGGTCCGTCTTCACCTCTTTGCTTTCTTTATTCCTGCCTCCCTCTTTCTTTCTCTCTATTTAAAACGCCTTAGCCTGCCGTGTGTGTGCGTGTGTGTGTGTGTGTGTGTGTGCGTGCGCGCTGCGGGAGTGTGTATTTATTTATTTATGCATCTTATTTGAAAGTATCTTTAGGTATTTTTTTTTTTTTTTTTTTTTTTTTTTTTCTCTCCCCACATTTTAGTCGCTCCTCAAATGAGAAGACGTAAAAGATGGAGCTTCATATTTTAGAGCACAGCTTGAAAGTGGCGAGTATAGAGAAGGAGGGGATCCAGGTTTGCACTCACGGATTAATCAAACTCGCCTTCCTGGCCTCCAAAACACGGTAGGTAACTTCACGGACCTGCGATCTGTGTGGAAATTTACAGTGTCATTCATGTAGCTCCTCTGCGCTGGACGTGTTTACTGTCGGGGCACCGCTGTTGTTAACACCACAGCAAACTAACGCCGGCGGCTGCACCTACATGTGTGCTTGTGTTAAAAAAACAAACAAACAAACAAACAAAAAGCATGGGTGTTGTTTTGCTTTTGTGCTGCAGTTTCTGTGCAGTTTGTGTTACTGCAGGAGTCGCTGTGTTATTCTGAGAGCAGCCGTGTGTGTTTGGTCTCTGCCACCAGTTTCCAGGCCTATCCTTGTTCTGTAGTGTCATTTTGTAGCTTTGTGCCATCTGTAGCTGGGTCGACGCCAGTGTGTGTGTGTGTGTGTGTGTGTGTGTGCAGCCTGTTTGTACCTCTATCTATTATAACTTGTAAGTGCATATTCTCTGCCATTCCCCCTCAGGAAACTTTCATTTAAATAGCCCAGCCAGTGGCACAACAGCAGGCCTGTGCACTTGTCAGCTCTGTTGTGCAGTTTTTTATTACCACCACCACCACAGTCTATTAATATAATATTAGCCTAAGCAAATGAGTTCACTTCACTGACACTCCCTGGCTGCTTTACAACAGGATAAGTCAGTCATTAGGTGAACTGGTGATCAGCTGAGCCTCTGTCCTGAGGAGGAGAAGCTACTGATAAAACACAGTTTGCAGATTACTCATTACATGATGTAGTCAAAATTACCCTCTGGATTTGACTAATGATCATTATCACTGTCAATTCGTGTGCAGATTGTTCTTGATTCTAAAATGTCACAAAAAAAACAAACATGGTAGACCAAGTTGGTGTTGATGAGTTTACAGTGGTTATAAAGCAGAGAAAAGCAGCAAATCCTTTACACTGGAGAGGCAGGGAACGGAGAATCTTTCATATTTTTGCTTGAAAAAATGACATAAAAGATAAAGCAACTATCTAAATAGTTGCTCTGTTGAGCTCGACAACATCATTTCATCGCTTTCACCTCCTCTTGTTTGGACGTGTCCCATGTTTGATAACAGATACACACTCTGGGTCATCACCTTGTTCTCTTGTAACCACGTCGTGTCGTTTCTTTTTAAAGCAGCTTTTGGCTCCATGATATTTGTCTCAAACCACGAGAGGCAGAACTTACTGTGTTGATGTAAGTGAGGAAGTAAACACATGATAGATGTGCTGTTGTTTTTAAGCCACATTACTGCAGCTTTGTTATTCCCAGTCATGAGCAACTGCTAAATAAGTAAAAAACCCCTTTGTCCTTGTTCCTCATGGGGCATTTCAGGCTCGTTATCACTGAGCTCTGATGTAAATATGTAGAAATGAAGACGTCAATAATAACAGTGAATATCAGACAAAGACACGTCCATTTGACCTGTGTTTAATGTCCAATAACAGTTGATCTTGTAGCAAAATGCAGATATTGCCTTTGCTAACCTTTCGCAGGGGACATAAAAATGATGCATTCAAGGAGCTGGTCTCAGACCATGTCCAAGTCCACAGTGTGTGTGTTACATTTACTGTCTATGTCCAGCCTGTGTGTTGGTTTCATAGCTGGTTTAACAGGTTTTCATGTCTGGATTTGGGTGTTAACAAGTAAACTGGTAGCTGTAAACAATTGGCTTTGTAGTCCCTGCAACTTTGGCTTTGCGTGTTGAGTTTGTCTTTCTCTGGGTTTTCGTGCCAGTTAAACACTATGAATATATGAGCATCATTTTTGTTAAAGGAAGTTGGAAATGTCAGGAAATTCAGAGACAGAGAAGTAAGAAAAACAAATGAAAGGCTGTTTTTCTTTGATCGGATGAACTCGCACCCTGAGAGGCTCTGTCAAGTTTTCCCAGGCTTAGCTCCACACAAGATCTGGTGTTTGGGGCAGTTTTTCTCTGACGTGGAGCACCTTGTCTGAGGCTGGATGTTTGCGTGGTCATGGCAGCCGTTCATTAATGATTGAGTAACTTCATATCATTTGACTGCAGAACACGAGAGTCCCTTTGATGGCACTGGGTTTGCAGCTAGTTTCCTCTCTCCTCCTTATGCTGTGAAAGCAACAACTTTGCTAACTTTAGTGCCTCCCCCTTGATGAGCCCCCTCAACCGTATACTTTCATCTTACATTGAGTGTTTTGTTGTGCCTCCTGTCTCCAATGAACAAATTATGTGTGCGTGCTTAAGTGTTGAATTGGTGTGTTAAGGTGTTGATTTGTTTTACTCCAGTTCATTTTTCTGCAGTTTTTTTTTTTTTTTTTACATTTTTTATCATCAGACGTCTCATCTTATCTGTCTTGTCAATTTTTCCATGGATTCGCACCAACTCACTGATGTTGATTTAAGAAAAACACAGAAAATGAAGCACAAAGATGAAAAATTAGGAATACAGGAAAACTTAAACCATGCTTCAGGCGTTTCTTTAGAGGAAGAATTAAAACCCAGGATGCTCTGATTTGATTTGGATGCACAATTGTCTACTGGAAATATGTCTTCAAATATAAATAATGCTGAGAACCATTTGAAAAACTTCGCCATTACAGTCCCTGAGTTTCAGTACCAACACAATACTGATGCACTGGCCCAGATGCAGTTCTTCTTTCAGGGCCTTATTTAGGGGAATATCAACTTTTGTTTTGTTTTTTTGCATAAATATCAATCTGCTCAGTGCATCAGTGTTAGAATAGTACTGATCAATATCTATAGATAAAAAGTGAATCAAATGATAATGTGAAAGGTGACAAGCCTACAGAGTGTTTTAGCCTCTTTTAGCTCATTGTTTTGGTTTTCCAGCCAACAAACAAAGCTCTTATCAGCCTGCAGGAGCTCTGATAAACCTGCATCACCAAATTACTGACAGACACCGTTGGTGAGCAACCAGTGAATATAGTGAAATATCTAGTAGTAGTAGTAGCAGTGGAAGTAGTTGTAGGATATTTTTTGAGATCCATTAGGTGGTCAGCACTTGACTCCAAATGAAAACTAATGTTTCTCCATGTCTGCTGGAAGTGTTAATAGCAGCGATGAAGCAGCTTTTAGTTGCTGCAGCTCATCAATTAATCACATCCTTCACCGTTTTTATTGCCTCTTATCACTGCAGCACTTCTTTTAAAATGACTTATTCAAATATTTGTCTTTTATTTATTCAAATTACTTTTTAATATTCCAATTTTAATGTACTTTCATGCCTCCGTAAAGCACTTTGATCTGCCTGGTGTCTGAATGGTGCTTTATAAATAAACTTGTCTTGCCTAATAAGCTACTGTTTGCTAACGACTTCAGGAGGTGATTGTGCAAGTCAGCGATGTATTTTCAGCTTGTTCCTCTGCCACCAGATGTCCAAAACGTTACTGCAACTTAAGCACCTGTTTTTTATCGAATATAATCAAAAGATTGAAAAAGAGTTTCGTAAAATAAAACATGAAATATCGTATCAAAGAGTAAATAAG
Source organism: Trachinotus anak (assembly GCF_046630095.1). Lineage (NCBI taxonomy): Eukaryota > Metazoa > Chordata > Actinopteri > Carangiformes > Carangidae > Trachinotus > Trachinotus anak. The sequence goes on from NW_027273871.1 coordinate 4,854,591, forward strand.
CCTCAGACTCTGATCAAACATTTGACTCCAACTTCAGATACTTTTTGATACTCGATGCCGCAGATGCATCTCAGTGTCCAAGTCATAAATATAGACGCTCAGCCTTAAGTCGATTCCCTGGGTACGACAGGTGAGGTGTGGTGTATCACACTGCTACTTTAATGTTTTGTACCTCATTCCTCTTCTTCAGGGAACAGAAGTTAAACTCATTTAACATTTCGATTTGAAGATATGAAGATATTTTCCTCATGACAACACGTATCGGATAAATGCAGCTTGTTCACTTACATCAGCTGTTCTCACATCTGTTACATCTGGTCTCAGACTGAATGACTGTTTTGTGAGTTTGTACGAACATGTTTGCAGTGATTTTTCTGGGTTTTTGTGGACGATGTGAGCGGGGTCGAAATACTCTATGTGAGGTCCTTGCATAGACATGCAGGCTAAATGCTCAGTGTCGGGTCCTGCACTGAATCTCTGCAGTGATTCGCTGTTTCATTGTTGATCCGGAAAGACGCTGTCAAAGAATAAAGTAAGTCGTTAAGCAGCGCTCATCATGACACGATCGTGATTATCAGCCCAGGCACGAGACAAAAAAAAATCCAGTGCTCATCATCCTAATGTCCTACATCTACATAACACACTGCAAGTCAAAGTGACACTTGACAGCTCATTTGATTCCAAGAGGAAATGCTGCCGTTTCCATAGAGAGCCCGGCGGACAGCCTTTGTGTTGTTCCCCTGCTGCTGTTCACACCTTACAACCAAATATGAAGTGCGAGCATTCGGTGGCTGGCCTGTAAAGAATGTGATTATCACAGGAGTGTGGTGCATGGTGTTTTTCCAGTGCACCGCTTTCTTTGTGCTTCAGAGAGTCTGCAGGTCGTCATTTCAAGCTGATTTTCTTTTCTAAGCAACCTTTTTAGAACATTTTTAGTTTGGTGAATTAAATCTTGACACTTGGATTTCAGCCAAACAAACGAAGGATAATTATATTGTACAGTATTTTAGAAAAGGGTGAAACCTAACAAAGTGGATTCTGTCATTTGATCAGAAACACAGAAACATTGGTGGGTGTCATTTGAAATATTTTTCAAAGATACTGTTGGAAATATAAAACTTTTTCTACAAAAGCCTGACAAAAGACGTCAAACTTTTAATGTTAAATGTTGAGTAAACACAAGATCTTCAATGAAATAAAATATCAGGATCTGTGTGATGAGAGATCTGCCCACACCAGCCCTCTGCGCTTGACAGTTTGAACTCCTCACAGTCTAATGTGTGCAGTGGAAACTGCTCTTCAGCACCAGTGTTGTTATCGAGGTAAATCTGATATCGGGGTGTATCAGCTGCGTGTTTGTCTTTTTAAAAACGTCTCCTGATCTCTGAGATTCCTCTCACAGTAAGATTTGCCCTCCATTGTGTGGGGAGGTTTGTATTGGAGGCAGAGCAGCACTGTGCTTTATTGATGATTTGGTTATGAGCCCGATATTCAATATAAAATGGTAAGTCAGACGCAGCGTTGTGTCGGTCTCTGCTCTTTCGTGTGAACCTGTCTCCTTATTTCTGCAAACAGACTGTGTGTTGTGAACGCCTCAGGGAGCAGCAGAGGTGAAGGAGTCAGTGCCTGTTAGACTGAACTGAGGCATTAGTCAAGCTTTGTCCACATTTCTTTTTTCTTAATCATGGATTCATCTACTTGATCTCTCCTCTCTCTCTCTCTCCTGTGCAGATGCAAGTTCTTCAGTTTGACGGAGACTCCGGAGGACTACACCATTATCGTCGATGAGGAGGGCTTCAAAGGTGGGCCTCACTTCGCGGATCTTTAAAGTCACTGTGGCAACCATAGATCGGGCGGCAGGGAGAGATCACATTGTGCAATCTCTGAGCCGCTCCACCACCGCGTAGCTTCGGCTGCCAATGTTTGAGCACACTTTGTCATTATGGATGTGAGGCCAAGCTGCCGCTCGCTGTGTTTTGTGGTTGGCTGAGTGAGTGAATCCATGTCATTACACACCCTTTTCCAGGGTGACCCTCCTTGGTTACCCTGGAGACCACAGGCTATTTGTTGCATAACTGGCTCAGGTATTTTCTACTGGTGACTGGCTCTCAGTCTGATAGGGCCGGTTCTCTACTGAAGCTGAACCATGAAACTGAACCGGACTGTGGTGGATATCAGTCTCTGAAACTTCCAAAAGAGAAGAGAAAAATATATTTAAATGTATGTAAACCTTATGTCCACATGCATATGTATAAGGGACAATTAAGCCTGAGCATTGAGCATCAGTCACTGTATCCATTTAAAGCACATAGACTACACTGAAGGTGAGTTTAGCTAATGAGGCAGCTAAGATGTTGTTGATATTAAAAGCTTGTGGTACAATTAGTACAATGCTATTAGATTGAAAGTATTAGGGCTGCAACTAACAATTATAATCGTTATTGATTAATCTGGGGATTATTTTCTTGATTAATCCTCAAAAGTCATTCAAAAAAAATGCACTCAACAACCTCCCAGAGCGATGTCTTTAAATTACCTGTTTTATTAGAACAACATTTTAGAACCAAAAGTTATTTAATTTACTATCGTATGATAAAAGCAGTAAGGACTTCCTCTTGTTTGTTTGCGAGAAGCTGGAACCAGCAAATATTTGGCATTTGAAAAATGACTGAAGGTTGTTACAGTTTCATTTTCTTTCAATCATCTTATTAATTATTCACCTAATTACTGCCGCTCTAACCAGCGTAACCTGTGAGATTCATTATTTTGACTGAGTTGGTGTCTCTGCTCTGAATTCCACTGAGATCATTTGTCAGTTAAAGCCACAAAGATGACGAGTGAAACAATGTGGTTTTACAGTAGCTGGAGAAGAGGAGTCATCAAGTCAGTAAACTGACTCAGTAACATCTGCTCAAGACATTAAAGAATAGCCACCACACGCTACTGGTCATTTCTCCACCTCCCAGTACAGCTGCAGCAGCAAAACCCCTCAGTCTCTTTCTTATTCCCTTTATTTTTCATTTGTAAGATGAACAATGTTCTGTTTCTTCTCCCCACAGTTACATAGTATTAAATATAAGTTTCTGTATGTTTTTTTTCTTTGACTGTATCTTTCATTCCTGCTCAGTTTAGTCAAACAGGAGTAAGCTCCACCGTCTAGACAGGAATTTACCAGGACACAGTCTGGTTCTGCTGCTCTGTCTCTGACTCTAACATGAGGTGGAGAAATAATATTGTATTTCCCATAATTCCAGGTGTTTACAGCATCAGAAACAGTGCTCAGTATTTCTTAAAACAAATGTATCAGCACTAAAGATGGAAAAACAGGAACTAGAAGACATAAAAAATGAGGAACAGTCTTTACTCATTGCTCTCTTTACGTACCCAGTGTCTTTTCTGTCACCTGAGCATTTTTTCCAGGAAAGAGGCAGCAGACACCAGATGTTTAAACAGCTACAGTAAATAGTTTCATAACTGGCTTCAGGTTAAGTCCCTGTTGTGCATTATAAACACAACTGTGTGTTACAGCCTGTGTGATACATCTTTCTTTGTGTTGTGTGTAAGTAGAAATCTCCTCTTCTCGAGGTTTGTTGGTGAGTTTTGTGACAGAGCGGCTACAGACGTGTTCGTCCACTCCACCTCTCTCTGACACGACTGTCTGTCCTTTCCCAGAGCTGCCACAGTCGGAGCACATCAGTGTTGCTGATGCCACATGGTTGGCGCTTAACGTGGTGTCCGGAGGTGGCAACGCTTCCAATTCGCAGCCCATCGGAGTCACCAAAATCGCCAAATCAGTCATCGCGCCGCTGGCCGACCACAACATCTCTGTTTTCATGCTGTCGACGTATCAGACGGACTTCATTCTGGTGAGTGTGGATGACTGCGTTCCACTACTACTTCTGTGTCATGAAACATCTGCAACATGATCAGTAGATAGAAAACATGTGCATCACAGGTTGAACCAGGTCCCAGAATTAATTAGAGTTGGTCTCATTATGTCCTGCAGGCTTGAAAGACAAGGCAGCATAAGTTTATATATCTATGTACAGCATCTTTTAACAACAAGGCAACTCAAAGGGCACTTCATAAGACATAAAAGGCACTGAGACAAGATATTAAAGAAACCCAGGAAATATAAAAGACACATTTAAATTGGATTTAAAGAGTGAAATAAAGAAAAAAAAAATGCTGAAATAGAATAAAACAGATAAAACCAGAGAATAAAAATGACAGTGCAGTTGTAATTGAAAGTTTCGGGTGTCCACTGCGCCTCTGTGTGTTCACTGATAACTGTGTGTGCTTTATAATGGATGAAATAATACAATATTCTTGAGGCTGCTTCACAATAAAGGCCATCCCACGTTTCGCCGGTTGAATGCTTTTAATGTGAAGCTTTGGTGCAGCTGTAGGAGAGAGAACAGTAAAGTCTGAGGTTTTTATCTTATAGATGAAATTACAAACAGTAACACCCACTTATATACATGCATCATTTCCTGTAACTCCCTTCTGTGTGTGTGTGTGTATGTGGAGATAATTTGAATCCCACTAACAATGAAAACTGTTGGATATCACAGAGGAGACCATGAACATTATTAAAGACAGGTTTGATTTCATTAAAATCTTAAGAATTATTTAAGAGGTTTAAGATGATCATCTACAGTCACATATTATTATACATTTTTGCAGGGGTGATTTAACATTTACATTTAATAATAAATCAATTGAGTGAATCAACAAAACAAAACTAGACCAAGAAGAAAATCCACTTTGCCAAACAATAGCAAATAATGCAATGCAATACAACCTTGGACAAATTTGATCAGAACTTAAAGCCAAGTTTCTTGTTTTGTTTCACTTCACATTTGTCATCGAAGGCAGTTTGAAAGCCAATCATATCTGTTTAAGAGCTGGCAGCACTGCTTTTTATTTGTCTATTATGTAACCACTGGCAACACGGCAGTTTACGGCCACATGCCCGACATGAAAAAGCAATAACCTTGGATATAACGTCCCCTCCACAGCCTCACTTCCTTCGATTTAGGAAGAAATCCTCGCTCATACTGAAGCATATTTGGGCACAGGGAGTCTTTTTTTTTTTTTTTATTGCCTTGCTTTAGCGGAAAAACAAGGTCTGCTGAGCAGCTCTGGCATGTTTATGAAAATGAAAGAAAAAAAAAAAACAAACCCTGTGTCGATGCTGGTAATCTGTTACGTAAAGAGGGATCAGCAGCTCAGCCTCTTTCTGGAATCCCAGGTATCATACCCGGGCCTGTTTCCTGTCTCGACACCGGCTGCTCCTGCCCACAATCCTAATTACTGGTGTATCAGATAAAACGAGGCAAAAACCTGCCGCCTTCACCCAGTCGCCCACACCCACCACCCATCCTCTACTCACACTGTGTCGGATTGTGTTACAGAATCTCTGAGCAAACCAGCTTAAGATGTGTGTGTGTGTGTGTGTGTGTGTGTGTGTGTGTGTGTGTGTGTGTGTGTGTGTGTGTGTGTGTGTGTGTGTGTGTGTGTGTGTGTGTGTGTGTGTGTTTTTTCCACTGTTAGGATCTTTTGTGTTACATAAAGCGGTAAAGCCTGACCCAAATGATGAATGCACTCATTTAGACGGAGCCATAAGTATCCAGACTGAGGCAAGCCGCTCAGAGCAGCTACACACCCAACTTTACCCTCCACACACACACACACACACACACACACACACACACAGAAACATTCACCCTGGATAAAGAAACACTCTAATAACTAACTCCAATGTAAATGTACTTCACCAGCTCCACCTCTGTATCAAGAACAATAGATTTTGTTGAGAGACAACAAAGGCTTCATCTATTGATTCAGGTCAAAATGAATCTCCTGTCGATGAACACGGCTCGGTCACCAGGTTCGGAGCTGCATGACAACTAAATAAAAAATCTGTGTTGTATTAACTGCTCACAGTTTTACAGTAACTTCAGTTGCCATTTGAAAAAAGTATTTTTATTATGAAAAGCCAATGGATTACAAACGAGACTGTACTGCAAAATTAATTAATATCGTTACAATCATGTTTTTTAAATAATAACTACATAATTTATGAAATGTTTAACCCTTTGAAACAGTCTGGTTTACTTCATAGAGCTTTTTGTCTAAATGACCTCTGTAACATTTCAAGGTGTTCTGTAGACATCTGGGGCCAGACGCTTAAAACTGTAGTAGATTCATGACTAAAACTATGTGTACGCACCAAACCAGAAATATACTTACACTTTCTTTTTGTCAGAATTATAAACAGGTGCGTACACGATTCATTTTTATAAATCTCACTCATTGAGAAATTGGAAATTGTCATTTCCACCCCCACAATCAACCACACACTCCCTTAATACAGCAGTTTGCAGACAAAAACACTGTCAGTGCTACAAGTTATCAGGCACAGCACAGAAAAGAACAACAAAAAAGAAACACAACTTCACAGATTGTTGGTTGGATCACAAACAGCAGCTCATCAGTAAACTTAAATGCAATAACTCCAACTGTAAAGTCCTGATTTACTCTTCACTTCATCTGTCGGGACTGGAGACGTCTTAATCAGGCTCCAGACAGGCGTAAGACTATATTGGCAAATATTGAAATAGTATGGAGACAGTTTACAGAATTCTTCACAATAATAAATGAGTAAATAATATTAAACATTTACTGTCATTTACTTTCCCATGGTGCATTATTCCACCCGTCAGTGACAGAGAGGGTTGATGTAACAATCCGTCAGTCTGTCCTTTCTTCCATCCACTTGTCTGTGCAGCTCTGCGTCCACAGTGAGACGACTGGCCCGACTGTGGTGAAATTTGATGTAAATATTTCTCCAGCTCTGCTGTCACCACTTTGCTCCGAGACAAGAAATCTCCAAAAGTGATTTCCATGAATATAAATCTAAGGTTCCCTGAGGATGAATCTGAATATTTCGACCTTCAGTTTCCACCTGTACATAAGACACATTAGAAGCTATGATGCGTATAAAATGAAAAATGCTCATGATGGAATTAAATTTCATTGTTTTAGGAAAATAATTTTGATTCTAAATGTACCTTTACTTTGGTGACAAAACTAAATTCAAAACTGTTTCTCCTGTAACTTCAGACAGATTCAGTTTATTTCAGCACTGTAATGACGTTTAATTGTCTTGGTCTGTTTGTATTTTATTTTATTGTATTTCACTCCGTTCTGCTTGAAAAGATTTCATTTTCCTCTTCATTGTGTTTTTAAATGTTGCTCTGATGAACATAATGCGTTTCTTCAGCACTTTGAGTTACGGCTGTGTTTGACAGGTTCTACACAAAGTAAACTTGTCTTGCTGTATCTCCCGGCCTTGTTGAGGCCGGTGTTACACCGTTTGTGTTCTTGTGGTAAACCTGACCCTGAAGGCTCTGCTCTTGATTAGCTGCAAGCTGCAGTAAACAGCCTCTGACCTCAAACCAGCCTGAACATGAAGAATTGCAACAGAGGCACAGATATACTTCTTACTTTCTCCACCTATGTTAAACTCACACTGCAGCTACAAGCTGTGTTGAGAATACACAATTTCTCTCTGTGTCTCTTCTATGTGCAAAACATGAATAGTCTCAGTTTCTGGAGCCGTTCTGACAAAAGTCTGTTTTTGTTTATGTTTTTGTCGTCAGGTTCGAGAGCGAGACCTGCCGATGGTCATGCACACGCTGTCTTCCGAGTTCACTTTGCTTCGGGTGGTCAACGGGGAGACTGTAGCTGCGCACAATCTGGGAGTCACCAATGGATTTGTAAAGCCAAAACTTGGTAGGTGCAAACAGTTATGTCTGTATTTTTTTATATAGAAGCAATATTTAGAAAAATTATGACATGCAGGAAACAAACAGTCTAAATATTTTCATGCTATATCACAGTAAAGATGCATGTACTGAAACAGCAGAGTGGTTCTCGACACTGGTTCGAGCCACACATCAACATCTGTTCTGCATCAAAATTCTTGCTGAGAGATTTCACTGAATGTAATTTACACTTATGAATAAACATCATCACCTACATTAGGATTGTTCTTGTCCCGGGGTGTGCATTCACCTTGCATCACACTCTCTGCATATGACCAAATGTGGATTACCTTTCAAATTTTATTGCAGCACAGTACTCACATATTGCATTTTATAAGAAGTATTTGCTGGAGGGGCAAACTGGGCAGAGTGCATATCACTCAGGCTCAGTCCCTTAGTGACTGTTCCTATCACATTAAAGGCTAAAACTGCCCAGAACATAACTTTAAAAGTCCAAAGTATTTGCTAGATGTATTCAGACTCATGTGTTCAGTCTGTACTGGTACAGAAACTATGAGTCAAAACTAAGTTGCACAGTTTGTAGTTGACACCATAATCCAAAGTAAGTAGTAAATTTGTTTAGGAATGTTTTTGTAATCGTGAGGTACCTCCAATCCCGGTGGACCGGCACTGCACACATTGTTTGCACTTCTTATCACATCTGTTTAGAGCTTGAAAGTTGGAAAAAGCTGTTTCACAAAACAATCTTTGCACCAGGGTCACTCACCAGCTTCTCCTCGACCTTGAAGATGATCAAACTTTATATTTTCTACGCACTTATATGACGTCTTGTACATGTTTGTTTTGAAGTTTGACATAACAGCTTTCACAAATATGATGAGACTTAATGCTCATTGTTTCCATATAGAGCTTTTATTAAGGTGCTCCTTAGTCACATTGCTGCTGTTTTATCTTTTTTGTTTTTCAGTGCCCCGTCCCATCATTCACCCTTTATCCAGTCCCAGCAACATGTTCTGTGTGACCAGCCTGGACCCAGACACACTGCCCTCTGTAGCCACCCTGCTCATGGACGTCATGTTTTACTCCGGAGGGTAAGAATCGGCTTGCACTGTTTTAAAACACAAAGGCTTTTTATTTGTGTGACAACTCTGAGCTGAAATTATGGGATTTACTGTATGAAGCAGCTTTTTAAGGATGCATGAGTCAGTTGTTAGATGTTACCCACAATAACCCACTTGAACTGAGAGAAGATTAACCACAGAGGAACAATAACAAAAGACATTTATTCACATATTCCTCATGTTTGCCTTGTTTTCAGCTTTTTTTAGGACTTAATTGTATCTCCAAGCTACCAAACAAGGAAGCTCATTTGCTTTTTTTTGTAGTTGTTGTGTTGAAAGTAATTAACATTACTTGAAGTAGAGTGCCTTTTAGCCACATTAGCAGCAGGACTCCTGTGATGCAATAAACTGAATTGCATTTATGGTTCTCTGCATTTATCTATGAATTAGTATGAGTGTTTCTTACAGTAGCTGCTGTCCACAGCTGCTTTACACTGTGTGAAAAGCTTCTCCTTCAGCTGCTGCCATCTGAAGGCAGCAGGACACAAATGTTAATAAATCTGCAGCCTCTGATTTGAGAAGTGCTGCCTCAGAGTCCACTGTCCGCTGTGTTAACCTTCCTTAAATCCCATGGACCAGGCCGCTACAAATAACCCCACACACCTCCATTGATCCTGTGTGTTATTACCTCTTCTCCAACTTTCTTTTTGGCAAACGTGGAGTTTTTCTGTTTTATTCTTGAAATGCATAACGGTGCAAAAGCTGTCACGTCACATTTTATGGTATAATGTGACCATTTATGACGTACGATAGAGTTAAAACATAAATAAAACTGTTTATTTCTATCATTGTTGTATGAACGACGTGTGTCCTGCTGCTCTGCACCGTCCAGACAACAGCATGATTTTCTTGAGAAGCATCTTTTCATATGTTGAGCTGCTGTTGTCATGTGTCTCTGTGTTTTCAGACCAGTGTTGTGAGCTGCTGAGAGTCTATGTATTTATCTGTGTTCCACCTCAGTCTCAACCTTTTGCACTTTGCACTGCTGCACCTACATGAACAAAAATAGCAGGGGTGCGTGGAGGTGCCCACACAGTCCGTGAGCCCAGGACCTAACATCCTGGACCTGTTGTGCTTCTGATGTAAAATAGTGTCCTTCAGATTATTTTATATCCCCTTGTATAAAACGCTACATGTCAAGGTTAAAAATCTATCCATAGCCAGCATAAGCTCTCACCTTTAATGTAATGAAATGTATGGAACTTAACCAGACATGACTGTTAGTGGGGCTGCTCACAGGATACAGGAAGTGTGTTTTCTGCATCACCAGTCCAACCACACTGCGGTGTTGTCCTTTCCTTTTCCAGACCGAAAGAGCCTGGAGCGTCCAGCGAGGACTCCAGCCACATCCGCTTCTTCTCCTTCTCCCTGATCGAGGGCTACATCTCTCTGGTCATGGACGAACAGACAACTCAAAGGTTGGAGTAGAAGAAAACATCTGTGATACAACAGTAACAACACAACCACACTCGTTCTTTCAAGATGTTGTTTCCTTTTAGGACAGACGAGGCTGGGGCATGATGTTTGTGCAGAGAGAACAAATTTCTGATTGTTGTTTGAGGGAGTGATTAGGTTGTTGCTAAGCAATAACAGCAGTTAGATATATACGATGTACTTAAGTCACAGTGGCTTTCGGTCTGACTCATTTATTCTCTGCTGTGCCCCCCTCCACCCCTTTGCCATAGTAGACTCTAATTAAGCAGGAGGACTAAAGAAACCTGAGCAGATGCAGATCCCATGTGGCTGCTCCTCTATTAGCACATCTGATCATCGCTGTCCATTCATAACTGATTTATCCTTTATATGGGTCAGTAATGACTTTAAGCCATGTGGAGGTAAAGTAATAATTGGACCAAACTTTCATTATGTTTTTTTTAAGTTCATATTTTCTTGGTGCAGCATGTAGGTCAGCCTTGTCCCCACGTTTATGTAAGGCCTAATGTGTTGCCTTAAAGGAATAGGTCACCCATTTCCCTCCTCTTTACGGTGGCTCTGATGCAGTGCAGCTGGTTGGACAGTGGCAGCAGAATTTACCTGCTGCTCTTCATGTGTTTGGCTTCCATTGCTGGACGGTTAATTGTCAGCTTCTCGTGCTGCACTTCCACACAGTGTCTGTACCGACTGTGCCAGGGGTCAGCCGTTTGTTACCTACAGTAAAACAAAGAGGTGCTTTAAAGTAGAGTCAGGCACTGGTTGGCAACCACTTGAATGTGAAAATCTCCCAGAAACTTTATGTAAAATAGATGATTTATTGATTTAATGTTGACTGTAGGAGTTGAAGTCCAGCCGAAATGAAACTGCATCTCTCTCTGCTGCAGGACACAGATGTGCTGTCAGTGAGAAGTTTCTATTTTATAGTTTCTGGTTTCATGATCGACCGTTTGTGCATTAATCACTCAGAGAGCTGTGGTTGTTTATTAATGCCTGCAGAGAAATTGTTTGCACATGACCATTGAAATAATTTTTGTTTTGAGCTGCCTTTGAAACATCGCCTTTGTATCACCAGCTAACGGTGTCTGCAGACAACAGCAACATCACAACACAATAAGGCCACAGACTTTAAAGTGCTACGTAGCACATGTTTCGTTCTGCACATTAGGCAAACAAAGAAACAGGTGCTCTGCTAATGTCAGTTTGCAGGATGGATAGCTAATTAGTCAGTTGTGGCAGATTTGAAAAACAGCTGCAAATGTCAGAGTCAGTTTCGATGCTAAATGTTATTGTCCGTATTCCTGAGCACTACTTTTGACAAACCTCAGCTTGTGAGCCACAGTTATCAGCACAGGACTGTTTGCATTGTGTCTTGGGGTCTTTGCCACTGCAGCTGTCAAACATGCGCATCGGCAAACCCACTCAGAGTCTCTGGGGCTAATGTTCACGTCATATCATTTAAACTGTAATTTACCACCAGCCAAGTGGCAAAAACCATTAACGTCTGACTGGACTGATAATTCTGAGTCTGGGAATATTTCTGACACCAACCGCAGTCTCCCACTTGATGAAAAGAGCAACAAACTTGTTAACAAGCTGTCAGCTGCAAGTGCATCACCACTGCTAGTTACATCAAAATAAGATCCTATCTCACTAATACAGTGGATTCAGTTACAGAATCAGCAGATTTAAGCTTATAACCTGGTGTGACTACAAGGTTAGCATTATGGCTAACCACCTTAGAATAATGCATCTCCCAACATATTTTATTTGCTCAATAATAAAAAATATTGAAATAAATGTAAAAATCACAATTGATTTCAGTTGAATTTTTAGATTTTTATTCTATCTCATAAACCAAAACTATAATATTTATTTACTGCTTTTTATACTTTAAAAAAAAAAACACACACACAAAAAAAAAAACTTCTGTATTGACCATTAATTTGTTAATTCCTTTGTTCTCTTAAAGGTTTCCAAACAACGTCCTCTTCACCAGTGCTTCTGGTGAGCTTTGGAAAATGGTTCGGATTGGAGGACAACCTTTAGGATTTGGTGAGCGACATTTTTATTGTCTTGTTTTGTTTGACTTTATTTTGCTAGAAGGATAGTTAGACGTAGCCAGTACAAGGTCATATGATGACACAGTTTATTGTCACAGTATCAGTTAAATAAATACACACATTATTGATAGTATTGATGGTAGAGATGCTGCAGAGCGTCGTCACAACCTGAGCTTGGTGTTTTCATGTGCGGTCCACAGCTCTGATGCATTGTTTCCAACCCACCTCCAGAGAATTGACTGCAGTGACTCCAGCTCTCAGCAGCAGTTAGCATCAAATTAAACAACTGTTTTCAGCTGTCAGGATCAGAGTTGGTGTGATGACTCTGAAAATAAATCTGTTCTGCTGGTGTTAATTTGCTCTGCCTGCCTGTGTGTTACAAAGAGGCAGCTAAGGCAGGGAATTCATACAAGTGTTTAGAATTTAAACATAAGTAACCAGCACTTGTTTTTCAATGAAGAAAGTTGACAACAATTCCCTGTTTAAGTCATGAGTAACTTTCTCAATATGTTAAAGTGACACATGTTCAGTACAGAAGCTCTGAAAGGCAAGTTGTTTTTTTTTTGACTGTGAAATTCTGTTTTCACAGATGAAGGAAAAATATTTGAAAAATGTTCCTGGCAAAATAAATAAAAAATTCACTTGCTTTTCAGTGCTTCCGTAGTTCAGGTTGTGCAAATGTCATGATGATTTACCCTAAATGCCACATTAATAACGTGTCAGTTTTGGAGTTTGCACTTGTGGAACATTGGATAACATATCTTCTGCTGCTATGTCTGTATAAGTGCAGGATCGGGACCAGGAGCTTCACTAGTTGAATTAGATAAAAGCTGAAAATGATGGATAAATGTTGGAATATCCAACCTCTGCTGCTCAAAGTGGCAGCAGCTCAACAGCAAGTTTGATCAAACCCCCAGGAAACAAAAAAAGAAAAGAGAGAAAAGGAAAAACCTCCTCTGAAAACCCACAATTCCAGAAACACTGCATTGTATTAAATAATTATTTTAACAATACCCACTTTCAATTAACAGTTTAAAATAACATCCAGTTGAAAATCTATTCAGAAGAACGCATTTGATTTGACAGCTGGCGTTGCTGAAAGGGAGCTGATCTGACAGGGCTGTGGGTTGGGAACCGCTGCTGTGCTGCCTCACCGCTCATTAATCAGCCAGTGAAACAGTGAATGAATTACAGCAACAGTTTGTGTTGCTTTTGTTTGTTTTGTTTTTCTGCAGATGAGTGTGGTATCGTGGCTCAGATATCAGAACCCCTGGCAACAGCTGACATTCCAGCTTACTACATTAGTACCTTCAAGTTTGACCACGCCCTGGTAAGAAAGGCCCCTCCCAATAATTCTGATTCAACCCTGCATATATGCTGTAGAGCTGCAACTGTTTTATAATATTATGCTGCAAATCAATTACTATTTTTTCAAGCAGAAACATTTGATGGTTCCAGGTTTTTCAATTATGAGGATTTCCTGCTTTTTCTTGTCTTATTATAGTAAATATTTTTTTTTGCGTTTTGTACAAAACAAAACATATGATGACATTATTTTGGGCTCTAGACAATTTTGATTGACAACCCAATAAAAAAATTTAATTGACAAATCGATTGATGATTAAAAAAAGTGAAAGTAAAGCCAGTTAACTGCAGCTCCACCATGCTGCTGTCGGATGGTTATAAAGCCTTGTGTCTTCTCCAGGTTCCTGAAGAAAACATCCAAAGTGTGATCGGAGCTCTGCGGACCGAGAGCACGGCGCAGTGAAGGAAAAAACCACGGAAACGACCGTTTTCAAAGTCATTTCGTTCAAACGTTTATCATGTCCAAAAAGTGCCAAGAGCTTATTAGCGGACTACTGTGGACCGGCTCTGATAGCAGGAAGGGATCTAAGCACAGAGTGTGGGTGGAGTTTGGTGGGATGGGGTGTGACGGTGCGATAGGGGATTGCCTTTGTTACTTGATCATTTTCTTTACCCTCACCCCTCCTCGATGCCCTCCACTGCCTGCTCTGGTAGTTGATGCTTTAGTTTACCAGACTGAATATGTTTCTTTTCCTCTCTAAAGCTGCTTCTTCCCACTCCCTGACCCTCATGAGCACCATACTGTATTAGTTACATAATTCCTCTCATGGAAGGATGACGAATGTACTCTCAAAAACGAAAGAAATATTATATATAAAGCTCTCCTTTTTTTTTTTTTTTTTTGGTTTTTGTTTGGTTTTTCCACAGGTCATTTTTCTCAGTGCCAAGATGTTTGAATGCCTAAACCGATGCCTTTGTCAAAATACTATACGTGTGCAATTGAAGGAGACGATGTCGGAGGCGGCCAGCGATGACAAACAGCCTGGTTGAGTCATATGGTGTTTTTTTTGCTTTCAGTAGCTGTCGAACGTGTTTTGATTACAGCGATGAGCTGACTGAGTCCCTTCAGACTTAGATGTGAAATTCAGATGCTTAGTCTGGTGAAACATGAAGTGAATCCGAGATGTTGTTGAGGAATGAATCTTTTAGTGCTTTGATATTTGTTATATGCATTCACACTGTGAGCAACCTGCTCGACGGGTCAAACAGAATCAGCTGTTTTAAACAGACAAATCTTGGATGTTTTTAAATTGATTCTTTAACTAGCAAACACACTTTATGCAGCATTGATCACCGACTTACGGCCTGCACTCAGATCAGTTTAATAAACGATTATTTGATGTGGAAAAATTAATCTGTGATAATTTTGAAGATATTATTATTAATAATTAATAATTATTGAAATTGTCCTTTAGGTTAAAAGATTTTGGTGATAAAAATATTTTTCCTGTTCCCTGTTTGATACAGTAAATTGAAACTAGATGATTTGGCGTAAACTCTGATGCATTCATCAATTGTCTAATATTTTGGTTTATGACCAAATACCTGCAAAACTAATGATGTCACCAACAGCTCAACTTTCTTTTTAGTGCTATTTAGCACATAAACCTACCAACACTAGCATAGTAGACTTTATAAGCTGCTTCTGTAACATTGCACTGTTAGCATATAAGCAACCACTACCAGATCAGCCACTACCATTTTTACATTTACTTCACCACAACTGCATCAAACAGAGAATCAAAAGCAAACTTTTGAATTTACTTTTTATCCATCGTACAATTTGGTTTTCTTTACGATGAGCAATACAGCAAATACACAGAAACACAAGCGCTGCTTTAGACTCTTAGTCTACTTTTGTATTGTACTGATTAATCGTAAAATATATCAATTAGTCACTAAAATAAACACGTTCTTAATGGCCTATATTTAGTCTGGCACTAAACAACTAGTTGTGACTTTACAGAGTGTTCATCAGGGCAGAAAACAACTGTCACTATTAAACTGTTAATATCATGAAAAAAATGAAGTAAAATAAATAATTACCATACAAATCATATCATTATAACAGGATCTATCAATGGGTACAGTACAAAATGGTTTTATAAAAAGGTTTGTGATCCCTTTGCTTCATTCAGTCCCAGATATGTTACAATGGATTGTTCAACACTTTCTATTTCTGCCCAATACTTGCATATAGATCACATTAAGATCAATTGATAAAGATATTATCATTAGTTGTTGTTGCGTTTTTTGAAATTTGCTTATTCACTATTTTACTGAGAGTAAGATGAGAGAATTGATACCACTCTCAGATGATATGATTATCTTAGCTTAGCATAAAGACTGGAAGCAAGGGGAAACAGTTAGCCTGGCTCTGTCCAGAGCTCAAAAATATACATACGAGCACCTCTAAAATTTAATTATTAATTAACATCTTGTATCTTGTTTGTTTAGTCTTGACACAAACAGAAACATAAAATCGGCATATTTTGGTTTTATGGAGAGTCACATGCTCTCTTTCTGGCCGAATACTTTCTGGGAGCAGTGACTTTCCAGAAACACACAGCTAATTTTCAATAACTATTTAACACGATGGTTTTCATTTAAATGTGCATCTGATGGAGGTGTCAGTGTTTCTGGTCCTTTTACATGGCCTGATGATCGAGTTGCTCACAGTGTGACCCCGCAGTAAAAACCTGACAATAAATGCAATAACGGAAATGTTTGCATCTGCAGTAGTAAGAAATTACTGAGCCACTTTGACAATGTAATGACAGTGCAAGTGTGCTGAGCATAAGCTACGGTTCACACAGGGGAAGGAACGTTTCCGTCACAGCCCTGGTGTCCATTTAGGTCTTGAAGCTGCCCCCTCCCCTGCCCCCAGTCTGCACTTTAATGCAGGTCCCACCCCCACAGGCCTGCTGTAATGATGTGAAAACGGGGAGGGTATTTACTTTAGAAAGATCCTGTCCAGATGGGGAGATTTCTGTTGGTCTTAAGCATTTGGTGATAATGTTTTCTTCTTTTTTTTTCTTCTTTTTCTTTCATGATACCTTGCACCTAACAGCAACCTTTCTTCTGATCACTCTTGATTAGTAGAAACCCTGTATTTATCAGTGTTAATACATGAGGAAGGCGACATTTCTTCTGATTCCATTTCAAAGAGAATGTTAAAAGCTTTTCATTTGGAGCTTCTTGTGTGGAAAAAAATAAATAAACAAGCTTTTTTTTTGAGCTTGACGTGTGTTTGGTTTTTACCCTTGTGTCATTTTCACTGGCTTTACTTACCAACATGGATTTTCCTCTCCCGCTTACTTGCTCCTGATGAGATCTTTAATCAGTAAACTGGGGACGTCTCTGCCCAATTCGGTCCTCAGAGCATCCAGATTAACTGTGAATCAGATTATTGAATCAGACTTTCTGGCATTTGAAAATAAAACATTGGCCTGAAATATAATCTTTGACTTAATATAATCCGGGAACATGAATATCAACTTGCATTGGTCCATTTTCTACTCTGCAAATATCATCAGCTAACAAGCAGAGCTGGATCCATGGTTAGGGAACAGTAGTAGGATTTTCAAGGTTTGGTAACAGATGGGGAAAAAAAACAATACAGCATAATACAAATTGCATGTGAAAGATCATCTGCCCAGTCATCTCGTGCCTATAATAACCTGCCAAGCACAAACAGCAGCAGTGATGATGCCTTCACTTCCCCTGACAATGTTTGTTACACCAGTGCTGAATCAAACCAACAGGGACTTGTTTTCCACGAGTGAAGAGACACTTTCTACACTCTCTGAGGTGATATTTATAATCATAACAGATATATTAGTTAAAAATATAGGTACTTTTTTTTTCAAGCTACTAAATAGAATCATTAAATGTACAGAATTGTGCAAATTGGTGTGACAGAGATGACCACCTGATCTTTGCTGTGGTGGTTGTGAAAAATAATGATGCAATTTAAATTTAATTTGGTCTGAATAGTCATGGTCCTCAGAGGTTGATTCTTTTTGACAATACTTCAACCTTTTCCCTAAAACTGTAATTCCCATGTGTTTAAAGGAATTATAATCTGATGATAATCTGACTGATGTGAAATTTGTGGTCTCCAGAGGGAGCATTCAGTCCTTCTCTAACACCAACCTGAGGAGAAAATCTCTACTTTCCTGCCGTAGTCTAATATGTAACCTGTAAATTAATGCTTATAGACTGAAGAAGTGATCAGGGTGAGGGTTAAGGTCAAGTGTCGTGGAGATAAATAGTCTGGGATAGGGCTTAGGTAATGGGGAAGCCGACTTCAGCACATCACCAATGTGTACTAATCCGTCATCACGTAATGGTTCAGACCTGGAACCATGATGAGGAACCAAGTCACAATGCTGCCTGTTCATGGGATCACACAGAAAACACTGGGTGCAGATGTTTTGAAACTTGTCATTGTGTGTGTTACTCCTCATGCTGTGAAACAAAAGCCTTAAGGTTTGCACAGCAGACACTGTCACCGCAAGTGGCAGAGTCATAAAGTTAAAACGCATTGTAACAGTAACACAAGTAGCAATGAGTCATAAAATGTCTTTATGATGATGATTCTCCAGTTTTCTGTCATTGTCCATAAGCTTCTGGTCATACCAGAGCAAGTGAGGCTGTAGCTGCAAAACCCCTGAGAGCACTGAACTGAGGAAGAGTTTGTTTTATCCATTACGAGTTTATCTTTTCATTTGTAAAACAAGAAATGTGCGATTTCTTCTCTCAAAGGTTTATTATTCTTGCTCAAATGCCCCTCTGGACTTGCTCCTAACAGCAAAACTTTCAACCAGATCAATCAAAATCTGTGTCTTGCTCATCCTGTTCAACACTTTCATATTGTGCAGAGTAACTGCAGCCTCCAGGAGCCACTGGTGGGGTTTGACTGATGTAGTGCTGATGTAATCTGAGGTGTAACTTCAGTGTGAAGATGCACATTCAGTACACACACCTGCCCTTCTGCCGGCGTCCTCACTGCTGGACTGGACTCCTGTGATCCACCTCCCTCCAGCTCCAGCCTGCAGCAAATGGAGGACAGCAGGGAAGACTGCAGGTATATCAGTTGTCTGTATTATCTGACCTGAGTAAACAAAGCCGAGAACAGCCAGGTCCTTGTATCCCTGCGCGGGTGCCTCCACACGCCACCTTTTGTCCGCTTCAGCTCACTTCAGGGAGGAGGAGGAGAAGGAGGAGGGCCGCTCCAGCTGCAGAAACGCTCTCTGCAGAGCAGGGTTAAAGGAGCAGACATGGTATGTTAGTGTTTCCCCTTACGATCATCTTTCTTCTTACATAATCCCCCTGCAGTTCAACTCTGCGGCTCACTGGCTTGTCAGGAAAGGTCTTTGCTCACGGCTCGGTTCTCACTCACTACAATTTAAGTTACAAGTCCAAACTCCAGTGGAGCAGCGAGTAGAGGAGCATCACTTCACCCTGCTTGATCAATTCGCATTCTGTTGAGTTACAAGGATGGTAGGATATCAACAACAACAGGTTTTCCTGCGTCACACTCAAGTCATCATGAACTCCTCACTGGGGTCACAAGATTTCTGTCAACCAAGCATGAAAACTCATTCTAGACTGGCCTTCCCTTCACCCTTCACCCATAATCACATGATCTTCACCAGTGGATGGAGTAACCTTAACTTTTTAATGCTGTAGACACATTCATACAATTCACTGAATATCAACTTCAGCATATCCAGCTCCATGAGCACTGAGAAAAACCCCCACTCCACTGAAGGAGGCAGCAGCCAAATGTAGCTCAGATTTGTATCTTATTTACAGAAACAGCAAAAGAAAATGCAATTTAATGTGCATTTCCATCCACTGCCTCACTTATGGTTAATCGAGAGAAAAATTGGTGGCTCCGATTCCCCAGTCAGGCGCCATCACAACACTGCAGAAGAAGAGGAAGCAACATTATTAAAGGTGATTCAAATAAAAAAGTCAGAGGAACAAAAACAAAGTAGAAATGGTGACATAAATGTGGCATTTATGTTTGTTTAGTTTTGTTATTTAGAGAAATGTTACAGTCCACACACATTTTTTCAGTGTTTAAACTTTAAAATACAGGTGGAAGGAAACATACTTACTGTGATACAGTTGAAAGCTCCAGTAAAATCTAATGAGAGGATCTGGAATTGGGATTGTTATAGAGGCAACACATCAATTTAATGTAAATGATGGGAATGAGGCATTCAGGTGTAACAGGAGGCTTGAGAACTGATTCAAAACATCAAAAGGCTTTGTTGAAAATGGATTAAAGTTTCCCTGGGGAGTTTTCTTCTAAACAAAGTGTTTACGTTCATCGTCTCTCACCACGGTCTGTGTATCCTTCAGGTCTCACAAACAGTGCATCTCCTTCTGCACAGAACATATGCAAAGCTCATTTTTTTATATTTCGAAACCGGCCAGTTTTAAGCACAGAATAAGTCTGGTAAGAAAGCAGGGACAGGACCTGGATCATCAGATATGTGACCCTAAATGCCAGGTATGGGTTAAACACTTGCAAGAAAAAATTTGAAAAAAACAAACTAAAAACACACTCACGCTGTGTAGATGTATCTCAGGTTGTATGTTTTATGCCCCCTGAGTGGTTTTGTCGTAGATACACTTCCACGCTCTCTGAGGGTTGTCACAGTGATGAATGGCCTAAAATACAGGAGCTCAATGAGGAGAGAACAGCACAACAGCACAACCCAAGGTGAATCACTGACTTCATCTACTGTAAGAATTAAACTGTCAGCTCCAACCATTACAGTCAGCGGTTAATACCAGTAAATCACAGTTATAGTCGATGCTACAGCTGCAACATTCAATCTGAATAAAGTGTTAAAATGATTTAGAATAATAATTATGTGACGCATTATTCTACAGCTCCATGATTTCCTGATCATTTCTTGAAAGTTCATGATGAGAACCGTGTAATTAGGAGGAAAATAGAAGCAAAGTCCTGAGACTGTTATTTCAGGACTGACTTTGAAAGCTGTTGAGAAATATCCCTGACAGGAGTACTGCGTTCAAAAGAAAATATTTTTCATTATTCATTTAATATTAAAAACAGTGCATTTCTGAATGACCAGTCAACCTGCAAAGCTCTGATTAAAAGACTATGAAACAGCAATAAATGGGTAAATGGTTAAAGTGTTTTCTGAAATTGCAGCGGCTTAATTTTTTACAACAGTTTTAATGAGTTTTAATGTGAAAAGCTTCTCCATGAAAGAGACAAATTAACTTGCCAAAACTCTTATCTTTAAACACAAAATACAAAACACTGAGTGAGCGCTCCTCAGACTACAGCCTCTTCACGAGAGCACATTTCAATGCTTCAAGTTCATCCTTGTTTTCTTTATCTCCACTGTCAAAATATTAGAATATATTCAGCGTCTGGGACAGAGCTGTTTATTGTATTTTAGATTCTGACTGAACTTAAACGAGATGAAAATATCTCAGGTTTCATGTCCTGAACAGAACAGAGAAAGTGAACTGATCATCTTGTTTAAATGTAGGATTTACTGCAGAGTAAAGTCACTATCATCATCTATATTTACAGCAATATTAATCACCTTTCGCTTTAATTTGACTAATTAATAAATACCTGTAATTCAGCCCCTTCCAGGAAAACCTTCAGGGATTTACATTTAAAATAAAGTTTTACAGATAATTTCAACTATAATTTCAGTATTTATCGATACACAACTGCTGTGGTGGATAAAAATATATTTATTTTCATATATTTAGTCATTTTCTGCATTTCTTGCTGTGAATTTTACAGCATCAAACTAACAATGTGGGGAAAAAAGTGAGTTAATCCTCAAAATACATCCAGACCAACACTGAAAAATAACCCAAAAATCCATCACGTTTCTCTTACAAGTCTCAAGTTGCATTTGATTCTTATGACAATAGACGGCTATTGTAGTCCTCTGTAGCTTTCCTCTGCTTCCAACAACCTTTTATATTCAAGACAAACACGCACTATTGATGACATGAGTTCATCTTGTAAAATTGATTCTTTTAAAACCTGTTTTCTCTCTGGCAGAGTGCTTTCGCCTCTGTTTGCAGTTGGCAGGGAGATGATCATCTTTTTGTTTTGCCGTCACTGGCTTTTCAAACGGTCCAGTGTAACACAAACCTTTGATTGGCCTGCAGAGATTTAAAATGCCACAGTATATTATTCAAACCTCTGAGCCTGAGGACACCACAGTGAATCACTTAATTCACTGAGCACAGACATTATTTTTGTGTAGTGGCAACTCAACATCATAATTTTACAGAATGAACTGACTTAGGGGAGGCTGTGTTTCCTGCTACAGCTTTGGTCTTATTTTCATAGCTTTGGCCTCCATTTGAATCAGTTCTGCTACATTTTTAGTTCCCAGATTAACTTGTAGGGACTAAATGATCATAACTGATATAAATGATGGTGATATAAATGAAAATAATTATCTGCATTGTCAGTTAATCTGCAGTTTAGTCTATAAACTGTCAGTAAATAGTGAAAACGTGTCCAAAGCCCAAGCTGACATGTTCAAATGTCTAGTTTTGTCCGACAGAGAAATCCAGTTTACGATACGAGGAAACAGCAGCTCGTCACACCGAAGAAGCTGCAGCCACGGGATGATTTGCATTTTGCTTAGAAAATGGTTAAAACAATTAATCAACTGGCTGACTAATCGTTTTCAGCCATAGCTGTAATGAAATTATCCTTCAATGTCTGTCCTTGTGTGACCTTCATGCAGGATAACGTGAGCCGTGTCAGTGACAGAATCGACTGCTCTGCTCGCTGCTTGACGTCACCGCAGGACGGAGGGACATGAGGGTCCCTCGCCTGTGGAGAGCAGCTGGCTTCGAGACTCCAGAGCAGCCCTGATCGGCTCCCTGAGGCGCCCGGGGGTCAGCGGGGGGAGTAGGGGTGAGTTTGGGAAAGGGAGGGGTGTGCTCAGCCAAACATCCCCGGCCTTTCACGTGCTGCCGCGAAGGACGAGAGCTCACAGGAGGGACCTCGCCAGCGCCACCATGTGGTCGACGCCGCAGGCTACATCCACCACTTGACCCGGCACAGTCACCTGAGAGAGGATCAGAGAGAGACACAGCTCAGAGGAGGAGAGAACAGTTCACCGGGTGTAACGCTGGTTTCTTGCTCTCTGAAAGTGTCTACAGGTGATGAAGGGATTTCACACTGAGAGCAGCAGGTCCAACACCTGCAACTCCTGTAAAATGTCTGGAGTGGATGTGCTAATGCAAGTCTGGGACACTTCTCTATAGGAGACATGAACAAGCTCACATTTTTCAGAATAAATGTACCTTCATACAGTGTGTCACCAAACACCTATATTATATTTGCATGAATGATTTATTTGTGGGCTTGGACTGATGAGAACCAGCTCTCGTTTCCTTTTTCTTACACTCACACATATGAAGAAACGTGGACACGCAGACAGTGTGTGTATTTTATTTTGATAAAAAAAATAATGAGGAGGAGAAAAACTTCCAAGCTCACAAATTGCTTTGCTTCTTCCTCTCCACAGTACATCAGCTGCATGTTTGACTCTGAGTTTCACTAATATTGAATCAGTGTTGTCTTACCCGCCACGGGAAGTACTGGTCGTTTCTGCTGCCGATGCCCAAACAGCCTCTCACATTCTTCCCCCAGACGAAGAGCTCGCCTCGATCTGCAACGCAACCATCAAACCATCAGCACGCTGTGAGGCTGAGCGCCTGCTGAGCCTCGGCACAGAGCAGCTGCAGAATCAAACAGCTTCTACCTTTCAGTTGGATGAGTCACACAGAATATGACACAAATAAATAATAAAAACCAAGATTTTTAACATTCCTGCTTTTGTTTTATCACAAAAAGCCTTGTTGTCGAACCGACAGCTACTTTGAGACTAAATGTGTTTCAGCAAAATCTAATATCACAACACAAAAATTTAATAACAGTAGATATTTGTCATTGTAGACAAAACAATGACAACAAGGACACAATCAGATTTTTATCTTTTATTTAAATTCTTCTTCACTAAAAAAAATAAGACATATTGTTTTAATTGGTGAGTTTTCGAGGTGCTGGTAGGTGGGTCTCTGGACTGTTAGACAGAGCCACGCTAGCTGTTTCCCTCTGTTTCCAGTCTTTGTGCTAAGCTAAGCTAACCAGCTGCTGGCTGTACTTTCATATTTAACAGAGTGGTCTTGATCTTCCTAACTACTATCCCTTTAATGCTTGATGCTCCAGGTTACTGTGTTCCACAGGTTCTCCTCAGGGTGTGTTCTGCCATCATTAGTTTAACTGCGTTTTGAAAAAGTGAAAGTAATGAGATGGTTTTCTTCTCATTAATGTTCTGAAATCATCATTCACACCCTTTACTGAGGTTAAAGCACCAATACAACAATGTGAAAATACACAGGTGAAAGTCTTCTGTTCAAAATCCTACTTAAGGAAAAGTACTGATACTTTAATAATATCAAAGTATCAAAAGCAAAAGTAACAGTAATAACTGATACAGTTACTGATATACTGTATTATCATATATGATAATATTAATGTTTGATAGTTATGAATCAATGTGTATGAGGGATTTTACTGTTTCAGCTGGTCGAGTTTAAATTTTATTCACAGTTAGATTAGTTAGTTTAATTGGTTCCCAAACTAAGGGTTGAGCCCCTCTAAAGGGTCACAAGATAAATCTGAGAGGTTGTCAGATGATTAATGGGACAGAAGAAAAAACACATTTCTGAGACACAGATTATGTTTTTTGGACTGTTCTCTCATATTTAATTTGACATCTTCAGGCTCAAACTGTTACTTTACTGAAACTATCTAAGAAGTCGAAAGGAAAATGTCTCTTTGGTTGAACTGCCTACCATGTTTTTTTTTTATGTAAAATCTGAATCTGTAAAGTTAGCTAATAACATCAGCTGTCAGATAAATGTAGTGCAGTAAGAAGTAAAATATTTTGTATGAAGTATAAAGTTGCATGAAATAGAAATACTAAAGTAAAGGAAATCCACTTAGCTGCTTTCCACCACTGATTAAAACCAAAGGATCAATTAATGATTTTAGGAAACAGCTACTCAGGGTACAAACAACAAATACTTCAGTCTTGACCTTCAGTGTTGTTGGCTGCTTCAGAGGTCTGACTGTGACGAATGAAAACTGGCTACAGAGGCTTTTCAGTTGATCCTTGACTGCTCTTCTACTCCATGAAGAGACAATGCGTCTTCTTTCAGTCCAGGTGAAAAATTGACTTTTTGTTCAGTGCCATAAACAGCCTGAAGTAAACAGCTTCCACAGACACCTGTACCTCACTTTTAGCTCTTCAGGCTGGATGACACTGACTGACTTTGTGGTTTTATGTTTCCATCTTTTATCCTCAGGAGAAAAAAAGATGATACTGAAAAGCTGAAAACAGTAAAGCTGCTGATCTGACCGAGCTCTCATATAATGCATCATGAAGTTCAACTTTAGGTAAGAGGAGATATACTAAGAGTTTGTTCTGCCTGTAGAGACTAAACACTCTTACCTGTCACTGCAGCGAAATGGTTGAGGCCACACCTGATCCTGGTGACAGCGACTGAAGGGTTAAACTCAGAGCGTCCGAACAGTGTGGAGGGGATCATCTCCGGGGCTGACGACTCTGATAGCTTTGGGCCTTTTCCCAGAATGCCATATCCCCATACAAACACCTCTCCTTTCTCTGAAAGCATTCAGAGACACACAGTAAGAACTGAGGCTGATATTTCTACACTAACATGGTCAAAGGATATAACAAGCACCAAACACAAAGTCAACTGAGGCCGATGGGAATCTCATTAGTTTGCAGGTCAAATTGGTCAAATTGAGATTTTGGACCTGTTGATGGTGCTGGAGAGAAAGTCAGAGGATCATCAAAGTTATAACAATTCATCCAGAGGGAGGCGTGAATATGTGGAGCTAATTTTAGAGCCATCCATTTAAAAGTTGTTGAGATATTTATATAAAAAACAAAACTGTCAACCTCATAGTGGCGCTAGCGGAAAAGGAAAAAGGTTCATCATAAAACATGACAGTTCTGAGACATTTCAGAGGCTAAGTGAAAACCTTGACCTGCTGGTGGGGCTACAGGAAACTAGGGTTCATCCTCTGGAGACCATCAATGTCTGTATTAATGTTCATGATGATCAATCGAATAGTTGTTGAGATATTTCAGTAAAAATACAAATATTTCAGCAGTGCCCAGAGGACAAATCTGACCAGATTCATCCTCTGGGGACAATAAATGTCATATGGAAATGAAAGGAAATAAATTCATCACAATCCATCCAATAATAGTTGAGATATTTCAGTGTAGACCAACGTGAAGGACACAGGTAGTGTGGCTAAAAACACACTCGTTAAACACAGGTTTGTTTGTATGATCTATGATGTGAGGGGGAGAGAGGGAGAGAGAGAGATCGCTGTTTAAGACTCGGTCAGCTGCTAAGTACAAATTGTGATTTTTTTAATATTTTCAGCATGTAATATTAAATAGTGTTTTTTGTGTGTAGGTAAAACAAATTTGATGTTTTCTCAGTTCTATATGTAAAAATCTGATGCAGGAACTGATAAATATGCTTGTTTCTTGTCCAGATCACTCTTGAAAAAGAGATTTTAGTCTTTTTACCTGGTTAAATAAAAGGATATAATAAAATAAAAAAAATTAAATCTCATACTTAGATTTACCAGGAAGCCATTTACATTTCCAAATGTTGACACCTGCACATCTTAAATAAGCAGTGACATGTTACAATTAAAAATAGTAGGTAACTTGACTCTGCTGCGTGACACATCCTCACATGGTTTTACCATATGACTCAGCATCATTGCACAAGAGTATCGGAGTTATGGATGAAACATTTCTACTTTTACGTCTAAAAGCAGAAGCAAAATGTGTCACTGAGAATTTTTGGGCAGTTAGAAGTAATTTCCTGCTCTGAGACACTTGATAAATGCAGGACCTAGTTTCTGTGAACAATAACACTCCCTTAAAATAGTCCCTTCAATGACTGCAGAGACTGTTTGGGGAAATTAGCCTGCTGGTTGACTCAGCACTCATTTGAAAATGGCACCAACAGGAAAAAAATATATCACGCCACCAAGTCAGAAAAAGAAAGAGCCCCGTTTTCTTATTTTACACACCGTCACCTGAACCAGCTGGTGGTGTCCCTGACGTACTGTCGAAAAGGTAATTTTAAAAATTTCCAAAAGCTTCTTGTTTGGATTAAAAACACAGAACTGTGATCTGTGGTGCCACCATGAGGCCGTCAGAGGAGTCACTCCTTCAACACCAAACTGAAGACTGATGATTTTGTGAACTGAGGTTCATTTAAACTGTTCTCCAGCTGCTGCCAGCACATCAGAAAAGCTCCTTTTTATTCCAAAGACACATTTAACGTAGCCACTAAATCTAAACAATCAGCCTCCACAACCATCTGCAGCTCTGTAATTCAAGCTCACAATTCACAGCGTCCACATTTACACAAACTGTCCTCAGGTGTAATTGCATAAACCGACCGTTGAGAATGGCCACCTGCGTTCCTCCACACGCTGCCTGAACCACCTTCCCGCAGCCTCTCAGAGGAAGATGTCGAGGAGAGTTGATCTGAGAGGTGAAGAAAAGATAAATATGGGTTTAGTGAATAACTGTTGCTGGATGAGTTGCTGCTGCTGCTTCCTCTTTTATTCCTAAACACTATTATTCATCTAGTATGTGTGGTTTGCTCCTCAGCAGTGCCGTGACTGTCTTTCTCTTGATGCATCCAGTCATTGGGCCTCATGCTGTTCTTGAATGAAGCCCATTCTTAAGTGTTATGTGTAAGTGGTTTACGACAGCTTGCATTCATTAACTCAATAATTATAAGGCCTTAATTTGAAGGAATCTGGTGTGTTAATATGTTACTGATATCAACACAAATAAATGACAAACCTGAATAAGGCTTAGAATAAAATTGATATTCCCATCAGTGTGATGTCATCATGGCTCACCAGTTTAGTGAGAGCTTTGAGAGTATTTATGTATGAAAACCTCCAGCAGCTGCCTACAGGTCTTTATGACTGTAGAAATACCACAACCTAACAATAACTCCTCTTTTTGCATGTAAAATGTTTATGTGAAAGTAATTTGTAAATAAAGCTGTCAAATAAATGTAGATGAAAAGATTTTGCTGAATTGCAGGGAAGTAGAAACATGAAGCCGCAAAAAATGAAAATACTTAGGCTAAGTAAATTACGAGTACCTCAGAATTGTACCTGTACTTGTTACATTTCCACCACTGAAATGTTAACATCACTCGTTACAGTTTCATCCCCTTCACCTCCTCCCATCTGAGTCATGGACAGCTTTTCTTTTAGAAAAACATTTTTAGCATCATCTAAGTTCATTTCAAACCATTCCTTTATTTCAGACAGACTATGGCTCTGCAATGATACAGACATTAACAGCTGTGATATTTTCGGATGTTTAATGGACTGATTGAGCTCACATGGTCAGGTGCACTGCTCCTCATGAACTGGCAGAATTCATCGAGGTGAAAGGAGCAATTTTTAAATTGTGCAGTTAAGAGAGTTTGCTGAAGCCAACTTCAAACAAAACCTCCAGGATAAAAACTCTTCTCTGCTGTCTCTTATGCCTCAAAATGTTAAATACATCTTGTGAATTTGACTGCTGGCTGCTGTGAAGTGGACAGATGATTGACAGGTGGAAACGGAGCACTTTGAGCAGTCATACAGAAGCCTGGTTCATAAATCAAAACAATGTTTGACAACATTTCAGAGGACACGATACCTTTCTACTATCCTGTATTCCTGTATTAGCATCAGTCACCTCTCTACACTGCACAGCTGGATGACATGTTAGTTCTCCTCACCTGTGTGGCCTCAGTGACCGAGGCCAGCTGCAGGTATTCAGAGTTGCCCCATCCGTACAGCTGCCTGTCTCTGGACACAGCCAGGCTGCAGTCTCCGTACGTGCTGATCTGCTGCACCTCCACACTGGCCAGGTCCCCTCCCACTTCCACTGGAGTGGAGCTGATGTCGTGGTGTCCCAGACCTGGAAGACAAGAAACTGCAATAATCAAAACTTCTACAAGTTCAATTTAAGTGAAAGATGAAAGTAAAACTATCAGTCATGATGAATAATACATTATCTGAAGCAATCTTATAGTTTAAAACAGGGGTTTAACCTGTTGTTTACATTTGACTGGATGTTCAGCCACGAGTAAATACTGAACTTGCCTCCGAGTACTTTGAACATAAATGGAATAAATTACAAAAGACTTAAAAACTAATCCCACTGAATGAGTGAAAACATGTTTACAGATGTGTATGATTGTTTTTGATGCTGTTTTGTTGTGTTAATTATCTCCGTTTCTATTTCTAGAAAAAAAAATCTTAATCACAATGAGATTAACTGATTAAATAAAGGCTTTAATAATCTAAGACACTGATTATGCTGCACAGGTCTGTATGGTCTTACAGTGTTTTTATGTGAAATAGTTGGCTACTGTGAAACTGTGTCTGTGTGTACGACATGCACGAGAAGACATTTTTCATCTGGCTTTCAAGGTGAAGTTGGGGATGACTGTGCCTCTTTCTGTGAAGTGCACTGACCCGTCTGTCCATCTGCGCCCCATCCACATGCAAATACTTTTCCTGCGTCTGTGAGGAAAAGGCTGTGGTCCTGCCCACACGCCACCTGGAAGAGAGGAGAGGCATCTTCAGTGATAGAAGACATTATATCTACATGTAAATACATCCTACACACATCATTATTACATTAAGTTTAAATGATACATTGATCTAACCCAGAAAATATAAAAACAGACTGTCAGGATGAATGAGGGATGAAAAAATAAGGTAAAAATTGGCTGCTTGGACTTCTGATAAAAGGTTATTAATGTAATTAAATGATATTTCAATATGAACACAGGTGTTATTGTAATTCAGCTAAACTTTATCTGTACATAATCTGGGTGCGTGTGTGCACTCAAAGGTCTGCTAAAGGAATAAAACCATCTGTGATCACTGTTCAGACACAGGCTGCACTCACCTGGGTGACCCTGCTGCTGAAGCCTTCTATCTTGTGAATGATGTGACTGCCACTGTTTGAACGTGAGACAGAGAAACAACCGATCCATCACTGGAGGACAGCAGCATCTCCGGAGAGAGGTCACATCCTTCTCTCTCAGCCTTCAACCTCCCGGCCACATTTGCAAGAACATAACTCAGAGATAAACAATACATCCGATTCAAAACGCCTGCGAGATGAATGTTACTTCTCGGTTCAAGCTTCGGGACCAGCAAAGTGAAAGTCAATAAATCCTGACCTAAGAATTTGCATCACTGTAAGTGTGCTCCTGAGGTCAAGAATGAACCTCAACGCTGAAGCTCAGGTACTTTTCAAAACATTTAAATGAAATTCATGACACAGTTTCCAGCTGAAATGAGTTTGTGCAACAATAGAACTGGCTTCTTGTGAAGAATAAACACATTACTGGGTTTTATTTCCATAGTTTTGCTCATTACCTCCATCAGTTATATTAACACTGTACTCATCAAATTAATTGCTGTGATCTGGGAATTTGGTGTCTTTGTTCATAAAAAAAAAAAAAGTCAAGACACATGAACAATCAGAAAATCAGAGATGTTGTAAACAAACCTTAAGATGAGTGAAACTTATTTAGAAGAGAAAACAAAAGGTAAAATTCACAGATTGCCTTCCTCCATAAACTTTGACCATATTTCTCCTGGTTCACATCATGAGGGAGAGAATGTGATTATCTGTTTCCAAATTGTTAAAAACTGTCAAGTCAAGATCAAAGTCATAATTAACACCAACGACCGGGACTGGACTTTGAGGACGACACCAGTGAAGCTTTATCAGCCACCGTCTGAGATTCTTTCTAAATTATCTCAACAACACAGAATTTCTGTGCTGAGACATCTTGTTACTTGTCATCATTTGTTAAGTGTCTGAAATAACAAACAAAACATCAGCAAGAATCCACTGTTAAGGTAATTAAATGCTAATTTAATTTACACTACTCTATTGAGCAAGGACACTATATTCAAAGACTCCTGTCTCTACCGTAGATTCACAGCCTGTTCAATGTGGGGTTATAACATTATGACAATTTCAGTTTTATCTCCAGATAAAGAGGTTAAGATAATCTGGCTAAACTGTATATTTGTTTACAACCTGTCTGATCATCTGTTTGTTTCCCCGTCTGACTCCACTGCAGCGATTCCGCTGCATCCCAGATCTCAGCAACGTTATTACCTATAGAAACTACTTCCAAGACTAAATGTGCCAAAATAAAAACCAAGTTTTAATAAACTGGAACTTTTTCTTTAAGGTGAAACATTTGACTAAGCAGCAACGCTGCTGTGCTGTTGTGTGCAAAGCGCATTAGGACACACCTGTAGACTTCATCTTCAACTATGTGCCTCCCACACTGGCCATACGCATTGTTGCCCATACTGAAAACTTGGGAGAGAAAAACAGAACAGTCCATTATCAGTCACTTGTATTTACTGTATATTCATTGTTTATGGGCTGACATTCTGTGGTGGTTTTCAATGGGACTAATAACAACTCGAAATACAACATACATACAGAACTGCTTTACAAACTATCTGAAGTTTTCTTTTGTTGTGACCAAGAGATAGTACATGTGTCACTGCAGGAGAAATGAGTTACTCCAAGTTCAGCTCAATTTGTAAAGCAGAGGTTTAAAATCCTGAATATGGCAACTGAGCATGAATCAAGTGTATCAATATAACCTTCCTCATCTATTGTAGTGACATTTAATACATTTTAATCTCACATGCAAACTGTGTTTCGCCCCAGTCTGCAGGAAATGTTAAAGCCCCAAAGATCTTTGAATTATAAAAGACACAATTACATTTTTATTAGTTTTATTCATTGACTCCAGTGAACGTTCTGTAAAAAGACTTTTACGGAAGAAAAGTTTTTGCCTGAAAATAATGAGCCGATAAATTCAAGCCATCAGTGAGTCTGAGAAACAGCTGCTGAGCTTCATTAACAGGAGTTCTGTCCTATCATTTACTCAACCCTGAGTGAAAATGTTTTCCTTTTAAAGTTAAAGTTCTCACTGGGTCACAGTGTTGGTTAGTCATTTTCCCACAAGACATGTAATTTTCTTTTGTCAGGCCAAATAACTACAGTTAGTAAACATGTTGCTGTTTGGTATTTAATAACCAGATAAGGCCTTAAATGCAGTTTAATGAGCCACTCTTCAATTTGATAAATATCCAAATTAAACCCTCTTGAACAACGTACACTGTGGAGGGCAGCAAACAAGCCACAAACACTTGTATGAATGGAGATTTCACTGACAAACCAAATGGTGCTTTTAGAGCATCTGTATGTTAATGTACTGAAGGTACCAGAAAACCCTAATGGGTGTTTTTGAGTTGAGATTCAGCAGCTGCCTGCTAATCATTAATTTTCAGTGAGAGGTGGGTGGAGGATGTAAAAGGACACAGGTGGTTGGTAACAACACAACACCAGGTGTTCTTTCTCTCCTCACAAACTGTGAAAAACACTCGCCTCTAAAAAGCTGCAAGTTCTTTGTGCAAAAAGTGAACAACTCTGTATCACTGTGGTTCTGGATTCACGCTGCTGCAGGGGGTGCGAGTCTCTTACCTCCCTCTCGATCAGTGAGGACCAGGGAGTGAGCCCGGCCACATGCAACCTGGACCACTCTGGTCTGCAGAGGCTCGGCGAGCGGCAGGGCCACCGGTGACGGTTCCAAGACGTAGTCATAGCTCTTCTCTGCAGACAGAGGAGGGTGGGTACATCTGGTAAATCTTAAAAATCATGTTATTTGATGAACCAACAGATTTGCTGTGATCTCTCACTTGTCAATCAAACAGTGTGGGCTATGGTGTGAGGCAGCTGTGTGTAGATGCCTTCCTGTATTTAGACCAGGTGCAGGAAAACAGAATAAGTTAAGGAAAAATTAAAGTGTCTAAAACTGGTTTTTTAGCTCCAAAACTATATTTGATTTAATAAAGGTAGTTTTTTAACCCTATTGGGTCCTCATCAGGCAAATGGCCAACATTACATCATGCTGATGTCATTATAATTCATTATAGGACTCGATAAACAATAAAAAAAAATACATCATCAATGTCCGATTACAAATAAATTACAAACTACAGTTGTAGAAATCACCTCTTTAATATTTTTTAAAATGTTGTGTTGTAAAATTTTAACTATAAATATTTGTCTACGCAATTTGTTCTAATATATTGTGCATACTATTGTCTTTATATTCCATATCTCTCCTTTTCAGCATTGTAATTTTTTTTTTTTTATAAATAATCTATGTTTTCTGCGATTAATGTGACTGTTGGTGTGTTTTTTTTTCAGGCAGTGGTGATGTACTGTATCTTATCTCGATATTCTATCAAGTCCCATATATAATGACCTCAGCATGATGTAACCAGTTTACTGTACCACATTTCCTTCTATTGCACATAACAGGCTGAAAATTATCTCCAGAAAAGCTGGACACTCGTGCTGTAATGTAAAGTATGTTTGGCTGCTTATGAGCACCAAAAAATGTTCAATGCACAGGTTTTACCACTTAATGTTACAAAATTTTCATCTTGACTGATTTAAAAGCAGGTTACACTGAAAAACTTGACAACTTTCTTGTTATGTTGCTTACTGACCTAAATATACAGTTTATTTTATAGAATTTTTCTACTGGGGAGTTTATACGTGAAAGCAGTATTTATTTTTAAGATACATTAATTGGGTTTTTTGGCCACATGGGGGCAGCAGAGATCGATTGTTTATATAAAAAATACCTAGTGATGCAGCTTTAAATTACAAGTTTTGACGAAGTTAAGCAGAGCAGAGGGAAGCAGAACTTCTGGTTTTGTATTAACAGTCCAGTTTTTCTTACGGCGGCTGTGCTGTGTGCGTTGGAAGCCCAGCTGGGAGTCCTTGTTCAGGCCCATGCCCCACAGCTTGGACACATCTTTGGTGGAGGAGGCGATGAGAGTGAAGCCGTAACCACAAGCAGCAGAAGAGATCTACGACAGAAGAAGAGCTCAAACTTACAAACTATTTCATGGAAGGTGAAGACGTTGGGCTGTTGTTTCAACCGCGGTACTCAAATGCATCAGATGTTTACAGTTTCATATGTTCTGCAATACGAGGAATCTTATTTTTATCAATCATGTATGTTCAATGATTCCTCTGCCATGACTGATACTGTAACTGAGCCCTGTTTAGGCAGTTACTTTGGCAGATGGGTGATAAAATACTTGCCCTGCTCCTCTGTAATTAACCTAATTTGTTTCAGCCAATATTGGAGCTGGTTCAGTAAACAGGGACATGTGCCTGTGTGAGTCCATCACTAGCAGCCTTGCCTTATTGATAATAATATTAGTAATCAAACATTTGTCAATACTTTAATCAAATGCACACTCTTTCTGAAAACCTATTATTCCTTCTGCAAGGCAGCAGTGTTAAATACACAGCTCACTACATATAAATGTATGTATGCATACAGGCCAAGGCAGAATGAACTGAGATGATATATTCACAGCCCATTCATGATGGTTCTTTTTTTCCCCCCTCTTCAATATTAAAGGTAAATGGAGCTCTGCTTATTACTGGGGTAGTGAATGAGTGCAATATTAAAATCTCAACCACCTCTAAAGTAAATAAATCCCATCCAATAAATCAAACTCAGCAGTTAATGAGGCGAGAAGGAGAGAAACTCAGTACATCAATTTTTCCACAGATGATTTTACCTGCTCTGCCGTCTCCAGGCGGTAAGGAGTGAGCTGGTATTTCCGGGGCTTCTTCCTGCCAGTGTCCGGCACTACAAAGCTGGGGATGCCCAGGGCACCAGTGAAGCTAAAGCCCCACACAAACACTTTGTGGTTGGGCTTTCTGTGCTGGCCGACATACTGAAACACTGGACCACTGCTGCTTTTCTCCTGCGGTCTGGATGCTTTACTGAGTGTCGCATAACCGCAGACTTGAAGGCCTGTCCTCATGTGTCGGGTGCACAGCCGCACACAGGGAAGAGCCATTCTGAGGAAAGAGATGAGAAAGGGCAGCATGACCGGTTCAATTAAACTGCAATGGATAGATCTCCTGTAACTTTCATGAAAACATTATAATATATCTGCATTAATTTCACCACTTTTCCTTATCATATACACCTGTAGTTGTTATTCATTAGATAAAGTAAAATCAGGGTGAAACAAATGACAAAAATTGACAAATGCTTGCAAGAAATAATGATTAAATATGAAAAACTGAAATGTCACACATGTACAAATGAATGAATTAAAATCTTTGAAAAACATATCTAGTTTGGTTATGAATTTTGAAAATATTTCAGCTTTAGTTTTAAGAGACGTCAATAAACTGCTACCTATGTAAACATGTGCGTTCTGTATTTCGTCAAATTAACGCTATATTAATTTTGCCAACACATAGCATATATAATGGGAGAGTTTAAAGACAGTAAAGAGTGGTGAGGGTCTACTGATGAATTCGGCATCCAGCTAACCCATTCAGCGGCTCTATATCTTAACTTAGCATCGCTCATATAGTAAATAAACAAGCTAAAGTTAGCTAACGCAGATTGACACAGGCAAACGGAATAACACGTAAAACAATGATAGTATCTTGAAATCATCTTAAAGTGAATGAAGTTTGGTATGTCTGCTCAATGCCGAATTGAAGATCGGCTTCAAATGATCCCTTTAAGATAATCCAACATGTCTTAGTGAAATAATATTTTCAACAATACCCAGCGGAACTTTAAATTGGCAGTAATGTGAATGTAGTTTCTCCTCGTGTTCTGTCTCCTCCCTCTGAACTGAGACCTGAACTTACCTTTACTTCCCTTCAGACCTGAGTGTTGTTATGTGTTTCACAGGCTGAAGAACTAACTTTAATTATACAGGAGCTGAGATGGACCAGCAGAAATAGCACAAATGCATTTCAATGTCATTTTCGCCTGTTTATTTCAAATGAACTTCACCCAGGAAGAGAAACAGGATTTTCTTCTTCTACAGTTCCTCTTCCTCTCGGTGTAGAAGCACCTGGCGCCACCTACTGTCCCCGAACATGTAACATCACGACCTCTCCAACTACTGGCTTTAAAAACTTCTTTAAAACACAAGTTAAGATTTACTCTTCATTTATTTGTTTATTTGTGCATTTATTTATCCATTTATTTTATTTTACAATCAATAGTACAAATACTAGAATTATAGCAGACCAACTTTCACACAGTGAACCCTGGGCCCCGGAGTAGTTGGCCCCTTTGTCCAATTGTTCCCTGCATAATAATTATTGTATTTTATATTATATCAGAGTATATTCTATATCTTCTGAAACACATTTCTGTTAATAGTCTTACATTTTGGAATTACAAGTTTCTGTCTATCTAAAAAATAAATAAATAAATAGAATTTATTATTTACCTTTCCAAGTAATATTTTTATGTTCAATATTCCTCATGTCAATATAATCTTGCTTGTCATGTAAAATGTGTATTTCTAGTATTTTCTGTAACAATGGAGCTCTGAATAAAATATATGTGCCTGGTACAAGTATAGGCATAATCGTCCTGTATCTTTTTATCCCCACCTTGTGCTATTTCCTACATATTACATAACAGAAAACAGCCGACAGTATGATGGTGTGAATACATCTGCGTATGATTTAACTGTCTATGGCCGGCCAATAGTCTGCTCTGGTGTCAGATTAGATCCACCCTGGAAGTGGGTTAATGCTGCAGGTCTATCAGGTGAGGACCCAACCTTCACGTCACAGGTTATTAACCTGCAGTACACCGCACAGATTCAATGCTACCATATATTTATTCATTCAGTAACTCACCTATTTGCTCACAGGTAGCCTTTACATTAATATGACACAGTGTTTATTTCCCACAGAATAAATTATTTGAATCTAAATCGGTTTAGGTTTGGTCAGTTGAATCTCACTTTCTAATGGAAATTAACCAACTTACATGAGGAAACAATGATGGAAATCTAACATCGGGTTTTAAGTCCACACAGTTCAGTGTTCATAATAGGCTGCAGACAAGACAGGAGTCAGGGTGTGTTTGTGATGCCTAATCTCATATTTCAACCGTGTTCATTACATCCCTGATTCTGTTTATCCTGAGGAATCACACATTTCAGTCTGCTCCATTAAACTGCCTTCATCCTGTTTCACTGACAGGGAAACACAAGTGCCTTAAACAGCAGATCACCACCTATAACTTCAGTTTATTTAAAGTACACATCACCTAACGAGTCTGTGCACAATTTATAGGTCAATAGATTAACATCTGACACTCAGCTATGAACAGAATTGAAGTAAGTAGTTATCAAAATAGATAGATCAAAGTAGAAATGGCTGGAGGCTGTAGCATAGAGACAAAACAATCTCAAATTCTTAAAACATATAATTTTTATTAGATTTTATTATAGTTTTAATTTCCTAGGTGAATTTTCTTTTATGTCATTGTCTGTGCTTTGTTTTACTTTTATTATTATTTATTTTATTTAGTTTCAATTTGCTTGAAAGCACTTTGTTTGAGAGGTGCTATATAAATAAAGTGGTGGTAATAGTAATGGTATCATTATCATTATTTTAACTCAAAAGGAGGATTTTGAAATTATCTCTGATTTGTATTTGTAGTTTATGCAAAGACTTCAGGACTTGTTTTATTTTTAAAACTTCAGTTTATTTTTACTTGAGTGTGATACAGCTGCAGG
The DNA here is from genome assembly GCF_046630095.1 of Trachinotus anak. Lineage (NCBI taxonomy): Eukaryota > Metazoa > Chordata > Actinopteri > Carangiformes > Carangidae > Trachinotus > Trachinotus anak. The sequence continues at coordinate 4,892,206 of NW_027273871.1, forward strand.
TCTGCAGCCTCATATCAACCGTCCCATCCAAAAGCAGGTATCTGCAGAGAAGTAGAGACTGTAATCCTCTAAGAGGATCAAGTCTGAGATCCAGGGGGAAGGGATACAGGATCCAATAACCGTCTATAGTAGCCTGCACATGGCATTTCTGTCATCTTGCCAGACTGAACATGTGTTTATCTAAAACGTGCTGAGCTTTGGTGGAGTTCTTTGCCTTTTATGGAACAATAACAGTGATGGAGGCCGAGGCAGCGTACGATTGTTGGAGTCACTTCCTACATGTATCCTGAATTTGAGGACAGCTGAGAGGAGGAGGCGTAGAGGTAATCCACAGTATGTGAGTGCAGAGTGCCTGCTTTGCACACTAGCAGTTATGTCTTTTGTAATAGTGTCACGCACTAAAAATCACTGGGACAGAGTTGACTGAATTAAAAGCTATATAAAGCCAGTGTTGCATGACTTTTTTTCATATTACTGCTGAGATATTTACCCAAACATGAAAGATAGTATGGTTATTGTTTTATTGTGGTATAATCTACTGTAGCTCTTTTAAAATGTACATGTTTGTCACTGATTGTAACACTTTGGAGTGGCTTTTAAAACATTATGATGTAGTTGTAAGCAGATGTAGAACAGTATTTGTAAGAAATTATAACTTCTCCTATTATGACATGTTTTATGTGTTTGAGTAAAACTGTAATTTAATATCTCTTTATACACCAGCCTTCACATATAGATGCCCACAGAAGATGTTATAGTTGACAGATATGGTCATAAACACTTATAGCTGTTATAGTGTGTTATAAACTATTAATTAAATGCTTATACTGTATACTTCTTATTACATTTACATTTACATTTAGTCATTTAGCAGACGCTTTTATCCAAAGCGACTTACAGAAAGGGGAACAATCAAGGTTAAGTGCGATAAGAAGTGTTAGTGACGATTCTTTAAGTGTAGATTTGTTATGTAGTGCTATTCTTATAAATGCTTAAGGTGGGTTTAAAACATTTGTTGCAATTCAGGTTAATAATATGTGTTTCCTTTGCAGTTTTGAGTCATTTACATTAAATATGTATCAGTTTTAAGGTAAAATTTGAGCTTGTTGTGTTTAACACTGGGTCAGTTTTAGACCATTTAGTTTAGGTAAATAATTTTAAAAAATACACCAAACACCAATACTGGGTAAAAACAACCCATAGGTAATGGATAAAGTTAACCTAATATTGTTCTGATTCAAATTTCTCCTGGTAAATCATCAATAACAGAATAAATTGAAATGATTATGGATTTGTTCACAGCCTAAAAATAGAAACCAATTTGCTAATTGCTAAGTTGCCTGAGTGGCTCTTAAAGGACCAATAACCTCCTCGAGAACGTGATATGGGCTAATCTGATATAAATATGTTTCAATTAAATATGCATGAGCACTAAAACTGACACAATAGAAATAAAGCAAGCTGAGGACATAAGCTTGATCTGTGATGCTGAAATCAGTTCCGTCGTTCCACACAGACAGCCATGCCAGTGCTGGAGGTGATCTGCAGCCTGATTGGCTGGCTGTGTCTCTACTTGTTGTTCTGCTGTACCTTCACTCAGCGGGGGCCCGAGTGGAGCTGTCGGCTGGTCACTCTGTGCCACGGGGTCATCATAGTGCTGCTGACGGCGTATGTTGTCTTCATAGATGGACCCTGGCCCTTCACACATGCAGGTCAGTGGTATAAAGCAAACATGAAGTGATGAGTAATATATACAGAAATAATTTATACTGACCTGAAGTCTATGAATGCACCTTAGAGTCCTATATTAGAAACACGGACAGAAAATGTTAATGACTGTGAGATTATGTTAATTGTGAATCATTCTGCAAGTGCTTTCAAAGAGCTATAAATAACAGTCAGTGCTATTAGTGGCCGACCATCCTAACACAAGGTTTAACAAGCTCAGTAACACAATGCTGTTACTGTTGACGCCACATAGACGTGCAGCAGGGACACAGAGCAACAAACAGTTTAAAAATGTTTGCTCTGTTTGTGTTTGTCTAGATCTTTGTGTGAATTCACTTCATCATTAACTCTGTTGATAAGATTAATCCATCAATGAGTCAGTGAAGGAATGAATGGAATTAATCAATCAATGAGTCATTAAGTTCCCCGTGTGAACTGGAGAGACTTTCCCAAAATATATGTACACTACTTACAAGTAAAAAAAAACACATGAACATGAAGCTCCACTTATTGTGTAGCTTTTGTAGGAAGTTGTCACCATTTTCTCTTTAATACCTTTGGTGTTTAATTGCTTCTGTTTTTGTGAATGTTCTTTAATTCTTCTTCTGTATGTTTCTGAGTCTCTATGGTGGAAGCCGCTTCAGTGTTTCTCCCCAAGATGGTCAGGACCTCCCCTACAATCAGTCTTTCACGTCCTGTTAGCTGCTCTTTCTTTCAAGCTTCCCAGTAATCTCTGGTGGCATTTTATTCGAGGGGATCTCAGAACTGAAGTGCCAGTTCTTGTCCAGTGGAGTGTGTCTATCAGTGAGTTGGGGGTGCACTCAAGCTTGAGGCAGACAGCAGAGAGAAGCATAGTATTCACCTGGAGAGGGATGCAATACATTTTTGCATTCACTATTAACCTTAAATATTATATTTCTACACACTGTTCCTACACAATCTATTCCCGTGGCCAAGGACAGTTCATTTGGAAACATGCGTCACTCTGTCCTAAATCAGACAGAATCCTTCAATCAGGCTCCTTCATAGACAACAGAAGAAGTATCAGCGATTTTAATTGACACACACACATTTTATTGTTTTTGGTTCATTGTTTTGGTTTTGCAGCTCACAACTTTACTGTTTTGGCTCAGTCAGGATAATAACTCTTTACCATATAAAGTTTGCTGTAAGCAAACAAGTAATGCCTGCTCTCTCTGTGAGGGACGGATGATTCAGTTCTTTACAGCACAAACACAAGTTGCTTTATGTCTCAAAGCAGGAATTTGGCTTTTTCACTTTGTAAATGAACTTACTTTAATTTCAGTTTCTCTATTCTGAATGCTAACACAACACTTTACTCTCTATTCCTATCTATCCCAGGTACAGAGAACACTGAGCTCCAGATCTTCGCCCTGGCCGTCTGCCTCGGCTACTTCTTCTTTGATATCGGCTGGTGTGTATGCTACCGCTCAGAGGGCCCCGTCATGATGGCCCACCACGCTGCAAGCATCTCGGGCATCCTGGTGGCGCTGCTCATGGGAGTGTCAGGCTGCGAGACCTGTGGGGTTGTCTTTGGCAGCGAGATCACCAATCCCCTGCTGCAGACCCGCTGGTTCCTCCGGCAGCTGGGCCTGTACGACAGCCTGCTGGGCGACGCAGTGGACCTGCTTTTCATTCTGCTGTTCGCCACCGTGCGCGTGGGAGTTGGCACGGTGATGTTTTACTGCGAGCTCACGTCTCCCAGGACCTCACTGATAATGAAGCTCGGTGGCGTGGTGATGTACGGACTGGCCTGGGTGTTCATGGTGGACATAGCCAGATTTGGCTACAAGAAGAGTCGAGCTAAGTATAAACGATGGATAGAGAACCACAAAGAAATCAATGCACAAACACTGGACGGACATTCAGACAAGAGTGACTGAAGGAAAAGGTCTTCAAAACCCCATGCATGAGCCTCTGCAGCGTTACAGGTGCTACATACTGTAGCATCTGATAAATTACTGCATATTTTCAATAGTATTAATACCCAAAACAATGAGACAGCCGTTTCCATGTTTATTACCACCCTCCATCAGCCTTGCTTTGCTTTATGGCATTAAACAGAAACTGGAGTTTTCTGTGGGTGGAGACAGCATGGGTCTATAAACTGCAGGGGACATGTTTTTAGAGCCAGAGTCATAGGAGGTGTTTTTAAAATCACTGCCGATCAAAGGGCTGCTTCGAGACTTCCAAAAGTCTTGTTATCCCAAACAAAATATCCTCCAGATCATAGAAGAAATTAAACTGAGGCTCAGCAAAGGACGATTCATCATTTAAAAGGGGAATTCTAGTGACTGAGTGTTGCACTTCCATAAAGTTCAAGTGCAACCTGGCTGAGACATCCTAACTTTTAGGCCAAGCCTGCATTTCTCATAATGCGACTCCATGGTGTCTTTTGTTACACCACTTTATAACAATAAATGACAGTGATATTCTCATAGCACCATTAAGCAGTGCATCAACACTTGACAGGATCAAACTTCTTTGCATTCTGGACAAAAGAAAACATGTCAGACTGTTTTTCTCCTTTGTACTCCTGTTTACCAAGTGTGCTTTGTACATGTTATGGTTTTCTATGGTTTTCGTTTTCACTGAAATTCAATTGCAAAACTAGGAAGTAGAGTTTAGCTTAAGCTTAAAAATGTGTCTATGTAGCAAAAGTGCTTGTGGCCTAAAACCACAGGCAGACGTAACAGATCAGTGAAAACAGTTTTGAGAGGGATACACGGTCTGAGTCAACGTGTACACAACATGGTTTTTAAAGGTTAAAATGCCGGTGTGAACGGTGCCACTGCCATAATGTACACATGCCAGATCTACTTTTGGAGGAATAAACCTGTGATTCACTTTTTCTTGTTGCTAAAGCCTCACTTTACCTCATTCCACCAAACTTGTATTCACTTACTTACTACTACTTTATAGTAAGATGTTTTTAGCTGGAACAGAATCAGGTTTTATATAGCTCGCTGTAACCCGCTGTCCCTGGACAGGAACATTTTTGTGTGTTAAAATAAAGCTTCTGTGAAACAAAGTTTTCGATTAAAAACAGAAATAACCAAATGTTGTAGTTTGTTTCTTGACTGGTCATTTAATTTCTTCCTTTACTGCTGCTTGTGGACATGTCCCAGCTACAGATGCACCCCACAAATACATTTTGAGACGTATAAGAAGCCATCAAACTCAACTCTCCACACTTTTTCTTTCATTATTACAAGAGCTATTTGTACGTTTTGCAGTTGCTACATAGCTAGCTTTAGCATTAACAGCTGTTTACTTACAAGTCTAAAACGTTGCCAGTTCAGCATCAAACTTCATTCCTTTACTCTACAAGAGCTGTCTCCAGTGGCAGAAACCAACACCAATGTTAACTCTTGTCTTTATCGCGTCTTTTCTTCTATTGAAGTCAGCACGCTAACCGCCTGGCCCCGGCCTGCCTCGTCACTTTCCGATAACGAGTCACTGTACTCTCACGTTTGGCGGCAGAGAAAACCTGCGAATAGCCCCTTTAACAAAAGATCTTCTTCCAGTCTCCTCTCTAAAACGAGCCGCTTTGTTTCTCCACAAAGACATCAAACATGTTCACTTGGTTAATAGCAGTGTAATAAAATTATAACATTTTTGTAAAACAAATTAATGCTGCATGGTTATTTTACCCTTGTTTTAAGTAGTTTGTGTTAAAACATTACATGAGTGCATTGTGTAAAAACAACAAAAAAAAAACATACACAAAACATTGATATACAGTCATAATTGTACATTATATTCTTTTACATTAAAACAGTTTATTACAATCCTTTTTGTTTCTATATTCTTTTTAGGTTAGTCTTTTTCCTTTTTTTGTTTTTTTTTTAACATTTCGTCCAGAAATCAAAGCCATGATGTCGTCTATGCAGTCTTGTGGCTATTGAATATTTGAGTCTTTTCAGTCCAAACGTTAAAGTGAAGTGCAGAGAGAGGATGAGTGAATTTTTATAGCTTGTATCTAAATGCAAAGGATCGTTTAACTGGTTGATGTCTTCATGTAGAGCTTGTTGCAGAAACAGAAAGGATCCTGAGGAAATATTTCAGGAGGAAAACTGATTCAATTTGTTTCTAGTGTTTGTGGGGACAAACATCACTCAGATTAGACTGTGCACACTATCAATGATTAGAGCAGGAGTAACATATCAACATATCAAGGTGGTTCTGTTTTGACCTCCATCTGTCAGTTCATACTTTTGTATCATTTGTAATTTATTGGCAAGACATGTTGAGTTTGGCTGAGAGTGGTTCTTCTTCATGTATATTGCTACATTTAAGTGCTATAGGAAAATTAAAATCACGAACTTTAACATCAAATGCCTAACAGCATTAAATATGTATGCTATTTGCAACCAGGAAACAAACAGTAGCTACTGTAACTGTCAGAGGCTGTAGCTTTGCAAGTAGGACAATTATTCTTTGGGAATGAAATGAAGCTCAACCTATAAACCTGAAAAAGAAATGATGATTTCTGCATGAACAAGCCTCTTTTAATACTTTTTTTTCTCCAGGTACTTGCAGCAATAGTTAACAATTTTGAGAAATATGGTCATTTGCTTTCTTTCTGAGAGTGTGATAAGAAGATTGACATAAATGCTGCTTTCATGTCATATCATTCAGATCTTAAAGAAGTGAGAAAAAAAACTTTATGTCAACCTACAAGTCAGGAGGTGACACCATGGCTGAAAAGCATCTGCTGCTTCCGGTCCCTTCTAAATAAACAGCGACAAATGTGGTTCAACAAAAGAGGCTAATTTAGGATTTTTATCTGTTGTGACTACGAGACTAAAATTCTCTGCAGCCAGAACAATGGGAGCTTTTCCTCTTCTTCTTCCTACTCTGCCGATAGTAGGCGCAGCACAGGCGGGGAAACAGCTAGTCTGGCTCTGTCACTTACCAACACCTCTGAAGCCAAATAATTAACATGTTTTACCTCTTTTGTTTAATTCAAGCAGAAACAGAAGTGTAGAAACTGCTGTAAAATAATTTCTACATTTCTGTTTGTAAGAAGTGAACAAAAAATACACAACATGCCAGGCGGTGAGACTCAGAGGTGCTGGTAGAGTCAGGCTTTCTGTTTCTGCTTAATCCCAGTTTCACACAAACAAGGCTAAAGACATAAAACATTTTAAGGCTTTTGGAGATTTTGGGGATGTACGACTACTTTACAGCCTTTCGTACAGTTTCTATGAATGTTGCTGAATTTAAAACACAATCAGTGTGTTGAGTTGCTCCTCAGCGCTGTTACACAATACGGAAGTGCATCTTTAAGCATATTCAACTATAGAGCGTGAGGTTTTGCTCATCTCTTCCTGCAGACATCATTTACATCAAGCTTACAGCAGTGCTCCGAGTCCTGAACAAGTCAATCTACTTCAATCCTCAGAGAATCAGTCTTCATGTCTCCTTTCATTTCTGAATGTGTCTCTGCTGTGCATCTGTGTGACTTCACACACTTGACTTGCCCGTTTCCATTTCATATATCCAGTGTTTAAGATAATTTATGAAGTTGATTATTATAATAGCAACAAGTGTCTGAATTATCCTCAGGTAATCCAACAGTGTCTCTTTTCAGGAGCAAGTCTGCCCCTGCTGGGTCGAGGATTTTGAGTTTATAGTGGAACCATCATAATGAGAAAGTCTTCCACTGATTGTCATATGTGCCTGAAGTGGGAGAGTCGACATTATGCCTCCATTATTGAGCCGCACCAGTGTTCAGTGGTTGAGGATTGATCCAGAGGAAAGCGATCATGGAACAACTTGACTCGTACGACCAAGAGAGCAACAGGTTGTCATCACTGAATCCCATCTGAAAAATATCAGAGACAAAGTGTTTGAGCTGCACAGTAAATGTACAAACAGTTGATGTGGATGAAAATCAGTGGATTGCTCGAAGTGACTGAGAGAAGTGAAACGCACCATTGTTGTCGTCGGAGTCAGTAGCTGTGTCGCTGTGTGTTTGTCGCAGCTCGTTGTACTTCATTTCCACTTCCTGGAAGCAGATCATTACAACAAAATGTGGTTCAAATGTTAAAGTGGCACTAATGAAGATTTTCATATAAATACATTTCTGTTAAGTCACAGTGGTGACTGAGCCCATGGCCCACTGATGAAAGTATTACAATATTTATATATGTTGTTCCCTTCCTGGGAAAATACTGTATTAAGCTGCTAATGCAAACTGAACCTCTCCTACTGCTGCAGCTTTACATTAAAAGCAAGCCAGAGTTGTCTTTTATTATGAAGCAGCCATAGGAAATGCAGCATGTCTGTGACGTTAATGTTATCATTAATCAAAAATGCCTCTACAAAACAGGACAATGGTCATTTTCTACATTTTTTAACAGCACATCAGTTTGAAATATACTAACTTCTCATGATACGTGCAGTGTAAAATCAGATCACGGTTGCTTGCAGAATGATGGAAAAATTATTCATTATAAAATAGCTATTTAGCTGGTTACCAGTTTAGGATATGGAGCACATACTCGGGTCTACCTTATTTATAGCAGCCTGAGACTGTGGGATCGAGCCTGGCTCTCAGTAAAGTGTTCTGTACCTTCAGATACTGCAGGTCGGCCTGTAGGAGCCGTATGTGGGTCATAAGCTGTCGGCTGAGGTTGGGGCCGCCGCCCCCCGTCTGCGAGGAAGAGGACAGCAGTTTCCTCATGTCGATCCCCACATCACCTCCCAACCCTCCATCATCGTCAGTGCTGCTCTCCTCGGAGCCCACGCTGAAATCCAGGACCACAAACCCACCTGGATGGAGAGGGCGGTGCACGTGGAAAGGTTCAACACAAACTAACTCTGAATTATTCAGTATAACAGATAAAAATCCACACAGAAAACCTTCTTAACATTCCACTCACCATTGCGCTCAGTTGTCTCAGACAGGCCTGTGTGTCCAGGGGGCAGCTGTGGGTCGTCCTTCTGTAAACTTGTAGCTGCTCGGCTCTCGTCACGTGCAGCAGACGCGCCCTCAGGGCTCCCAGGTGAGGAGGCACTCAGCTGACCCCCAGGGGCCCCACTCTGCTTGTTCTCTGTCTCCTCTTTCTCCTCCTCTGCCTCTCTGCTCATCATGTGGTTGAAAAGAGCCTGCTTGAGCATCGCCACTAGAACAGACATAAAATGTGTTATTCACTGATATGTCATCTCACTGGCTTTTTTCTCTCTGCCAAGAATACAACTTCAAAACCTGAGCACATAAAACCAAAACCATCTGCAAGTCTACAGACCACTTGATGTACCTGAGGAAATGATTTTATATACTTTGGGGGAACTGACCCTTTAACGTGGAACTTACACGTCTGTAGAGCGTCCTCAGCTTTGGAGGAGGCTACGCCGAACGCACTGTGCTCTTGGTTTTCAATGGCGATGCCCTGACGTGACCCTTCCTGCTGCAGGAAGGGCAGTCTCTCTGCTAGCTGCCCATCCAGGAAGGCCTCTAGTTCTGCTTCATCCACCTCTTCATCCTCCTCCTCTTCCTCCCTTCTGTCTGCCACAGGCAGCTCCTCTTCCTCGTCCTCCGATTTCATGCCATCGAAGGGGTTGATGGTCGCCAGTGGAGCTTGAATGTCTGGAGTAGAGGTGGCATCTTTATCTGGAATTAGTAGAGACTTGAATTCAATAAAAGATAAGAATGTACTGAGGAAAAAACAACTATAACTATAACTGTAAGTGTATAAGATATTAAATAATTTGTGTAAAATAATTAAAACTACATCATACTGCACATCAATTCTGGAGAGGAAACTGATAAATATAAACAAAGTAGTAATTATTTCAACTATTACATTCATTTATTTTCATTGTAAGTCTATTAAGACACGATAAGAAAAGAAATTCACGAACAGATCAGAAGCATTTGTTATAAAACAAGCATTTGTTATATGCCTGTCACAATTTCCCACAACTTCAAAGTCTTTTTTTGTCCAACCAACAGTCCAAATCTTGAAGATATTAATTTTACACTGATATAAATCATCAAAATCATCAAATCCTCACACTGACAAAAGGGCATTTTTTCTTGCTTTATGGATGTTTATTCATGATGAACATCAAAAATAATGATGTCTTCAGAAAGGGAAAGTCAAACTCAATCTACAATATGTGCATCATGTCTGTGTGTTCAGATTTGACTCTGAGAGTGAGTATGAATTGTGATGGGAATTTGGTGCTAAAGGTGTCAAAACTTCTGGGAACTTCTAGTATCTAATGTAGCATACTTTTGGGGCCAATTTGCTAAAATCAATATTGATTAATCAACTAATCTTTTCAACGCTGATAGAAACATTCATTCCACCACAGATTCCTGTGGAGTGGATACCTCCACTTGATGTCCCGTTAGGATCTTTGCACGGCCTGGGCATCCCACGGTTGATGATCTCAATAGCATCCCGCTCAGCACTGAAAAATACAAACAATCACATTAGACACAATGAAAAAAAAATCTTACATCAATATCAGTGAACAGATCGGCAGCGTTAGTGGACTCACTCCGACTGAGCTGGAGGTGTGCCACTGCTGTGAGGTTTGGCCTTCATGGCCTCGGCGCGTTGTGTGATCAGACACTGCCACCTGGATGGGCAGAGGAGACACAGCAGGATGAGACAGAGGAAACGGATGACATGTCGCCACGTTCGTGATGCAAGACTCACGTTCTCTGATCGGACACTGTCTGGGCCATCAGCTCGTAGATCTGAGCCCCGTTCTCCGACATGGACAGCACGAAGAAAGACTTGTTGTCTGATGAGAACAAAAACACAACAATGATTATTACACATATCAAGTTCAAAGTTTACCATCTTAGTTTAGCATGCTAACATTTGCTAATTAGTTCACAGAGTACAGTTAAGGCTGATGGGATATATATATATATATATATATATATATGTATGTTTATTCACTGTGATTTTTCCATTCATTCATTCATATACTGTTTTATCTTGTTTGTGTTTCTCAATGTTTTCTTCTCTTTGTAAAGTGTCCTTGGGTGTTTTCAAAGGCGCTTCTAAATAAAATGTATTATTATTATTATATTTTTATAATTATAATTATAATTATTGGTGTTATAATAATAATAATAATAATAATAATAATAATAATTATTATTATTATTATTATTATTATTATTATTATTAATTTGCAGGCTAAAGAATTGACCTAACAATGGTACAATGTACAATGAGCTTAATGTGTGCATCATATTTCACAGCAAACCACATAAAAACCACAAATGTCTACCTCACTGTGGTGTTAGTGATCATAGTCAAAGTCACTGTTGAGGAGCCATAAGGCAAATTTTGTGCCAATCCGTCTTTTATACAGTTTAATGAGATATTTAGCAATATCTCTTTGGAAACTATGACCTGCTGGTAGCACTTGATAAAAAGGCAGGGCATCACCAAGTGAATAAAATTCATCCTCTGGGGGCAGTGAATCTCTGTGGTGAATTTCCTGCAATATGTTAACATATTTCACTCACAATAAAGCTGTGAACCTCATGTTGAATATGAAAAGTCAGGGAATGACCAATATTCTGAGAATGCATCATCTGGGGATCATACATGCATGTTCAGAATTTAATGATGATTCATCCCATAGATGTTGAGATATTTCCGTCTGGACCAAAGTGGTGGATCTACTGACAGACACCTCTATCCCGGATTCACTAAAGTAAATAAACTCAAACTGCAAAACACAGAACTGAAAACATTTGTGCAGCTCTCACCAGTAGCCACTGGACGAACCAGTACAGTGTTGAGTTTGATGATGGGGCTGAAGATGTGCTTGGTGTCGGCGGCGCTCGCCGGATTCTTGCCATGGAACTTGAGGATCAGACGCTCGTCCTGCTTCTGCAGTAAGACCAGGATGTCCTCCAGGAGAATTGTGTACAGCTCTGAAAGGAAAACACTGGGGATATAAAACTGTGTGTGTGTGTGTGTGTGTGTGTGTTACATTATCACATGTTCTGTTTAAGTAAATAGTTACATGGTTATTTTTTTAAAATCAACTTAATTCTTACACTTCTGAAAAGTTTATACTGTATTTTTAAAAATTCTGTTCTCATATACTGGTGTGTTCATGTACCAATCGCCTTGTCTTTATTGACTTTCCAGGAGAGAGGTCCTTCGTGTACCATCTTCCTCTTGGTCAGGTCCAGATTCTGCAGGAAAATGATAAAAAATACAACAAAGACCACAGCTTCAGTCGTGACCTCAGCATCTCCTGTGACTGGATATTCATCCTCACTGTGCAATAACAGCTACTGTACCGCCATATATCCCACATTCAATTATAACTCACAGCATTTGTTTGATTTGCTTGTTTGTTTGCTTGTTACCTTCAGCTCCAGGATCATGGGGTTTTCACTCTGTTTGAGAGACGAGAGATCTAACCGTCTCTGATACCCCTCTAGCCTCTGTTAGGGATAAAACACAGCTCGTTAGCCACTGAAAATCAGCACAAATTATATCTTAATTGACTTTAATAGACTTAATTATCGCTTTCATCCTAACTGATGTATATTTTGCTATGATCCTAAATTCGGTACCTGTTTATTCTCCGCCTCTTTGACGGCCTGGTTGACGTGGTTGAGGATCTTCTTGCAGCATTCGCCAGCTCTCTTCACCTTTTCCCTCTCCTCCCCGTCCTCTGTGAGAGGATAAACCAGCAAACCAGTCATTCTCCTTGCTTAATTAAACTACCTGTTACTAATATGATGCTTTCAGTCATGTTCATACCTGTGTACTTAGCAATGTTGTCCAGCAGCAGTGGGTATTTGGTCAGTCTCTGCATTTCTACAGGAATGATGTCTTTGAGCTGCAGCCTGCGACACAGACGGTTGCTCTCGGCTTCCTGAGGACAACGAGGTGGAAGAAGGAGGGTCAACATCCACAACCTTTGTAACATAAAGTATGATAAACATGTCTAACATATATTATATCAACATTTATTAGTAGGATAAGCCCCTTGAGATGAACCATCTTGTTTTCAAGGGCGTCTTTAAACACAAACATACAGAAAATATAACATAATTAACACGCACCTACACACCAGAAATAAAATATTTAAAAGTCTCAAATGTAATTAGAAGCAAGAGCAAGTTGCCTGAAGAGTAAAAAGAGACTTAAAGACTTAAAGAGATGAAAAGAGGGGATTTTATTCATATTCAATTTTCATTTCGTGATTTGTGTCATTTTGCAGCGGGAACATTTTGGGTCCACGAGGAAATAAAATGCAGGAGAAAATCGATTTAGAGCGATCAACTCCTTTCAGATAAAATTATGTATTTTTGGCTGGAAATTGGTCAAAACCATAAACAGTGAGCCTTTCATACGCTCTAAATGAGCACATACAAATTGACCTCAGGCAATTAAATGTATAAATATATATAAATATAATAAGATAAGTGCTGGTGGCTGGTAACAAATGCTCCTATTATCATAGTTATAACATTAGAAAGAAAAAAAAAACAGTTCAAGTGAAATAATTCAATATTACACAGTTCAGATCTTTACCTTTGTAATAATAGTTTGACAAAAAAAAAAATCTTCACTTAATTAATTAAGATCATTTTGTCACTGACTGTTATGGTCAAGAATGAACTTGACTTGAAACTGACCAGGCTCCTTCACATTTCTGATGATTATAAAAATATTTTTCCTCAATGTGAGAATCCGAACTATGACAATACATTCACTGTATTCACATGTACAGTCCTGCAAAAATAAACTCTTCAGATTCTTCACATACCAGTCATCATCTGCTGTTTGTCTCAAATATCATGATTGTCTTGTCTTGCCAAAACAAACACCCTCCTGTCCTGACAGCAGACTGTGGTGTATTCTGTTGTGCTGACCTGCATGAATAAGTTGAACCTCTGGTCTTTCTTCTGCTTGGTCTTAATGAGCTCCAGCGCAGACGGTTGGTTACAACAGAAAGTTCCCACTGCTCTTTTTATCTTCTCCTCTTCCTCCCCGCTGAACTGGAGTCAACACACATACACATGAGACTGAAATTTGAGGTATTTCCTGGACTTAATGTTCTTGTTAAGAATAAAGTCCAGTCTGGATCATGCATTTGTTTTATGGACATCTCAACAGCCCAAGTGAAACCATTTAACATCAACAGAGGTGAGAACAAACCTGTCACAATATGATGTTATTAATGAATTCATACCGAACTTGGAGACTCTCTCTTATTTCTATTTGCTGTCAATGTTCATCGCTGTTAATGCAAATAACTTCCTACATGTCCACCTGTTGTCTTGATTAATTCAGATTAAAAGCCTCCTCAAAGGGCATCATTCATCCCTTTCATGGTAAGCTTTTAATGTGAAGAATTAGCAGGAAGTTTAAGAAGTTTGGCTGACTGCAGTTTAACAGCAATATAAAAAAAACAAGGAGGCCCAGTAGAAGCAACTGTAAAAAAAAAAATTGTTAAAATGTGAAACATGCTGAAATTGTGAACTCTTAGAGAGTAGGTAATTTTTATGAAGAGTTTCGTGGTTAGAAGAAAATAAACTGTTAATCAAAACAGGGTTTCGGCTCAGTTTTGATTAGGATCAGGTCCTCCTATTATAACCCTCCCATGACAAAGGGTTTTGTACTGACACACAGCGTCTTCTAAATTCTAAAACAGTCTGACTTTCAGTTCTCCTCAGTGTTTCACATGTACCAACGTTAAACATTCAACCCTGTGTTGCAGGTTTTTCATTTGCCTTCTGCATGAACCGACACTGGTCTTACCCACGCCAGGAGATCATCTCCAATCTGACCAATCACAGACGTCTCACTCCTCTTCCTGGTTGCTGTCATTTGCTCTGTTATAGAAACTGTGGAGCACAGAGAGAAGAAATTCACCATTCGGTGCCTCACTGTTCTCCTCAATGACAAGTCTTACATTCAATGTCCATGTTTTGTTGTGCACCAATCATTTCTTCATTAGCAACAAATTTATAAAGCATATATCTAAAATGAAAAGAAAAATACTACAAAAATATACATAAATAATAAAATTCAAAATATGTCTTTATAGAGACGGAGAAGCAGGAAAGACGAAAAAAAAAATCTAGAGGGGCAACAAGTCAAATACAAGTCCTCTATGGCACGAGGAGTAGCAGGGTGTGTGAGTGACGATACCATGCAGCTGAATGATTTCCTCCAGGTTAATGAAGATGTGTTTGATGTCCTCTGGGGGGAGGATACCGTCTCTGTTCAGCCTCTGGTAGAAAACACAGTCCAGCACCTTCAGCATCCGTAAGTGGGCGCGCTCAGTGTAGAACAGCTCTGGGGGTCGACAGATGAACACGGTATTAGGGGAATCTACTGTTTGACCATTTTCACGCCTTATTAAGAAATGTGCGAAGCGTTGCTGTCTCACCGTTGATGACTTCCTGCCGTTTGATCTCCTGCGGCGTGAGGCTTGCCAGGACGAGTCGGCTGACCAGACTCTGCCAGTTCAGAGGGTCCTCTTCACACTCCACCTCACCTCCCTGGTCGTCCTCACTCTGGATGTCGGCTGAAGTCACCGCACACTGCACCTCCATCCTACTGCCGACCGAACACACAGGGAGGGAGGCTTTTACAAAGATGACTGGGGGAGCACACAGGGGGAGACTGGGGGATTTTACGACCACTGCTGTCATGTTAATCTTTATTTATTGCAATTCTTTGAAAGTATTATTGATAGTTGTTAAGATGACATTATCATCAATGCAAACACTATAAATGTTGCTCAGCATGTAGTACAATAAGCAGTAACTTTGTCTTAGTGCACCAACTTCAGTTTCTCTCTAGTGTCCCTGAAAATCCAAACCCTGTCGATACCTGAACGCCTCCTGATCCTCCTCCTGCAGCTGCTCCAGGTTGGAGGGGCTGAAGTCAAACTGAGTGCTGGTCGGACTGAAGACGCTGTCCTGCTGGTCGCCAGACTGCAGCCCCTCGCTGGGTCTGGGCTGAATGCAGAATGGAGACAAATCTGCAGAGTGAAGACAAGAACAGTAGAATAATGAGGAAATAACCATTAAAAAGCACTTATTTGACTTTGTGTCTCTTTCGTCTGGGAACATTTTAAAACTCTTCTCTCCAGAAGCCTTAAATGTGGTGAGCAAGAGAAACATGAATTTCTTACTGGAGTCGGAGTCTTGTCCGCTGGTATCTGAAGCCTGACCAACGGGGGAGCTGTGTATAGGGGAAGGCAGGACGTGGGCACCGGCGTCCAATCCCTCGCTGGGCTGGTTTCCACGGGTCCGTGATCCAGAATTCAAGGCAGAGGAGTCGGACTGCTCGGGGATGCCCACGGCCGGCTGGGGGAGCTGCTTCGGTGACCGCTGCTTGTTCATCTCCACGGCCTTACCAACTGCACACAGACCCAAACACACACATATGACGAGCTACTGCTGTCAGCACTTGATTTTTTACTGGTTTATTACAGCTTCAACACAACAAACCTCACTCTGCAGTGAAGGTGACAGGGTGTGTTGTATGGGTGATGTTTTAAAATATAAAACTTAAAAAGCTTAAACTGCAGTTTTACCCTCACCTGAAGTTGAATCCACTCGGCTCAGGCGCCGAGGCGGGCCGAGGATGTTGGGAAACCGAGGCTTTTTCACCTTCTCCTCACCCTCCTTCTCAGGCTTGATGCTCTTCTGCTTGTGAAAATAACACATATTTGTCTTAAAGCGCATTGTGGTGCATTTCAAACAGACCATTAAACAGCACTCACTGGATGTTCACTGGATACTGTGCTATGATTCAATGAGTCAAATCAATTATTTACATTTGTGTTCTGAAGCATTTTAGTTAATGTAACATGAAACAGTTCATTGCTTCAAATGTCTTTCATTAGTTTATATTTTAAAAACATTTGCCAAATCATGACGATAGTGGAAAAATACTCCCATCTCTACTGTGATACTGACACATCACCCAGCTCTACTTCATATCCACACACCTGTAACTTAGCTCATTACATTTCTTTTTTATTTTTGTTTGTATTGTTTCACAGTATAATATAATATTAATGCTACATTTACACAGTTAGCTCAACAGATAGCAAAATAAATAACCAACCCTAACAGATGATTAAACATGTCAGTGTCAGCGTGTGTCTGAGGACGGGGTCGCACCTTAATCTTGGGCAGGAAATTGATTCGTGCTCGTTTATGTTCGAGGCCTCGAGGCTCCTTCACTTTCACCCCGAGGTGCTTCATATAGGTGAGGAGCACGTACTGCATCGTTTGGCTGCAACATGACAGGACGCACAGTCACGAACAGAAGCAGGTTGTTATTTAGGGTTTAGTGTGACCCCCCCACTCTGCTTCAGCTTTTTTGGTTAGTTTTATTTTGTCACTTTAAAGCTTTCACACAGTCATGTACTCACCACTACACTGACACTACTGATCTACATGTCCCACAGTAAATTTGTGTATTGCTTATTATTAGTTGAATAAATTTACTCTAAAACCTGATTATTTATGTGGTCTCCTTTGTTTTGTCTTGAATTTGAGCAGGTTCATGACAACAGAAATATTAACATATGTGTAGGGTTCAACTCTACATTTTATTAATCTCTATCATCACTATTATACACACAAATGTATGTCACTATGCAAATGTGTATGTAGCATTAATGAGAATATAATTTTAAAAGTGAGAAGACGTTCTTCTTTTAAAGTTCACGCAACAGTAAAATATCTGAACAGAAACTAAAACACTTCCCCAAACACAGGTCCAACGCTGACTGATAATGTAAATTAAATTATAAAAAACCCCTCTTCTTACCACTTCTCGTCTTCGGAGGGCTGCGACGTAAACCTGTAACAAGCAACTCCAGGTTAGCACACACACAAGCACATAAGGAATACAGGAACTTTGTGTTTGTGTTAACGTGTGTGCGCTCAGAGGCTCACAGGATATCCTCTATCTTGGAGATGATGTGTTCGGCGCAGGAGCACTCCTTCTCCAAGGCCTGCTGGTCTTTTCCTCGCTCCACGTCCAGCTTCGAGAGCTCGTCTTCAGCCAGGGTCAGACCCATGCTGCGCTTCTGTCTGCAAACACAAACCCACAAATTACACCACATAAAGAAATAACCATCTGTCAACTGTCATTAAGCAGTGATTTGACTCTAACCTGAAGTCCTCCAGGTTCTTGTGCAGGTCTGGTAGGAGTGTGTCCTGCAACATCTGGGTGTACTGTTTGCAGAGATCCTCTGGGATTAACTCCAGCCTCCGCTTCTCTGTGGGGACACAAGCACACCCCCCCAAAAAAACTGTCAAGCTAGACACATTTTACTGCAACTTTTAACTCTAACAAAACCCATTCATCTATTGATTTGTCTGTCCGACACTTTGAATTCCCAATCTGTGGTTAAATATTGGAAAATCCAACAGAGAGTTGCACCAGTCTGATAAACCATAAAGGTAGGAGGCCGACACTTATTAAGTGGATACAGATTTTTAAATTTGGGAGAAACAGAGCACTAGTTGTGATTCACTTGATATAATCATCTGACCAAATTTCACATACTATTCAATACAGTCAAAGATTCCTACCTTCAGTAAAATCATCAGGAAAAAATTTCCCACTGTACAAGAGAAATAAAAACATCCAAACGGTGTAAAAATGTACTGACAAACTGTCAACTGAATATCTCATAATCTGTCAAGATTGCTATGAACTTTTTTGAGTGCATTTATGTTCCCATGTTGATTTATATAACTCCACAGGCTTTTCTCATGCACCACCCTCAGGACAAACATTTCATTTTTTGCCCCACTGTTGGCTCAAATCCTGAAGCCTCCACTAGCTCCACAAAAGGATAGTTTAGTTGGACAGACTCAAAACTGTCCGACTGCATCCAACAGTTCCACAGAAATATATTTTATAGTTAGATAGTTTTATATTTATATTTAAAGTAAAAGATTGATATAGCCACATTATGGGATCGACTCTCCCAACATTTAATCAAACATCCGTAGCCTATTGATTTAGATGTAGGGAACGTGATACCCAGCTCAGTGTAACAAAGAAAGAAATCAGTGATGCATTTTAGCCTCTTTCCATTTCATACCCAGTTCAGCTGCAATTGTCTCTGGCATTGGTACTTTGAGATTCTGGAAAAAAAAAACAATTGAAGAAATCAGAAACTTTGACTGCAGAATAAAAAAAGAAGAAGAAGAAGAGAGCACAGTAACTCACTGCAGTTCGATCCATGAAGAGTGAGTGGAATTCCATGAAGAAGCGTCGACTTTCTTTGGAGCTGGTTTGCTTGTGCATGTCAGCGTAGAGGTAACACAGCTATCGAGAGAAGAAGACAGTTAGAGCTTCACATCACTGCCTGTCGTCATGCAGTTTGTCCTCTCATTTATCAGGTCGGGATTATTTCACATCTGCACCGCTCCAACATGCATCATCTGGGCAGAATATTCACCTGGTTTCTGATCAGTGAAGGCACGAGGCCTGATCATTGAGCCTGTTTATTAACTCTTAGCTCTTATCAGCGGCAGTGTCTGTCTGTCATTACACAGATACTGATGATCCTGTTGCCTATGTGAAGGGCTCTTCTCCAACATAAGATTCAAACCATTTTTATTACTGGACAAAGTATGTTATTCACTATGACTTTCACTACTATTGTATTTACACTGATACTAAAACAGGCTTGTTTTTAATTGTTGCTTCATATGACCTGCATGTTTTATTTTGCTGTGTTGTGTAAAGCACTTTGTAATCTGGGTTTAGAAACGTGTTCTATAAATAAAGTTTATTATCATTATTATTATTACCAACAGAAATGATTTGCACACTAAGTGATACTTAAAACCTTCTTATGAATCTATACAGTAAAAATACATGACTCAAGGCCAATACACAGTACATTTATCTGCAAGGCTTTACTTGTTAAGCTATGCATAGCTCATTAGCTACTTCATGCTTTATAACTGTAAATATGTAACTTTTTTTTTTTAAAGGGAAAGACTTTCCTGTATTTCTCTACTAGTCAAAGGGTAGCATGTTTTTCAGTGTATGGCTTCATATCGGTGTAAAACCCACAGATTTCTGATCAAATTATCAGCATTGGTATTAGTACACCTTAGTCTGTACTGTGTGTGTGTGTGTGTGTGTGTGTTTACCAGAGGCACAGGGTCAAACTGTGAGACGACATGATGGAGGAAAACTGCGAGGTGAGCCGGCCGAGACTTCAGCAGGTCTATACTCTGGAAACAGCTGCACTGTCCATTAATCTGACAGAGGGAGAGAGAGAAGGCCAGTCACATGACCAAAAAAAAAATAATTTAATGATTAGTCAAAATGAACAGCACATTTTGATCAACATTTTTTGAAAAACTATATGATTTAAGTTTCAATTTCACAAAAAAACAGTTTGCTCTTACTTGAGTTTTTGTTTGAACTTTCTGGTATAAAATTGAAGCCCAAACTTGGACAGTCATCTAATGTTTTCCCCATTTTTATGAAACTTAAATTACTGCATATTTATTTCCATATTCAACATATTTTATTAACACATAATGATAACATGGTCTCCCTTCAACTTCATGTCCAATTATTCCACCAGTAGCTTCTCGAAATACCTGCTCTTGCTGGGAGTCAAAGTAGTCATCCTCTGCTCCAATAATCTGTGGGTGGAGGAGGTAGGGAGGGCCTCCCACAACACACTGGGCACTGGAGTCCTGAGAGACAGACTCAAGGTTAAATACACTGATCGTTACGTGTGTCTTCATCTTTATTAACCGACAATCTGACAACAAATTTATGAAATGTCTTCAAAGTGACTTTGCAGTGATATTACAAAATCAAAAGGAATAAAAACCTGACTTTAGTGTGTATCTGTGTGTGTGTGTGTCTTACAGTGTCAGTGTTGTCCTCAGTGTCGGGCGATGAGCAGGAGCTGAGTCCGTCTCGTCGGCTGACGTCCGGGCTCTGACAGGGCGTCTCTTTCTTGCCAGGACTCTCTGGGCAGGGGATGCTGTGCATCTAAGACACACCCAGACCAAAACATACACACAACACATACACGCTAATACACACACGGACCGACACAGCACTTAAGCCAAATTGATTGTTTAGTCTGGTGCTGAATACTGGGAAATCCCCAGAGATTGGGGAAATAAGACCATTTCATTCCTATTTATAGAAGTTGTGATAAAAAGATTATTTGTTATTACAAGGAAGTCTGTGTAAGCAGTATTTTCAGAGGGGCTTTCTGTTGTGTCTGTACTCAACATCAGACTGTGGGTACCACCGTCAGCAGCACCTGATCCACGTTGATTAGCTCTTTACTTAAATACTCAATAAAATACAAACCACACAGTATGAAAAGTTAAAAAAAACAGCAAAAAACCATGTTGTATCTACCTTGAGACTCACTGATTTATTTATTTCTTTTTTTCAAAATTTATATATAGTTTAATGCCCATTGCCACCAGAGTCAACATCCTCAGACTGCGTGTTTTGTCTAACCAACCAAAGGCATAGGATATACCTCCTCACTTTTAATTACAGTGTCAGGTCCGTGTCTTGACAAGTCACGGTCTTGACTCTTAGTCATAGTGTCAGGATGATTTTCTTATTAAAGTCTCTCTGAACTCTAAAAATGTTGATGCGATCATCTGAGACACCTTCGGTTATTACCATGTGCTCAAAGCAATAAGTCTAACAAGCAGAAGTCAGTTATAAGGTGACTTTTTTTTGCCCTGGGTTTTGTCTCTCAGGTTAAAGAAAGGCTGGTGGAGGTCGTTAGTTCTGTATGCAGCCTGAGACTGACACCTATAGACAGGACTCAGGTCTTAAAACACAGCCCACTGGGTTAAAAATAAGAATAATAATCTAGGTTTTTATTTACAGTTAATATTCTCTTGAATAGACACTAGAATTAAACATCAGTCAAAGATAAGATATTAAAAGTTACGTTTGAAGTAAATATGCAAACACAACATTATAAAAGAATCTATAAAAGAAACTATTAATTTGCTGAAAGTAGGATTGGTGCATTAACAGGTATCACATGGCATTTCTACTTTGTTATACTACATATAAACAATAATAACCAATTTTATCCAATTTATAATTTATTATTATTGTAATTTATTATTTGCTGAATTGATTTAAACCCAGAAAATAAGATTTTTCTATTTTCTTTTCTTTTTTTAAACTTAAATGTTCTCCCTAAATTCTTCAAAATGTTAAATCGATAAAAGATAAAAAACATTGAAAAGTCACAAATGCTCAAAACTGAGAAGTTGGACGAGAAGAATATCTGGAAACTTTGGTGGTGACCTAATGACCTAATCAGTTAATTAGTTTTCAAAACTGCTGTGTATCACTAAAAGTATAGACAGCATCTGCCAACACTGGCTTGGGCACAAAACCTTCACAAAACCCCACAAAAGTACAAAGTGCTTCTGGGTTATTTCGGTTCACCACACTCGCTTCTGTGATCTGTCATTACACCCACAGAGTTATTGTTAGTCGAGGGCCGGTCGTTACTGCTGTCACCCCGTGAGGATGAGGTCGGCTCCCTCACAGGAGGCCCGCCGTCCCCCTCCTTAGTCTCGCTATTCCTGGACACAGTGACTCCATCCTGAAACACACACATAAGAATTTGTTCATGATCTTATCAGTGACAATTAACAAAGCTTGTGCAGACTTAAGAGCCCTGCAGGGACCTGAAGTCTGTGGGAGTGACTGAGGAGCTGAAGTTAATGTCGTCCAACAATCGCAGGATATAAAGGATCCAAAAGACAAGATTAAATGATGATTATACTCTTTTCTATTGTTGTAGTATCTGTTGAGCAGCTGTGATAAGATGTGGATGAATTTCTAGAGAAAAACCTGCAGCAGAACTACAGCTGCATGGACGAATGAGGTTGAGAAGAATCATTCACATCAATGTTCTCCTTGTGTCCCCATCAAAAACAAAACTCTGGTACTTTCCAATCTTATACTCATTACTGTGGCCATGTTGGATGGTGCAACCTTTGCTCTCACCATCTCTGTTGTAGAGATTCAGGAAATGCAACAATATCAGAGCAAACAGAAGAGGCTTCCTGAAGCTTTCCAGAGAAACATGAATAATTTCAAACACAGCAGAGAAGGTTTATTTACATGATTGTCATCAGAGGAAATTCAAGAAATCTGCGTGCATCCGCTGATTATCCAGTCGATTAATTAATCATTTCATTTTTCATGGTTGACCATGTTTATTCATGCATTCATTATCTATGACCAAGGAGGAAACCTCCTGAAAATGAAAGTGCCCACAATAATAGTTTCTTCATGCAAGAATCATCTTTCTTCTCTGCCCACAAAGTAACAGCTGTTTAACTTTGTTAAAACATGAAGATTTCAATCTCTCGTAGGAACTGCTGTGGGTGATGGAGCTTAGTCTTGTCTCTGGAATATGTAAAGTAAACTGGAGGAACACGCTTCATTTTTTCAGTGTGTGTGTGTGTGTGTGTGTGTGTTTTACAGCACCTGTAACGCTGCTGTTGCTTTGCTGAGCTGTTCCTGCAGCAGTGAAATGTGCTTCTTCGCCTCCTGGATCTCCTTCACTAGCTTAGGTCGGGGGTTTCTACTGCACTCCTCCTCCTTTGCCTTCACACAAATAAATAAATAAATCAATAAATATATAAATAAATAAATACCAGTGTAGAAGCCCAGTGTAGAGATAACCTTCGTAAATACTGTGTTAAAGTAAATACACCAGTCAGTATCAAACTAATACCTGCAGGTCCAGCTGCTGTTTGGTTAGCATCTTCTGCAGGCTGTCGATCCTCTGGCTGTGCACGCTTTTGTTCTCATTCTGAAGGAGGAGATAAAGAGGAAGCACTGAGTCAGAAAAGCCGAAGCCAAACACATCATTACATAATTATTCCTGTAACATACGTTGTGACTCAAGCGAGAAAAAGTTTGAGGTCTACACGCTGGAAGAGAGAAGTGACACTAATAGGACCGAAAGTGAAAAAGAAAAGAGGAACATGTGGACATTAATAAATCAATAAATCCAATTGATACAGTAAATGACACAGTGAAGAGCAAGAAAAACTGCACTGTCATTTTGGGAATAAGTTGGTAGTTCTCACAAGGGAGAATTTATTTACCAGATTTTATGAAACCGAAGTCTGTAGTCTGACACATCCAGCGTTACCAAGAGGATGAATTGTTGACACTGTGCAGCATTTTTGGCAAAAGGCGGCAGTAATGGACTGAAACGATGTGACCAATCAAAAATAATGAGCTATAATAATGCGTGGGTTGTGCCAGCCAGATAAGCCTCCGATATCATGAACCTTATCACGGCTTAAAACAACATCTTGCAGAACGTTATGGTTTCAGTTCACCACTGAGCTCCAGCAGCAGAATCCACACACAACTAAATGAGCTGAAAGCCCCAGAACAGTGCTTCAGGGGAAAGACTGAGTATTCCTCAGAATATAGACGCCTCGACCAGCCCTTCAAACTGACTCATTTACAGTCTTTTATTTCAACAAAAAAAACCAACATTTTTAATAAGTTAAACTTCCTTATGTGGAAAAGTTAATATTTCTTTATTTTTAAAGAAGCAGGAAGTCTAAAGTTACTCAGAATGAAATACCTCCATCTCCGTCAAAGAGGAATCAACTTTATATCCTGTTGAACTTGTGTTACACTATCCAGGAAACATTATATATATATATATATATATATATATATATATATAGTGTTATATTGACTAAATGTACTTAGCTGATCATTTCAAGGTCCATATAACATTTCTGCAATAGTCCAATAAGGAGCGATGTGCCTTTTCAATGGCATTAACATGTATGAGAAAGCCGATATGTCAGTGGTACAACCGTGTGTACAGACTGTGACAGACCCGACACAGTGACAGGATCAGTGAAGAACCATAATGACTGTCTGTGTTTTTCTAAACATCAGATAATGAAGCTGTTACTCACAGACTGTAAATTTAACAGTGAGGTCATTCTGAATACAGTCAGGATGAGTCCTGAGCTCCATCAAATATTTCAGGACTTTATTATGAGTGAAACTCTAAACCCTGCTTTTTCTCCAGAATCAAAGTATGTTCTGTCAAAGAGGATATTACAGTGAAGTATCCCATTCTGTAACTTGCAATCATTGCTTCTACAAAAACAAAATAAGAAAGACAGTAATAATGGAAACACAGAGAATTTTGCACCTGTTTCAGAAAAATAGACTTTAAATGATCTCCAACTCATTATGTTTATCTGTTATTCAGTATATTGTATATCTAACTTCACACCTTCATAAAATGTATGTCTTATTTGGTATTGCAGATGGTTATGGGATTGTAATAGATTTTGTTTTTTCTGTGTTTGAGGAAGTTTATGTTGATTTTAATAAAGATTCATATGAGTTTAACATTATGTGGAGATCCCATCCCTCAGTAAAGAGAAAAGTAGATTTTATATGTGGCACATGCATAAAAATACTCTTTATTTCTCTCTTACCCCGTCAGGTGGAGAGGAGGTGATGTGCTCCTGGGGGCTGCATTGCTCCCCACCTGGCAGTGCAGGTGAGTGTTGCACTGAGAGAGAGGAGGGTATGCTGACCTCTGCCCCTTCGTCCTTCACATCCTCTACCTCCTCCAGGGGGATCTGAGGAAGCCCCGGGGGCCTCCCCAGCACTGTCAGGGCTACATAGGAGCCCGCTGCCAAAGGGGAGTCATGAGAAAGGAATGAGGGGTGGGTGAAGAGGAAAAGAATAACACTGATACATGTATAAAAGCACCCGAGCTATTGTGAGCATCTGGTCAACAAAACCAGCTCAGAGAGAGAGAGAGAGAGAGAGAGAGAGAGAGAGAGAGAGAGAGAGAGAGAGAGAGAGGAGGGAGTGGGAAAACCCCCTAACTTTGCTCTAAATTAGATCTTAGTATTTATTTTCCACAATTATTTAAATAATAAATAAAGGAAAATTAGTGAAAATCAGCGAGTGATGAAACATTTCATTTTAAAGATCTACATGCTTTAGCTGTATTGCTAACTTCACTACATTGGTAACATGCCATGAAAGTAATTTAAATTCAAATGTGATGCAGAACACTGAAGCTATGATGAGAAGCACATACTTACATTTTATCAGCTTTACAACCTCTATGTGGTTTGAATGTGTCACTAAGGTCCCGTTAACCTGTTGGGAAAGAGAGATTTTTTTTCACACTTGTCCACAGCATGTTGCTTAAACCTCTTTATTTTTGTTATTGTGAAGATCAAAACCAAAATGTGTTAAAATGTGTCGCTTCTCAGCAGATACACAGAGTTTAGGTATCTGATCTGGTATCAGGAGGGAAAATGATGAATCAAAAACAAAGGCTAAAAAGATCAGTTTCAGCTTTTATCTCTCTTCAGACTGAGAGATGCTCAGTCGATGATCCTGGAACTAAGAGGGGAACAACTAAGACGAACCTTGATGATCCTATCTCCTGTCTGGACACCAGCTCGCATAGCAGCTCCATCTACAGCAGGACAGACAGAGCAGAGTCAGAGATGGTGCTTCCAGAAGTGCATGGTGATTTTGGGTTTGTGTGTGAGCCGTACCTTCTTTGACCAGCTGCACAAACACAGGGTTGTCTCCGCTCACGGTCAGCCCGAAGCCATTTTCATCTCTCTGGATTATCACGCAACGCTGGACGAGACCTGTCATTTGCAAGCACACACACACAAACACACAGTAAATTACATGATATGAGTTTGTGTGTCTTTTTTAATATTAATACATCAATATTGAATATGATGTTTTATTTTGTCGTAAGAGCTTGTGGTAGACTCAAATCAACAGCCAAACTCTGTGTATATTCTTTCACATTTCACACACTGCTGCCAGGAAATAAACAAATTAGTGATAAGTGTTGACAAAAGTGGCTACTGCATGAAGTCCTGCCACAGACCTTTTGGGACTGAATTTCTGGGATACTGGTTGTCTGATGGAGTCAGACTTCTCCACACAGGAAGTGACAAATCAAGAACAGAAAAGGTTTTTAAATAGCAGCCAGCTCCCGTTCCAAGAAAACTGGACAACAACAAGAGACTCTTTTTCTTCTCTTGTATCTGTGGAAGCTTTTGTACAGAAAATCATCTCCAAAAAAATCTAAATGGTTCCTCATTCGCTGCTGATTCTCACTGTACTGAAGGAGGACTGACACTGTAAAAAGCTGGGTAGGGCGTCCTTTGTTATTTTAAACAGCATTGTCTGACTTTGTCTGGAAAAATAACAACTTGAATCATCTTTATTACTTAAAACATTTACATTGCTGAGGTAAGATTACAAGAAATAACAGGCTCAGTCTGCTTCCCAAAGTGCAGACTTCTCCTCTGAGGGAAATAAAGCACCAACTCCTCACTGCTGGTAAAGGTGTGAACATTTACAGTCTTAATGGGTTTAGATCATTCTGAGGACCGTGACCTTATCATCTGGAAAACTGGGAGGGACACACATCTCAACTACACTTGTATAGCTCACTTAAAATCTGATGTTCCACAAGTGTTAGGCCCTCTACTCCTCCAGTACTTGCTTCTGTTCGGCAATGTCAAACACATTTTATGCAGATGACGCTAGGATTTACATAAACACAACACAGTTGACATCAGCACCTCATAAAAGCAAGATTTTGTGTAAATAATGATGATCAGATGTAAAAAAGCAAGTATAGAGTCAAAGCATTTAACTCTGACACCAGGATACATCAATGAACACGGCTTCAACAGGCAGTGTGATGTGTTTGTTTCTAAGTTTGTGAAATGCTCAGACACCATGTTACACTGCACACTCTTCTTTCCCCAAATTAATCAGGTTCAAAATCTTTTGCTAATTGTAGCAGGAAAAGCAGCTAGTAACAGACATTCTTCTACTTGACGTTATAAATCAGTCTAACCCAATCTGATTCTACGTGCTGATATCATTTTAAACCTTTAGCTGCTTTACTGAACATGTTGAAAATGTTGAACATTCGTGCTTCATTAAGTCCAAAAAAAACGTAGAGAAGCAAACTTCTTGTTAAAGCTTTTCATGCCTTTATCGCTTCACAATTAGTTCCTTAGGGAGGGATCATAATGTGTATGTATAATAACAATAAGACTATATTCAAAATAAAACTTAATTTGTATGTGCCATTAGTGTGTATGATGATAATGATGATGATGATGATAAGGAATGTAATTATCATTATAGCAGTACATAAGGTATAATTAACAATAATCTTAGAACAATGGTTTCTTAGTTTCTCAGCGTATTCTGTGCACAGAGAATAGTAACTACTGTGTGAACAACATTGGTCTGGAACCTTTGAAACATGGTTTAATATCTGTTCCTCTGACAGTTACACTGTGGAAAGGCAGCCTATGTGTCCAATTAAACTGAGTGTTATGCAAGAGGCAGACCAAAAAAAAAAAAAAAAAAACTATGGCCATGTGCCAGGAGCACAGCTAATGTACCCATGTAAATCTGCCATGTCCTCATGACCCTGTGAAATCAGTGACTCAGTTTCTGAGCTCAGCAGAGTCAGCCATACCCCTGCACTCTGACTTCTCCAACACCCTGAAATCTGCAAGGAACATCTGCAAGATCAAGGAGGAAGGAGGAAGTTTAACAACTCAGTCCTTTTTCCTTCTCCCACTTCAAAGAATAATCTGAGTGGGCTGAGTGGATAATTGGTCGTGTTCTGGCCTCCGTGTAGGAGCCTCAAGACCCCAGGGTGAAGAAAAGGGCAGGAAGGATTAATGTCGACCCTGCAACCCAGGCAACCACCTTAACATCTTGTTTCTGAGAGCTGCCTACATCCACACCATCCCTGTTACCCCCCCTCCTCACCAGCCCCCGTGGTAAAGACTGCAACAATTAATAATTTATGTAACTCAGATACATGGTTGATAAGCCATGTATCAAAATATTTCATTTATATTAAAGTTTACTTGGATTTACAAAGTATTTGACAGAAAAAAGCTGCAGCAAATGAAAAGTAAATAAAATCAGAGAACAGAAATAAAGCCGTGTGTCTCTTACCTGTTGGATCAAATTCATGTTTGAGGGACACAGATGATTTGTCATTCTTAGGTTTCTTGTCTGTGGGGTCCTTGTTGAGAATGCTTGGGGTCCTAGAGAGACAAAGGGAGAACACACGTCATATAAAATAAAAAATAAAAAAATAAAAAAATACATTAAACATTTAAATTTAACTAAAATAATTAATAATCCACCACCTGTTTTTGACATAGCACCCAAAATATTTCCCAAACTTCCCCTACTTCCTTCCTGGTTCACTGCTGATGTTTGAAATTCTACTGTGAACTGCTTTAAATTAACAAAAAAAAAAAAAAAAGATAAGGTACAGCCCCTATTGAAGGCTATAAACAAACAGGATGATATCTTATGATGGACAATGAGGTGTTCAGGAGCAGTGAGGTCTTACATGGATATTACATCATGAATCTAATATCTATTATGAGGTATTATTCCAAATATGAAAATGCATTGACTCTGTTTTATACATATAACAAATATGACCTGCTGCTGCCAATTTAAGCCACGGTAATTTACTTTCTGAGATCTACATTTTTTAAGTGTGAGCTGTTTAGAGCTCTGCCCAGGTTAAAGCTGGTCAATCACAGATAAGAACGGTGAAGGTGTAAGTGGTCCCTCCTTCTCGACAGGTGGAATAAAACCGCTAGGATCAGAATCCACGATAGCAGAGACACAGGTTGTATTACACTGAGAAATAAACCTCTGCACAGTAAAGGTAAGGAAACAATTCAGGTTTTAAAAAATTAAAAACAAAAAGCTGCTTTACAAATGACTGTTTGGGATAATGAGATATGAAAGACCTGCCTGTGCAGGTGATTATAAACCTGAATAAATAAATAAACCTCAATAGTGAAAATGAATAAAGCTGAAAGTTATTTATCAACGAAATAAAAAAATATCCTTGAAAATGTGTTGAACATCTTCACCTTGATGCCAGAACAGCCCCACTCCCTCTGCTGGCAATAATATGGGTTAAATATTGATATAAAATGCATTTCCGTCCCAGGATGTTAACACTATGGTAGTAGTTCATATATTAATAGCATAGGCTCCCTCTCCTCATCCCCCCTCAGCACCTCCTACTTGTTCTGCAAGAGGGGGTTTTGTTTGTGCTGCTGTTCCTCCCTTGGACAATGGGGGCCCTGGGCTTTTAACAATGGCTCCCACGTCAGGGCCAACTTACTATACTGTGGCTCTGTGGGACAGATTCCCGGAAACGGAGACGAGGGGCTTTTGGCTCTGCTCCAGTTTCCTGAATGTGGGAGAAGGCTGGGAAAGAAACAGAGGAGGGGGGTGGGGGGGGGTGGGAAGGAGGAGGCGCACAAGTGTCTTTGAGGGAAGACAGAAGGCCGGGCGAAGGAAATTTCAACTTATCTCCCAGAGTGTGTGAACAGTCCCGTCTAAACTATCCTCACGGTGCGGAGCAAAGATGAAACAAATCAAATCCTGGGATATCAGACTCAGACAAATATAAAAGACAGAAAACCAGAAATATTTTTCTTTGTGTTCAACTCCCTGGAGCAAAATGAACCAGACTCAACAGCTGAAATCGATTCCACTCTCTTAGACACAACAAAACTGTCACAATTATAGACAAAATGCAGAAATTATGTTGAATAGGAGAGTAATAGGGTGAAAAGCTTATTTTTTCTCTGAGATTGGAAGGCCCACTTAAGAAGCCTCTGTGCTGTGGTTGCAGGAGATTAGCGGTTGATAAGACACGGCGAGACAAGGACAGACTGCATCCTGCTCAGTGGGTGGCAGCTAAGTAAGTGCTGCTGGGTAAGAGAGAGGAATTCAGCTTTCAGCTTCACACATTTAGCTCAGTTTTGATACTGAAGTGTACAATAATCAGAACAACAATATCAAAGCCCACAACACAACTTACACAAAATGTGCTACTGTTTATCTTCCAGTTTAAATGACTCAAGCTTTGTTCAGTCACAACAAAGACAATAGAGTGGGAGGATCTATTTTGGAGCCCCGGTTATATAAGTAAAAGTCACATAGACAATGTTCGGTGACTCACAACTGGCTTAGATCAGCGTGACGCAGAGACTGAATCATCACCACAAGAAACAATCGACTGCTTTGGAAGAGCTATGAAAATAAAGGACAAGCATGTGTTCATAAGTCAACTACGACTCCCACGGTGCATTTGGGTGAGAAACCAAAACAGCAATCTTCAGCTCGTATCAGGTCACTTCTTAATTCTGGGTTTAATTGTGGATCAGTTTAACATCTATGGCGCTGTGTTTTGTCATAACTGCAACGACACAACATTTTGAATTTGCTCCGATTCATGTCTTTGACCGACTTCTGGCAGCTGAGGTTTTTATTTTCATTGTAATATTTCGACATCCCAAAGCCAAACTCATGGAAAAATGTGTTTGTATCAAAGCTGAATTAATTAGAAGTGGTGGCCATGACATAAAAAAACAATAACTACATTACCAGGGAGGGTCCTGCATAAATATAAGCCACACAGATCAGCAGTAGATGTTTTCACTTCATCTCCATGTTGAGGTAAAACTGATCCTGCAGGACAAATGATCTGGTTACTGCTCTGTGGTGAGCAGACTAATGGCAGCACTGTTTCTAAATAGCCTCAAACAAACTGAACTGCAATTTCTTGCCTCTTATCAGCTGACATATACACCAGCACCGATGTAATGAGCTAATATCAGCTGATAACATGCGATCAATCCTCAAGGCTCTACTGCCAGCACAGTGGGAAAGTTGCTAAATGTCACAGCAGCTCGCCAAGTTGCCAACACTGCAGTGACATGGTTCATTAATATCTGATGCATTTTTGTGTTGTTCTGCTCAGTTCTTCAGAGGCACCAGAGGTTCACAAGTTCACAAACACAGGATTACAAAAGAAAAAGTGTTCCTGTCCACGTGAGACATTTACTGGCACCGCGATAAAAGGGAATCATTAATTTACTTGTTGTATTAGTGTCGCTCAGCGGGGAGACATGTCTGCTGGCTAATTTGCTCAGACTTTTTCAACTTGCCTTGTGCACAGTTATCAAAGTACAAAAAAAAAAAACATCCAGTGGTGCACTTGGGCCTCAGATGCCAAAAATACCAGACAGTTCCTCTGGGATGATAACAGCTAAGGACCCAGCTCCAGAGGGTTGGAGACAAAAGCCCAACAAGAAAGACGCTAAACCTCCAAATACACTAGAAATCAATATCTATTTTTAATGCAGTGAGATACAGATGCCTATTTCTCAAACTACAGAGATGCCTCTGTGACTCTGAGTCTGTTCCTAAAAGCAAAAATATTTCTGTCCTCTTTCAAAATCCACTCAGAAAAATGCTCAGTACATTGACTGTGAGGTCATATTTTGACCTTGAGTAATAAACACATTGCACCAATAAGTAAAAAATATAGAATAGAAACATGACTTGGAAATCCAGATGTCCCACAAAATATCTTACAGTTTTCCCACTTGCTTTATGGTTTAACATTTAATACAGTGCACAACCATCTTCGTATCATCATTTAACTTTTTCCTTATCACAAAACCAACTTTTAAGAGTGGGTGTTGTACATAGAACTGGTATAACTAATAAAAACAAATACACAAATACCTTGATGGCAACCATGCAAAATTAATTTCATATGTGTTTGTATTTGCTGTATATTTATAAAAACCTGCCCAAAATCAACTAACAGGAGTAAAGGAGAAGGCTTAATTAAAACAGTGCAGTTAATTCCTGTTAAAACTCCAGAGTTGTTGACCACTTTTCCCTTTAATTAATTAACTTATTAACTTTTATTTCCTTCAAGTCATAGATTCATTTACTCATCTTAAAAGAAAGATTATTAACCTGTTAAAAGCTAAGGCTGGTGATATTCTATATTTTATTGTCAACAAATCTCATGAAGATGCCAAAACCAATAATGTGTTAATCCATCTCTGAGTAGTCTCCCACTTTCCTACTCACACTGTAGCATTAAGCCTCAAACCCACTGGATGTGGATCTTAAAAAACAGGTCACAAATGTACAGTTTCATTTAAAAAAGACCAGATAACTACAGTTTTTAGCAAATGTTACACAGACAGGAATAAACGGGGATTTGTTGGGGACTATTTTCAGCTGTGGACTGATACATTATAGTATATTCATCATGTTTCCAGCAGCAGGATGGTGTACACTACACTGTGTGTGTGTGTTCATGGTAATGAAGGAACATGTCACTGGGTGCAAAGCTTTAATGTGTTATTAATAGTTTGTGGAGACAATGGAGCTCTATGGCTCAGAGGAATACGTTATATCACTCCTTGGCAACACAGACTAAACCTGTTCACTCGTCAATAAACAATAACTCCCCTCTTTGATTATTAGAGCTTTCCAACATGAACATTTTCATGTTTGTTTCATTAATGAATCATTTGCATCTGACATGACTTGGCTCCCACCACTACATCAGGACAAACATCCAAATTCAATATAAGAGTGTGAATTCCTGGTAATTATCTAATCAAGTCGCAGTAAAACATGTGAGACACGTCCAAACACGGGATGAATGTAAAGTCTTTGTTTAAAAACTGAAATCTTTACACAAGCTGAGTGATTTTATTCAACCAAACAACTGAATCACTCAACACAATCTCCTTCTTTAAAGTCATGTCTCCCACCACCAGCTACAGAGATTATATCACAGGCCTGCAGAACAGTCTGTAACATAAATAAAGCTTT
The DNA here is from genome assembly GCF_046630095.1 of Trachinotus anak. Taxonomy (NCBI): domain Eukaryota; kingdom Metazoa; phylum Chordata; class Actinopteri; order Carangiformes; family Carangidae; genus Trachinotus; species Trachinotus anak. The sequence continues at coordinate 4,925,751 of NW_027273871.1, forward strand.
AATTTCCAATAAATTCCCTGACCAGAATGTGTGTTGATAAGCTCTCTGGGCTCATAAATCACATCTATATTGATAACGTCACAACGTGTTATTCCGATCGTGACGGCTGTTTCCTCTGGGAGAACTTGTCTGTGGGCTGATTTATCCCAGAATAATGTCATGTAAAAAATGTACCTTCATTATCCAGCAGTCAGGGATCTTAATAACAGACCCGTCAGACACAGCGTAAAGTCTGACCAGGAGTCGTTCATCAGTAAATGACTGAAATTACTGCATCTCAGCATGAACGGCTGAGACTGCACAACGTGTTCTTTGCTCTGTCGGGGTTTTGGTCACTTGTCGAAAGCGATAAAGCTTTGTTTGTCTTTAGTGGCATTTTTTTTTTTTTTAAAAGTCTATTTCATGAATCTCAGTGGCCTCCCCAGTCACCAGATCTGAACCCAGCAGGACACCTTCAGGATGTGCAGCTGACAAATCTGCAGAAGTTTCCTAGTGTAAGTGAAAGTGTAAGTTTTAACATTATTTAACAAAGAATAGACATCTAAATAAATATATATATAAATACCTAACACTGCATTTATTTACTTATTTATTTTTTCTCTCTCTCTCTCAATAAATCAAATTATATATTACTCATATATCTATAGCTATAGCAATGAGCTGTCAGTTGTTCTCTGTAGTAGTAGTGCAGTTAGCTTATGTTAGCTTCTATCTTAGCTTCTCTTAGTAATCGTTTTGAGACTCTTTGCGGTGGTTTTAAGATTCTTCATCACCCTTTTGCGTCTGTGTTGAGGTTGTTTTTCATCTGTTTGTGGTCATTTTGTGTCTTTTAACTGAGCTCAGTCAGTCAACAGTCACTTCATACAGAGGCTCTGACCCAGGGGTCACCTGACCAGTGGGCCCGTTTTATCCAACCATGCCTAGACACGTAGTTTTTATGCTTATAATCAGCCTCCTGCAATGATACAGATACATCAAAATATACCACATTAACATAGCATAATGTGGTTTTTAATCTATTAGGTAAAATACTGCTGATCTCAGAGTGTCATGGTGTACGCAGAAGCACGACAGTGGGCCCCATCTGGTCGGGGGCCATCCTGCAGCGATGTGTCACCAGCGGCACTGTCAGTCAGCCAGGAAGGGCCGGTGGCCTGGTGGGCCCGACAGACATTGTTTAACAGTGATGTCACCACTTCCCGTCAGAGCCCGGGGTAAGGTGGAGTGGGGGGAAAGGGGTGGGCAGTGGAGGGGCGGCCGGCAGGCGGGAAAAACACACAGATCAGCAAAAGTGTGTGACAAAGAGCAAAAGAGCCGGTCCACAGCCTGCAGCCATTCAGGTTTATCGTACTCTGCTCTTACACTTGGCTGGACACATTCAGGAGTCTGGCAGGTTTGGTTGTATTTACAGTAAACTAAAGTCTGAGGGAAACTCTTGTCCCAACAAGGGGAGAGAGAACAGCGATTACATTCAAACGCACCACGACTAAAGGCAAATAAAGTTTTCATATCTGACCAGATGACCTCAGTCACTGACAGGGTGAAGCCTATGCTACAGCCTCCTTCTGGCTCCATCTCACTGCCTCCCTGACCTCACTAAAAGAACACTGAGGGGCACATTTACATGTATTTGCTTCTGCTCCTACATCTGCAGCAGCTCATTACATATTCAGCTCCTGGACTCGGACTGACCTCCAGTAGTGAAACAGAGGGTGGAGCAGCTCAGATGGTGCTGATGTGATCTCATTTGCGCTTCTTTTAACCAGCCTGCTCCAGCTGGCTCCAGCCTGCTGCACCTGTTTGATAAATACAGCTCATGTGTGGGGCAGAACGTGTCACCTCCACACCTGGAAAACAGGCGCCAAACCACACTAAATCTGTACATGTGCCTTTTACATGCTGCTCTAGTCTTTCATATATAACAACGCACACTTTCAGGAGACTCCTCTCGAAGGCATTCATGCAAAAAGTGACAGAAGCAGCTGTGTGAAGAACGAAAAGAAGAGAGCTACAGAGAGTTCAAACCGTGCCCACTTTCCCCTCCACACACCTGACTGTCAGATTTGTCTGTTTCTGAAAATTGTTGGACAAAATAAAACATCAAAGTTATGTCAGAGATTTTAATAAGTAGGACGTTGCTACGAAAATGTCCACGGGGAGAAACACATGCAGTCAGATGATCAGACAAAAAATAAAATTATCCTGCATTGCACACAATTACACACAATAAGTAAGGTAAATCAAAGTTGATCCAAAGAGTCAGTCCATGAACTGAGAGGGGCACCGGCTGTGTAATAATTGAACTGTTTGCCTTTTGTTTTCTATCCCATACAAACTGACTAACCTGACAGTTTGTTTAAACATGTTCAGTCATCTGGCTGCTTGTTCTTTTCCCCCTTTGGATCCATTTTTATCAACGTTTCTATGCTCTCAGGTCTCAGCAATTTGGTGAGGACAATGTTATTGAAACCGATAAAAACAATGGCCTAATGAAAATAAAACCCATGTTGTAATAAAACATAGTTTTTCCTTTAAAGGCCTATTGGTCCACTGCTGCTCCACAACCTGCAGGGAACTAAAGGTTCTGTGAGCCCAACAAGACCTGCACGGTATTCATGAGGAGAGAGGAAGGTTTCAGTCCGTCCCTTGAGGCTATGCAGACAGGAGAACATGTCCCACGCTGGGGGTTGTCACACCCTGACAGTAAAACATCACTAACGTTAGGAGAAAGCTCGCAGGCTGCTCCAACTGAATTCTTCTCACTGAGAAACCCTTCAACATCGTCCAACATGTGATCTACCCACTGCTGGAGCTGGCACAAACGTTGCCCGGCAACTGAACCCTCTCTGCAGCGCAGGCTCCAGCAGCAACCTTCAACATCCACAGACAAGCGTGTCGGTTACATAATGAAACGACGTCAACTTGTCATAAAAGAGCAGCAACCTCAGTGTGCACCTGAGAGGTGTCAAGTCTGCACAGGGTTCGGCTTTCGTCTCTGAGCTGCCACCACAGGAGCGGGCGGCGGCTCAGGGACATGAGAGGATCTGACAGCAGCAGCGACATTCAAAGTCAACTAATGATGAGATGAGATGTGTCTCAGTGAAAACACTCACAGTGCAAACTGACACAGGTGAAACTAAGGCGGAAGGACTTTGGATACAGTGCTACATGTTATATTATCTGGTAAATAAGTGTCATGAGTGAAGAACAAAGTGGCACAGGATGTGATGAGAGTCATGTTTCCCATGTTAAATGTGACAGATGTACACACTGTCCATCCACTGACTCTTTGATGTGGCTGGAAATATTCTCACTTGAGCTGATGATAATTCAGCACCATCGCACCAGAATCACGTTTCAATGTTACAGTCTCATCATGTTATTGATCTCAAACTTTGTATTGCGATGAGTTTATTACTGAATTAATTGATCAACAGAAAATCAACTCCTGCTCCTCCAATGTTTGGATTTAGTTTTTTCTGTTTTATTATCTTTGCAAACTGAATATCTTTGGATTTTTGAGTGTTAATGTAAGATATCTGAAGACAACTAATCAGCTGATTAATCAATAATGAAAATAATCTTAAACTGCAGCCCTAATGTTGTTGACAGTTGCTGAAGTTACAGTCATATGCCCATAAAAAAATATATATACTACTAATATATTGGCAGAGTTTAGAAAATTAAACTGGTATTTAAAGAAAAGAAGTAAATAAAATAACACAAGTAATGTCTTATAAAAACCATAAAACTAATAAAACATCCTACTTTATATTTTATATATATTGTTTTAATAAGCAATACACAGTTTTCTCAGTGTGACACTGGCGTGATGTTATTCCCACCCATCTTCTATACACAATAACCTCTGAGGCAGAGGTCAACCCACCTGAACACCTATATGAGGTTTGTGGAGCTACAGTGCTTTCCACCACCATCATCAAATCATTAAATGATGGAATATGTTTTGGAAGAAAAGTGTTGATCTCTCCAGCAGAACAACACCTTGAGAAAAGATGTCTGTGTTAAATTTGGTGGAACTAAAGTGTGACGTCTAGTCAGTGACTATCCTTATCGCTTCAATCATTCAAGTCCTTCATACAATGACTCTATTGTTTAAAAGGTTACAGTTATCATAGCATCAGCTCTATGACTAAAATATGACAGAGAAAAAAAAAGGAAGTGGTATTTTCAAAATTTTTAAAAAATGCTGACCTTTTTCTGCTGGGTCTACACTGAAAAGATGAGTCACTTCCCTGTCTGAAATTTAATTTTCAAGATAAATTCTTGCTTTTGGCAAGAAAATGTCTTTTGTATCAAGGAGACCTTCCTACTGTTACTCTGTGGTACAAAGACATCTTGAAGGTATCACCCATATGAGAGGATCAGCCCTGTGCTGGAAGGTGTTGATCAGTTTGTTTCTGAACATTTGGGGGCCACTCATGGACCATCTCTCAGCACAGTGTCAAAGGGACTTTCTGTTTTTGACCTGGAAACCTTCAGGACATAATATTAATACAGTGGACTGACTTGGAATAAAGCAAGGTCAAAGGTGACACACCCAGTGTCCATTGCCGTTAAAAATAATTCAGTCAATGACGGAAAATATTCAATTAACATGACCCCTGATTAGCCAAGGTTAGCATGAAGACTGGAAACACAGGGAAGCAGCTGGCCCGGCTCTCTCCAAGGCTCAATAATCCAACTAACAACACTTCTAACGCTCACTAATTAACACCCTGTATCTGGTTTGTTTAATCTGTACACCAACAAAAATGTAAAAAGGATCATTTGTGGTTTTAGGGGGAGTCACATGCTGGAAATATTTCATGACAAACAACATTCAAGCACAGTGATCATCTAATCATACACAGCTTCCTGAGGTCTTATCTTCAGAGAGAGGTTGCCAGCTTTGGTATCGGAGGCCGCTGACAGTATGTGGCAACCCAAGAATTAAACAAACCAGATCCAGAGAGTTTATGAGTGAGCTTTAGAGGTGTTGGTGGGTGTGTTTCCAGTCTTTATGCTAAGCTGTGCTGCAGTTTTCATGTCGTCTGGACATTAAGTGACATTTTTTGGAGTTGGGCCATTGACTGGTTTTATTACAGGCTCATCCAGTTCTTGTTGACGTACAGTATTTCATCCAAATGTGACTGTAGACATGTAATTACTACTGTCTGTCCCTCTGGTGTTTATGGTTTTAAACCGTATATGGTGTTTATATGGAACGTGTGATGGAGACATTAGAGAGAATCAAAAGGCCCATTGTTCTAGAAAAGCAGCAGAGCAGACGAGCGACTCGGTCCTTTCTGCAGGCTGAAGGTCAAGAAATCAAATGACTTTGTTTGACTTTCCGAGGCAGTCATGTGTGCCTTTATTTTGGCGTTTCCTCAGAGGAAACTCCTGATTACTGAGTGTAAAAATATACAAGTGACTTATGTGGGATGGAATCTGAAAAGCTGAAAGTCAACCAATAATGTTCCTACAACATTTCACCTCATATGGTTCTTACAGACGTGGGAAAACTGCCCAAAATGTTTCAGGTTGGTAACAACGAACTCCAGAGCTGCAAGACTTTATCATGACTTTATCAGGGCAGATTTCTCCACCAAGAGCCAGACGGAAAAAAGGACACAAATTAAATGTTTGTTGGTTTTTTTTTACCACATTAGACTGTGTTTTCTGTGATCAATAAAGGGGAAGTCATGTCATTACAGAATCTAATTTCTATTTTTTATGCACAGGTTAATGTGATTTTCTCACTTTTATTTGTGTACCATGCTGCAGCCTGTTATAAAGACATGCTGTCAGTAAGACTCATGCATTAACCCTGCTGACTCTGTGACTGTGGTGTCAGTGAAACATATGGAGGTGTCTTCTGAACCTCTCTCCTCCTAACTATTGGCTTGTTTCACTGCACAAATACTGAGGAGCATGTTTACACTGGGACACAACAAGTGGTCAACCTACAGTACAGCCAGATAACAATGAAAAGTGTCAGAGTAAAGTTTCTGGCACAAAACGTTTTACCAAAAGAGGGATATGTGCACTTCAGCATCTTGACCTGTATATTACAAACAGAGAAAAAAGTATAGGAAAGAATGATTAAGTCCAGGAAAATGCCCCCTGTTGGTTTGACAGGAGAGGCTGTCATCAACAGTGAAAGCTATTCACATTCTCCAGTGAACACGGAAAAACCAAATCACGTTCTGTTCCGTTTTTTGTTTTTATAGAGGGGAAAGTTTTACGAACTCCGTTGAGAAATCTGTCAATTTGAACTTGACCTGAATTTCCCAGATAGACATTGAAAATTAAAAAATAATTAAATAACTCACAAAAAAATATCAAAGGCTTCTACTCATGTCGGCGTATGTCCATTAGATCAAACACCTTTATATTTATTGAAATTGAACATCTGATTTGCATCCAGTCGAATCCCCCAAGCGCCATCGTCTCCTACCACAATGAGGCGTGAACGGGGCAAACTAATATAACCACGTTAAAATACTAATACTTTGTGTTAACTTGGTGCTTTTTTGTCGAATAAATTACTTGCCGATTTTACAAGAAGATTAAATTAAATGCAGTTTATGGCATATCATGTTCTAGCACTTGTGTGTACCTCCCAACAAGCAACAGAACCTTAAATGAGAAGATTTTTTAATGGAGTTTGGCTTTCTGTAGTTTCGATTCATAAACACAGCAGAAAAAACCTTATAACTTGGTAAATTGTGAACAAATACACAGTATTCAAAGAGAGAAGAAGACAAAGGATGAGCGCTTAAGGAGAAAAGGTGTTGCCTACCTGTCAGTGAGTGTTGACTGTGTGCCACTCATTGGGCTTCCCGTACAAGTTTCCAAGGACTTCACCCAAATAACATTTTCACAATATCGTCCCTGTCTTACTGATTGAAACGGCTCTTATGTTCTGCCTCCTCGGTGTCCGTCCGTGCCCTTAAACGTGGTTATATCCAGCACAAAGAGTTTTTAAATCCCGTTATTCTGATGGGAGAGTTTGCTGAAAATTCCCAGGGCAGTGAAGTTGATCAACTATTACCCCAGCGTCGCTAATAAAGCCCTGTGTGCAGAGCTGCAGGAAATGAAGTGAAGAGCTACCTTTTCCTTGGGGGTGTGAATATATTTAATTCGCCAGCCGCTGTTTGCATCAGAGGACACATCTGGAAAACCGGAGAGATCTCACTGCTGTGAATGTTTTTCCCAACTTGCACTTTCTCAAATTACCTCCAAGTCCAAGATGAGAAAATCTTTATTTTTCCTGAGGAAACGCTTCCATGATGACACCCCAGCCTGCTCCTGGTGTCCGGAGAAGTACTGCGTCAAACTTTGGCTGCTGGGTCCGACATGAACTTTTACCTTTCTTATTTCCTCTGTGCTGATCTGGAGGCGCTGCGGGTTCTGCAGCATCCTCATCCAGCCCCGTTCGCTTTCATCTCCACTGTTCTGTTCAGCAGCCTTGCTTTTTGTTCCGTACTGTGATGCAAATGGAAAAAGGAAATGCTTCGCCCCCCCCAAAAAGAGTAAAAAGAGGAGGAAAACCCACCTTCCATCCCGTTGCGTTCAAGAGCACCTCGTACTTCGCAAAACTAACACATTTGAACAGTGGTTGAAGAAGCGCTCAGATCTTCATTAAAGTAAAAGTGTCAGTGCCACAGTGTAGAAAAACTTTGTTACTAGTAAAAGTCTTTAGTAAAAGTACAAACATCAAAATATACTTTAAAATATACCTAAATATTATTGTGTTACGATAATTGATGCATTTATATGTACAAAAAAACGTTTTATATTAAATTTAAAGGTGGGTATAATTTTAATTGCTTTACATGCTTGTGAAAGTCTTTGATAATCCTTCATAATTTATTTGTTGATTATATTTTGCATAACAAATGTAAATCTGCAAAGTAACCAGTAACTAAAGGTATAAAAATATAATATAGAAAATAAATATAGTGGAGTAAAAAGTACAATATTTGCCTCTGAATTGTAGCAGACTAGAAGTATAAAGTAGCAGAAAACTGAAATACAAAAAAAATACTTTACTAAATGTATTTCGTTTCTTTGATCCACAGGATTTCAAGCTGATCTAGTGTTTGTATGCACATATTGGAGCTGGACATACATGAGCACTAATTCAGCTACACTACTTAAGTACAATTCTGAGTTACCTGAGCTTTACTTGACTACTTTATACTTTTACTCCTGAGAAAAATGATATAATTAACGTTTTTTTTTCAGAATGGGATCAAATTAGAAATATGAAGCATTGCTAAAGATGAAACCAGTGGTTTTCAACCTTTTGGGCTTTTTTTAAAGTACATGCTCTATGGCCAGGGAGAGAAATGTGGAGTCAGACTGGAGCTTGACTATTTATTTCCGTCTATGTAAATGACAATAAAGATGTAGCTGAATTCGACCACAACACAGTATTGCACATGAAGTTACAGAGCTTAAAAATGATGCATGAAATGTCTCCTCACCCAGCAGCAGAATGTGTGAACGGTTGTGAAGTGGTGCAGCGGCTGCGGTTATCTGAGCGGCCTGCTGGTGGCAGCACTGCGCCAGCGAGGCCTCCAGTGACCTCATATTTCCCACGAAGAAGAAGAGACCAATACATTCACAGACCCAGCGCAGCTAGTTAGCCGATAACATAAACACTGGCACATCTTTGGGGAGACTGGGCTATTTTAACGGGTTAGCTTTTGTTCTCCGGGTCTCGGATTATTACACAGTTACTACAAGATGCGGTAGCTAAGCTAAATGTGTCGAGCTCAGCCATGTTTGTCTGGATCTCGGATTTACTAAGGCCTTGAAGTTGCCCTGCTAACGGATGGTAAGACATTGATTTTGCTCATAGAACACATAGCTAACTAGCTAAGCTAACACCACCAATCGCAAAGGTTTTCAAAGCGGAATAAACCAAAATGTGATTCTGCTCTGTTGGAGGCTCATCCCGCTAAGATCCTTCGTCTCCATTTCAATGTTTTATGAAAGTAGTTTAATGTTGCGGGATGTTTTTTGCTGGGCGGTAGATGATGCGATAATTTGATGAGGACGTTCCGTTTCCCGTTGTACCAACAGGATTTGACCCAGAAAAAAAAAAACCCTTCATGTGTCTTCGCTTGTCTTTAAAAGTCGGAACCAGATTACAAACAAATACGGGTTTGTAATTGTGAGGAGCTTCGGTTATGTTCGGTATACAGACCGATCTCTCAGCAGCATTTGGACCAAATCAAATCTCATTTTTTATGTGGTTGGCCTTGTGCTCCCAGTGTTTTGTAGTTACTGAGATGCCCAGTGGTGGGCGGTACTGTCAGTGCAAACTAGGAAAAGTTAAGCCTCTATAGGGACATATGAGAGCCTGGTCAGCTTCTTCTATTGTTCGTGTGCCCAGAAACTAAACTTAAATTGCTAGATTTGTAAATGAAGTTCGGAGTCATCCTTTGGAGTGCAAGCCTGGTGATGATATTCTGTATTTTTCTTGCTGTCAGCAATTCTTAGGTGAAGCACACAACCAACAATGAATTGATCCATCTACCAGGTGTTGTTAGTGTTGCTGAAGCCTGATCCCAAGTTCATTCAGCAGCATGACAACATCCCCACAATAAGCCTACAAGCAGAGGCATAACTGAAGAAGAACTGCTGGAGAAACTTGTCATTCCAGGACCAAATGTTTATTAATCAGCTGCTGAAAATAGGCCCTGACAAATGCACAGTTAACTCCCACTGAGAATCCTGCAGTGACAAAAATAAAATAACATCTGTGGTACACACCTCTCCTGCGCTCGTCATCTCCCACACATAACATCTCAGCGAGGTATCTTTTCACCTTTATTCGTGTTTTGCTTGAAAGCTGCATGAGTGATGCTAATTAACCAGTGAGAGAAAAGCCTCTTTATGGGGAATAAGATTCAATTAAACTCAAGCGTACCTATAAAGATACGTCAGCGTTCCTACTTCAGAAAAGACAATTCAGCACACGCTGGGTTTATTCCACTCAACGTACAGTAATTATATGTGATTCATAATTATCTTCTAATTATCTTGTTAATCACACTGCTCTGCTGCAGTTATTAGCTCAAATATGATTCCCGAGTGTAGAATTTTACATCATCATACTTTGCTGTTGTCCAGGCTCTCGTCCCTGTTTGGGCTCTTCAAAATAAACACAGGGCACAGTGCCTGGAAGGGGCAGCAGTAATGGTTTATGGGAAATGTGTTCATAAATGCATTATTGTTACCTCTCCACTTAGCCCATGATTCAGCTGGAGAAACCGGTGCTGACTGGTACCATGCCCGTGGTATGGCCCACCATCCTTGACCTGGGCAGGGATGAGTGCAAGAGAATTCTCCGCAAACTGGGTAGGATTATTTTCTTTTGGTGTCACAATGATGATGACATGTTGGCTTGAACATGAAAAGTTGGACATAAACACAGATTATTCTACATTTAATTGGTGTCACTGCTCCACTTGACGAAGGAGATTTTGCTGTGCTGCCGTGTGTGTGACGTGTGTGTCTGTGTTTACCAGAGCTGGAGGCTTATGCTGGGGTGATCAGCGCCCTGCGAGCCCAAGGAGACCTGACAAAGGACAAGAAGGATCTCCTTGGAGAGCTCACTAAAATCCTCGGGTAATTATTTCCCACATGTTCTACAACTTGATGATTGAGGGGAACAATTTTTTGCAAACTAATTTTGCTTTGTCCACCCCCCACCCCCACATCCACCCAGTATCTCAACTGAGCGCCACCGTGCGGAAGTCCGCAGGGCTGTCAATGATGAACGCCTCACCACCATTGCATATCAGTGAGTATATAACTGATGTTTGAGTGTCATTTCTCAATGGCACTATATTGCATTATGAGGAGCAGATTGATTTATTAACTTATGTATTCTGTTCCCCAAAATGGCGTCCTCATCAGCTCAGGAACCAGATTTTTTTTTTTTCAGTTAAATTACAGAGGCCTGTCTGAGCATTGAGATCTGGTCATTCATTCAGAAACCTGCAACAATGCAACATTTCAGCTCATTGTTGAGGGACATTTACTCTTAGTATCATTGTGTGGAGATGCAGTTGCAAATGCTTCTTAACTGCACTTCCACGATAACTTTGACGCCACTAAAAGCAAGTATAACAGGCACTGTGATGGATTACTGATTTTCAGTGGGTTTGGAAATAGAACAATGAACAATATGAAATTTCTAAGTATATTATTGTGTCTTTTGGAAAATGTTTAATATTTTGTCACCATAGTCTTAAGCACTGTATTTGTGATTCATAATAAATGGGGTAAAACATTATAAAATACTGGTGTGGTCCCTAAAAAGATTTATTTGTTCTACCGTATGTGGATTTGTCTGAAAAAAAAAAAAAAAGTCATTAACTGTCTCTTTAGGATAAGTAGACCAGGTCTGCTCCACTAAAAAGCCCCACGTGCTCACCACTGAACTGGGAATTGTAGTTTTAAAAACAGTGTCTGGAAAAACTAAATGGTGCATAACATCTTTTTCAGCATGTCCGGTCCTAACAGCTCGTCTGAATGGTCCATCGAAGGACGCCGGCTCGTTCCCTTGATGCCGAGATTGGTCCCTCAGACAGCTTTTACCGTCACTGCTAATGCTGTGGCCAGTGCCACAGCCAATCAGAACGCCTCCCTTCCGCTGCCAGCTGAAACAGGAAACAAAGAAGGTAGGCCACAAGCACTTGGTATTGGGCAGAGGGTGTTTCGTGACAGACTAGACATTAAATGACGTGTTTCATTTCCTCCCTGCAGTGGTCGTGTGTTACTCATACACAAGCACCACCTGCACCTCCACCAGCGCCACAGCAACCAGCGGCACCATCGGAGCCACAGTGAAATCCCCTCGACCACCCAGCCCCTCATCCAACGTGGTGGTGCTGCCCAGCGGGAGCACGGTCTATGTGAAAAGTGAGTGACTAAGAAAACCACGTTCAACCACACAAACTGTAACAGTTATATAAAAGAAAATAAACAGACAGAGTATTTAGCTAAAAGAGTTATTTACTGTAGATGCATGTGTTGTCAGGACAGTTGTGCAGTGGAATTAAACAGGTTTACTGTCAATTTTATAAGAAAAAAGTTTCATTAGAGGAATGAGTTGCCTTTGTGTAATTAGCAGAGACATATTATTGCCAAGTTTCTAAGATACAATCAATATATAAAATATGTTTTATGCCGGTGCAGAGTGCACCAGAGAAGCTTGGAGGTGAAATAAATGACCTGCCATTTGCTTTTAATTTCCTCTAGTGACGCCCATCTGTAGTTCTTCAGTTGAATTGGCTTATTACCACCAACACACACATTTCACCTAGAAAATGCTTCTGTGCACCTCATAGAAATGTAGATTAAATGAATATTTTGCCATAATGGGAAATATGCTGATTTCCTCTTTTGTCAAGAGGATGAATCCCACTCGAACTTTCTGTGGTTGTAGTTTAACCTTGAGAGGAGAGTGGGGGTGTGCTCTGGATTTGAATGAAGTATTTTTATCCCATCAGTAGTTTGAAGTAATACACTTGATCACAGTGGAGTTTCTTTGAAGTACGTGCTAATATCTTCACCTGAATTAAATGTAATTTGAAGATGCATTTGTTAAAATTGGAAAGTAAAATGATCTTTCTCAGTGTTCAGGATTGAGCTTCATATAGTAATAATCATATTATACACTGTAGTATTGTAAAGGAGGAGTCAGTTCATTCTGGTTCCTTGTTTTCAGTGACTCGGAAAATCCACTGATCATCCTGAAGGGGGCGCTACAATACCTGTTTATTCATAACTGACAGATTCAAACATCATTCTCTGTCTCGTACAGCACGTTCTTAAGACTCAAAATTAAACTAATGCCCTGATGGAAACTGTTTTTTTTTACAGTGTATGGCAGCTCAGACTTTCCACATGACAAATGACTCAGAAATTCTCCCCACAAATTTCCTGAACACGGTGTCTCGTGGGACCTGTTGGATTAAATCTGACAATTCCACAAGCATCTGCTGCCAGTTTGTGCATGCATGTCAAACAGCGGGTATGAGCAGCATGTGACGGGCTAATTTAGGAAAGGAATGAGACTCGAAAAGATGGAGTGGGTCTGAACTTTATTAACTAAAGATGTAATGAGAATTAGATCTGCAAAGCTGGTGTTGAAGTTGCATTTGTGGGAATTCTGGATTAATTGAGCTAGAACTTGCAAGTCAGGTTTTTAAAGTGAAGATGTTTAATATGTTCACTGCCAACATTGCAAGAAAATTCTAATTCGAATAATCAATGAATAGTTTAACTAAATTTACAAGCAAGCATGAAAAACATTTTGTTCTTCCAACTTCTCCTGTGAGCACAGCTTTACTTTGTCTGATACTATAGTAGATTGAATATATTTGTGTTTTGGAAACTGTGATGGATATTTTTCAAAACTAAACGATTACTTGATTAATCTAGAAAAGTAATGGATGATCGTTAGTTGCAGCCCGAGACAGAACCTCTGTCGCCCCAGCGATGTCCTGAGTTTCTACCCTCCATGTCCTCTCAGGTGTAAGTTGTTCCGATGAAGACGAGAAGCCTCGCAAGCGCCGTCGGACCAACTCGTCCAGCTCGTCGCCGGTGATGCTGAAGGAGGTTTCCAAGGTGTCTCCGCCGGTCTCCAAGAACATCACGGTGCCAGTGAGCGGCAGCCCCAAGATGAGCAACATAATGCAGAGCATTGCTAACTCCCTGCCGCCGCACCTGTCCCCGGTCAAGATCACCTTCACCAAGCCCACCATCCAGACCACCAGCACCACCACGCAGAAGGTGAGTGACACTTCCTCGTATGCTCCGAAGGTCCTTGAACACATCTCTCTATGCACTTAATGAGAGTTTATCTTATTTTTGATCAGGTGATCATTGTGACAACTTCTCCGAGCTCCAACTTTGTGCCCAACATCCTGTCCAAGTCCCACGCCCACAACAACGCTGCAATGTCCAAGCTGGGCTCCACCTCCATGCTGACCACGCCCACACAGAAACAGACAGTGGTGTTCCCTGCCAGCTCCAGCCCCTCCACCAACCCCAACACCATCGCTGTGACCACAGTGGTCTCCTCTACTCCTTCAGTGGTCATGTCAACTGTCTCACCGTGTAGGTTCCTTCTCCGTACCAGCAGATGTCATCCACAGACCTATTACAACCTATTAATGTAAACAGACTCTAACAAATCAGCTGTGTTTCTGTCAGTTTGAGCAACAAGCTAATGTGCTAACGTAACAGTCAGTGTGAGGGAGGGCTGTTTGACGCGTGGAGCCAGAGTAGCCTCTCATTCGGCTGCAAGTCTCACCGTCGGTGTTCACTGTTGTAGGTTCTGGTTCAGCCGGAGTGAAGGTGGCGTCAGCCAGGCTTCCTTCACCCAAGACGCTGGTGGGGTCACCCACTCAAATCCTGGCCCAGTTCCCCAAGCAGCAGTCACCCAAACAGCTGCAGAGCTCACCTTTAGGAGCCTCCAGCGTCGGTCAGACCCAGACCACCACCTCCTCACCTGGGACCAAGCCCACCATTCAGATCAAACAGGAGTCTGGTAAAGATTCCTTACCTGGTGTTTCTGTGTTTCTTTTTTTTCTTCATCTCTCTATCTTTTTTTAATCGTTCTTCTCTTTATCCGTCTCTTTCTATATTTGTCCTTTGTCTTTCTTTCCGTCTTTCTTATTTCATTTCATTTCATTAGTTCTCTGGGAGCTATGGCTAATGTACACATTAGGATACTTCTAATGAAGTAACAGAAAAAACATGATATTCATGTCTACAAATTAGTGATGTAGGAATACATATATTTATTTTTTATTTTTTCTTCAAATCCTAATGGTCATAAAACTACTTCTAGAACATTAAGATCAAACAATTCTCAAAACATGACATGGCAGTGTTTGTGTTTGTGTTTGTGTTTGTGTTTGTGTGTGTGTGTGTGTGTGTGTGTGTGTGTGTGTGTGTGTGTGTGTGTGTGTGTGTGTGTGTGTGTGTGTGTGTGTGTGTGTGTGTGTGTGTGTGTGTGTGTGTGTGTGTGAACGTAGGAGTGAAGATAATCACTCAGCAGGTCCAGCCCAGCAAAATCCTGCCCAAGCCTTCATCGGTGGCTCTGTCCAGCAGCAGCTCCTCTCCCATCATGGTCGTCAGTAGCAACGGAGCCATCATGACCACCAAACTGGTCACTCAGCCCACAGGTGGGTGACCAGACACTCGAGGCAGCTTACACCCTGTTCAATCAAACCCAATCCAGTCAATGTAATTCTGGCGTCTTACATAACATCTTGAGAATATGACATCACTGAGTGTCACTGTTTGATGTTTTAACTTGCTTCCTTCGCACTGTTCTTGATTCAACCTCTTGAATCTGACCTGAGAATAATTAAACAAGACTTAAAATCATTCAGTTCCAACAATTGATGCTTCATTTGATCCTTGACGCCACGGATGCATTTTAGTCGACAGAGCTGGAAAGAAACAACACAGATTTGCATGAGTAGTTTTTATTTTTATTTATGTGTCCATTTTATATTTGATTGATCCAGCTGCTACTACTTAAAGATCTTATGTAAAAAAAAAAAAGTTTGGCTTATAAAATATAATGAGAAATAAGAAAGAATAAACCGGTAGTTCCCTTTTTTTGGCTGTTTCAGCAGATGTCTCTGAGTTGTTAGCAGTTCAACCAGAGAGACATTTCCCCTCTAAACTTCTCAGTGGTTTCATTTCAATAATTCGTTTCAGGCTCAAAGGGGTAAAATTCTACAGTGTTTCACAAAAAAAGCAAAAAGTTTTTCTTTGTTCTCCCATTAATAACCTCATGACCCTCAGATTTACAGACCTCAGTTGACTAAACTACTTAAAACTAGCTCCACCTGAAGCAACTAGAGCAATAAAATTCTGCTTTAGCATTGATGGACCAGTATTAACATGAGGTCTAATAATAGAATTTATTTCTGCAGAGCAACTATATTACTCAAAAACTGCTGATGTACAATACGCTGGTCTAGCTGTTAAATCGTAGCGCTACATTCCTGTGTGCAGCCACTCAGGCCACCTATACCAGACCCACTGTTAGCCCCAGCATCGGCGCCAGAATATCAGCCTCCAGCGGCGGGACCACCTACGTGAAGACCACCAGCGGCAGCATCATCACTGTCGTGCCCAAGTCACTGGCCACTCTGGGTGGGAAAATCATCAGCAGCAACATCGTGTCTGGTGAGTCGACGGCGTTCTGTGACAGCTCCGTGTCTCGCACCCTGCCTGCTGTGGTCAGCTTTGGTTTGATGAAACATCGTCCTCCCTCTGCCACAGGCACAACAACCAAGATCACTACCATCCCCATGACGTCCAAGCCAAATGTGATTGTGGTGCAGAAAACGACGGGAAAAGGAGCGACCATCCAAGGACTGCCGGGCAAGAACGTGGTCACCACACTTTTAAACGCTGGGGTCAGTCACACGCCACAGTATCGCATCTTAACACGGTGGTCACTGATCAGCAGTAATCCCTCCACAAACAGACAGAGCATTAGGCTGGAGTTTTCTCCAGTGTCTAGAGGCCATTAAAACCCTTTGTTAAAATATTTTTAGAGAAAACTTTGCAGCAACAGTCTTAATAATAGATTTATAATATTTTTAAAGTATTATTATGATAAAGGTTTACCTATTTTTTATGATATTAAACTGAATAGGGTTTCCAGCTGCTGTTTTGATAGAATGAGACACTGGGACTTGAGATGGGCATTTTTATCAATTTGCTGACTTTTTACAGACCAAACAATTCCTCAATAAGTTGAGAAATTAAACAGTAGATTAATCGATAATGTAAATAAATGAAACAATCTTTCAAATCATTCTGATGTCATAAGTATTTGTTTGTGGAGGAATGAGACGTGTTTGTTAAAAGTGCTGCAGCCTGTTTGTTTTATCTCGCTGCCGGGATGTTGGGCAGGGTTTGTGTTTTTTTGATACGACCACTTGGTGTCGCCAGAGTTAGACACTTTTAAATCCACAGCACATTGGTACTTGAAACATTTTGTAATATTGAATTTCCTGACCTCAATGCCTTAAAGTTAAATACAGCAATGTGCTGTACTTGTGTTTGAAAGGAGACTAAACAAACTTTCATTGCAAAGATGTAAATGTTGTTTATCCTTTCAAACAAGCCAGTCGATGAAGCTTTGCATGGTGATAGTGATGGATATATAGATCAGCTGTGTTATACTTAAACAGTATGTTGCTGTGTCTCAGGGTGAGAAGAGCTTACAGGCCGTTCAGGGGACCAAACCAGCGATCATCACCGCCTCCAGGCCCATCACCAAGATGATTGTCACCCAGCCCAAAGGCATGAGCTCTGGATCCCAGTCCACCGCCACCAAGATCATCCCAACCAAGATCGTGTACGGCCAGCAGGGGAAGACACAGGTAAAGACCTGCTCTCCACCAGCTGATCAAATGTTTCTCTGCTTTTATTTCCCACTTTTTTTTTCTTCCATTTCTTTTATTTTATTATAGTTTTATTCAACCAGTTACAGCTCAGATGAAACCCAATTTAAAGGCACTTTTTTGAAACATAGCAATTTTTCAATTTTCAAATTCAGGTATGATAAAAGAGATGTGTTAAAACATATCAGTAAACATCATCATCTCCTTGTTAACCACAGGCCATTGTCATATGATGATTCACAGACATCAAGTGGACATTCATATGACCTGATGTCTGACATAAAGTAACCAAAACCAAAGGAATCTTTGTTTGTAAAGTGAGTACAGATGAGGAATTTCTCTGAAAATGAGAACAAACTGCTCATTTTAGTGTTCTCCAAAAGGTGACTAGTTCTGTCTTCTGAGTTGTGCATTCGGTCATTAATCTGGTGACCCCTACATGTGATAACTTCCAGAGAAGTGAGAGCTTTTAATTAAATGGAACAGTTTAAACAAAAGAGAAACATCCCCTGTTCTATAGGTTTAAAAATATATGCCCCGGCCTTTAACACGGACTTTTCCTCTTCCTCCCTTTACTTCCCTCATTCAGGGAGGGAAATGAATCTAGGTGGAGTCTGTGAGTCTGGCAGACTGACAGCAGTCTGGTCTGCAGCTCTTTCAGGTCAAACAGCTGTTAGACCATAGCGTTGTCTCCTGCAGCTTGATCATGTTTCTGACATATGATATTAAACCTGCATTCGTTGATTATTTTGGCAAGTTGGAGGCAGAGCAACAGGCTGTAACCACGACACTGACATAGAGCACATACAGCAATCAAGTTGGCAGTTTATTATGTGCACATCCAGCAGACCTGGAGCAACATTAGCATTCATATGGAGTTATGTCTCTGGCTGCCTGACAGAGTCCAGTGATACTTGCTGAAACGAGACTAGATCAAAACCGAGTGTATGGCCGGAGAGAACGGTATTTGCATCCAGACCAGTGTCAACTGGTTTCAGCCCCTCATCTGTTTGCCTCTCTCCTGCTCTGTGCTCACAGTATCACAGTATTTTATTTCAGCCGAATTCCCGATAAATCTGTTCTCATTTACATGTTTTTCTGTTTTTTGAACTTTGTTTGGAACTTTTTAAGTTCAAAATAGTGACTGAAACGCAGCCCATTAACATTACATGTTAACTTCTGAGCCACTTCCAAGCTGCTGTCTGACAAAATCACCCAGGAGATAAGTTAAAGACAAAGACTGAGCTGTGATTTCAGATATATCTATAACAGAGAGAGAGCTGCGTCTGCAGAGGGAAAGTCTGACCTCGGGCTCACCGGGTAACACAGGTGACTCTCCTCTGTGGAAAGCAGCTAAGATTTCTCGCAAGGTCTGAAACGTTTAGAAATCTAGCGATAAAGACACTGAGTTGGCAATACTGCCTATCAACACCCCCCTGAAGAGAAACTGTTCACACCAAATCATTTTGAAAGAGCAACAGCCAGTGGGAAACCTCCAAGTGTTGGCCAGCCGACCATTGGTGTAACCTTGTCAGTCAGTCAGTCAGTCAGTCACAAATACTGTGGGGTGAAGACGCTTCCTTCTCTCTGACTCTGGCTGCGTGTTTGCTGCAGAATGAATCTCAGAGGCGTGATGGGCCTGTACAGTGAAACCAGACACCACTGTAGGTGTATTTTGGTTCCTGGGGATTTTTGTGTCTATTTCTGAAGACTAAACAAGGAGGAATCAGTTCTGTAGAAGTTCTTATATTTCTGACATAACCCACTGATCACAGTAACTACCCCAACCTTCCATGATATTTCTATTTTAGTCTTTTGGGGAATTAGAAGGTGTCAGAACATATTCTCATAGGGTAAATTCCACCATGCTAGTTTCCAGATGTTTTTTTGCTGCTTCATAGGGGGGAAGAAAAGTAGCAGCTGTCAACCAGACATCATCTGTTTTTCTTTATGAAGGTCAGAATGAGCGTGTAGTGATAAGAGAAGGCTGCCTTCGTCATGCCCGTCCACAGACAGCATGTCATTGTTTCAATATCAAACTGTCTGCGTTCAGTTTTTGTTTTTAGTCGTCAAAGGGAAAGATCAGCTAGCTTTGCGTAGTACACATGTACAGTACACACTGTATTTAACACCCACTGTGATGATCTGAAGTTTCAGTGAAACCACAAAATAGAGCAGTCACAACTGCAACACTTTTCTTTTCTTTTTTTTATGTGGATTTGGGCACAAAAGTAAAAAACACTTTCCACTGACGAAAATGGCAACTTTTGTTCCAATGGCTGTAACATTAAACTTTTCACAAAGATTGTTGAGTGAAAACTATGTGTTTTGACTTGTTTACATGAATGACCTACTTACTGAACATGCAAATGTAGTGATGCAACGAAGCAGACGGAAATATGACTCAGTAATGTTATTCAAGAATCAGACACCTCCTGAAGATAACATCTTCGGCTAATGTCATCATGCAGACTCATAGAAATCCAACTTATCAGCAGTCACCCCCAAGCAAGCACATCTGTAAGCCTCTGTAGTGGGCAGGGAGCAGCTCAGCTAAACTGCAAAAAACAGAAATTATAATTTGATTAAAAATACATGTGTATATATATAGATTCACATGTTTATGTTTCAGTAGAAACTTAACACAACTAAAGAGAGAGAAGTGAAATAAATCTCTAAAAATAAAGAATAAATGGTTGAAACATCCAGCAGCTAAGCCCAAACATCCCAGGATCACTGTGTCTTGTATTGGATCGTGATGGCTGGAGTTGATGACTGGGTTCTTTAAAGCCCGGAACCACTGCTTTAAACAACAGTGTGCGTTTCTTCGGTTCCCTTCCAGGTTCTCATCAAGCCGAAGCCAGTTTTCCAGACGGCGGTGGTGAGCGAACAGACCAGGCAGCTGGTCACAGAGACGCTGCAGCAGGTGACCCGCTCTGCAGACATGGGTCAGGGTCAGACCTCAGGCTCGGACGGGCCCCCAAAGGACGAGGTCGCCAGCTTCACGGAGACCAGCAGCTTAGCTGGTGAGGGCTCCCATGGCAGCGCTCAAGGTACGCTGCTCTCATCCCTTTCCAAGGCATAGAGTCAAGAGCTGGAGAGGTCAGATGAATTGTTGTTGCAGCTTGACTGTTAAGATTGTGTTTATGAGAATATTAATGGCTGTTTGGTTTGATTTAATGTGAAAATAACCCTGTGATGTTCCTTGTAAATTTGTCCCACATTGTTTCCATCCTTCCTCAGAGCCGCAGCCTGTAGTGCATGTGGTGTCCTCCAGAGAGCAGGATTGGACTGAGCAGGAAGTAGCTGTGGAGTCCAGCCCCACTATTATCTACCAGGAGGTGTCTGGAGGGGAATCCCAGTCGGCCACTTCCACCATCAAAGCCCTTCTGGAGTTGCAACAGACAACCGGTGAGCTGTTATGTCACGGAAAGGCTGCGGACGTAAACCAAAGAGGGGCGGGTGGGTGGGTGGAAAGATGGAAGGCGGGACGGGGAATTATCACCTGTACACACGCTGAGTACAGCAGCGTTGCTAGGTGTCGCGAAACAATCCTGCTGGAAACCAGTTCAGCAGGATCCAGATGTGTCAAAAATACCGAAAAGGATCATCTGTCCGGCAGCTTGTCTCCTCGCCTTTCGTTCCTCCACCTTCTGCTCCAATCAACATGTCAAGTTTTTATTGAAAACCTGCCATCAAGCAAATATTAACGACCTCTGTGGAACCATTGAAGCCTAAAAGGCTCCCAGGCCACAGTAATTATGATTTTCGCCTGAGGCTTTGCTCTCACAGTACAAACCTGTGGAACAGGTTGATGAGTAGCGTCCCAGACAGATTCACCCACAGACTCAAAAATCCCTGAGCAGATGATTGTGAGTTAGCGCATGAAACTTGAGTGGTTTCCCTCAGGTGCACAGAGAGCCAGTCCTTTATTTGAAACAGACTCATATGAGTGCCAGATGTGTGTTCCTAATTTTATCATCTCATGTATCATGTACTGTGTATTTTATCATAATTTAGTACAAAGCTTCCATCTGCTCCCATTTTAATTTGCTATTGACGGAAGCTTCCTCTTTGTTTACCTTGTTGTCATGGTAAATTCTGGGTAATGTACATCTTCACATCATCAATTTCCACCAGTACAACCACAGTCGTCTCATATTCTAGTTCCACTTTGTGTTTATGTGCCTCTGTCTCGGTGACAGCTGCGGCTGCAGGCGTTACGTTTCCAGGTTATCCATCTGTCCCATTCTCCTGAACCTGATATCTCTGTACCAGCTTCAGCAAATTTCTCCAGCTTTAGTACAAACGTTCACTTGGACTAAAGGGTGAACTGATTAGAACTTTGTGGTCAAAGGTCAAAGGTCATTGTAATTTCCCAAAACACATTTTAGGCCATTTTAAGCATTTATATGCTGATTATGACTAAATACTCTTAATACATTTTATTGAATTCCCTTGAAGACTCAGACTCAGGATGTAACTTGACTCACAGGGGCACACAACCGCAAGGAAATGATTCTAGTTTCCTGCACAGATTTTTCAAATTCCAGCGACTCGGAGGGAATCATCCCTTCATGTCCTGGTCAACTTTTAATGTGAAACATCTCCTGAAAAATCTAAAGGTGCACTATGGAGATTTTTTTTTTTTTTGTGTAAACAATTGTTTCGCACCAAAACACAGTGTGTGTATCTTTGAGTTTCCTTCCCCAATATCATTTTTCTTTAAAGTTTGAAACCTTCATTGTTTACATCCATGTTGACTCTCCAGCACTCTTCTTCTGCGCTGCCATGGTTACACATTTCAGTGTTTCTAGGTACTTTGTCACCAGCTGCAGATGAGTGTGATTACGTGAAACCATTGGCAGGACTCTCTTCACGTGCCTGCACAAGCTTTTGCGTCCTCATGTGTGTGCACACAGGGACCCACTCTTAAAAACACTAGATTTGATCAGTACTGACACAACTGACTATGAAGAAAATGAAAAGACACCCTGTAGGATTTGATCACTTAAATCTGACCAAAAGATCAAATTAGAATCTGCTGGGATTCATTTGTGAATGTGTGATTTATTAAAGAATTTATGACTGGTCTGAACTGGTACATTATGCTGAGTGTGTGTGTGTTGTCCCTCCCAATAGTTAAGGAGAAGGGAGATTCCAAACCAAGGCAGCACACTATTGACCTGAGCCAGCTGGCCGTTCCCATCCAGCTGGCCCCGGAGAAGAAGCCCAGCCCGGAGTCCCCCAGACCCTCCACCTCAGAGGCAGAACCCAGCACTGAGTACATCACAGCAGGTACGCCTCTCCACTGTCATGCATGACCCGCTGCGTGAGACATGCAAATGACTCTGCACCACTGTGCACTTCCTGTTTTTAGTTGGCAGTTCACAATTTCAATAGAAGTAACTTAAATTCACACTAAAACCACAAATTGGGCATGGTGAAACACAGTTCTCTTTGTGCTTCTTCGACGGAAGAAAAGGCGTGCGTGTGTGTGTGTGTGTGTGTGTGTGTGTGTGTGTGTGTGTGTGTGTGTGTGTGTGTGTGTGTGTGTGTCCGTGCGTGCTCAGCCTGCCCTATATTCGATATGATCATCTGACAGTACGACCGTGGTTCCCCTACCAGGTAAAGTCAGCCGAGTGGGAGTGTCCTCGGAGGATGATGATGTGGTCATGTCCTCCAGCCAGCAGCTGGGGAAGGCCTACAAACCGGCTGCCGTCTCGTCTGTGGCTGCAGCTTCACACGTCAGCCACGTGGTGAGGACACCTCAGTCCAACACTCATGTACTCAGAAACTAAAGTGGTTGACTTTTTTCTGTTAGCACAGACCAGACACATATAGTATACAAGTACAGTAGATAGTGGCAACAATCCAAACAGAGCCTACGTGTGGAGATGTTAGCTTAATCTCATTGTGTTGGTTTTGTTTTTATCTGTGACTCTATTACTCTGAGTCTGCCATGGCTCGTGACATCCTGGTCTTTATCTTAACAGTGTTGCTGAATGTAAGAGTCGAGCTTAAAGAGCCAGTTCCACAGACCACGCTGTGATAGGAACTGTTTCTTCAGTCGAAAGCAGTAAAGTTTCAATGAAAACTCCTCACAGCCAGGTCTGTGCGTTACACCTGGGCACAGTGAGAGAACAGTTTGGGGGAATTTGGTTGAATTGACCTTTTGACATCATAATTCAGTCTATCATATAATGTGTTTACTTTTTCTTGACTTTTTTTGTTGCCATGACCAAACACAAACCTCCAGCCCACTGCCATCACATAGAAAGACGTATTGCTTATTAAAAGATGAATAGAAATATTTTATATAGATAGTATTATAGTATCTGTGTTGTCAACACTTGTCTTTCATTTTAAGGCAATGAAGTTGTCTTGTTGTTTATATTGTTGTATTCTTCCCTCTGCCCCTTTCAACTCACTGAGGATGAGTTAAGTGTCATCCTGCTCATCAGTCTTCTCTGTGTCAGCCCTCTGACAGCCATGGTAAAACTGAGACCGTGTTAGAGGTGGGCGACCTGGAAGGCGACACCTTGGACCCCCAGACAGGTTTATTCTACCGCTCCACCCAACCAGCTGCAGATCCCGTGAAACAAACCACCCACTCTGCAGGCACTCAGCCTCCACCTTTGAGCCAGGCCGAGGCGGAGCAGAGCCGGCACGGCACCACCTCCACCCAGGCACCGCCACCGCCACAGCTGCAGAGCAAACCTCAGATCAGCCAGCCTTCCTCTTCCTCCACCACCTTCCCCTCCACTCCGCCTCTGACAAAGAAACTCCCTAAACTACGCGAGCAGAGTCAGCCCAAGCCCCAGACCCTAACCCAGAGTCCCAAAGACAGACCCCTGACTGCACCGGCCCAGGCCGGCCCAAAGGTCACGTCTCCGGGCACACCAACCAAGCACCTGGTGACTCCGCAGCTCCCGAAGCTCCAGCAGGCACCCACGTCCCACCACAGGCCCCTGCACACACCCATGTCCCACCCTCCTCCACTGCAGGCGCACCACCCAGTCAGCACTGATAAGACTGCGTCCAGCCAGGTGAGCGGCTCTACACCAACACCTCACAGGCAGGAGTAAGAAATACACAACCTGGGGCATTAGAAGCATCACATGCGAATATAAACATTTTTCATATTTACCATGAACAGACCGAAGACTGATAAGAAACAGCCAGAACTCAGCCTCTCAATCAAACACACACGGACAGAAAAACCTTTTTTTTCTTTCTTTTAATATAAAAAAAAACAACTATTGACAATAAATAAAAAAAAAACACTGACATTAGTTTGGGCTGCAAAAAGAGACAAAATGTGAATGGGACTAAATGTAATTGCAATTGCAACTGCAATTTGTGTTTTCTTCCATCATTAAAATATCTTCCCCTCAGCAGCCAATCATCACACAGAGCGCCACTGTCACCAAGATCACCTTCGGCAGCTCCCACCATTCGACTCCAGTCTTCAGCAGCGGCGAAGCCACCGCCAAGCTGATCCCTGAGTCCAGCTCTGGGCCCTCAGGAGACAAGCCCTCAGTGTCGGACATCCTGAAGATCTCCATGATGGAGGCGGAGATCGATCCGAGCACGGAGCCCATGGTGGTGGATTCCTCCAGCGACTGCGGCCCTCTAGGGAAGGCCCTGGAGGTCCAGGCTGTGTCCGGCACGCTGGACTCTGGCCAGTTCATCAGCAGCTCCGGGGCCGCCATGCACCATTCCCACACAAAGCCCCAGCAGTTCAGCTGCATGCAGGGCCTCACTGCACAGAGGAGCAAGGAAGACCTGGAGGTTATTGAGGTAAGATGTTTATTACAGAAACGTCTCGGTAATAAATCACAGAGCTCAAGGTTCAGACTTAGATAAAATATATAAATCATTGCTGTGAACCTTAAATGTGATGGTAGCTTACAGATATATGAGACTCCACTGATAATATAAGAAGGTAGAGGATTGATATCTCCTCATCTTGTTACAATAAAAAACATAATTCTATTCTGAAAGTTTTTGCAAATTATTAATTTATTTTTAAACATTTAGATGAAATATCCATCACTTTAAATATTCCAAGGTCAACACAAGAAAATGAGAAACTCTGATATATTGACTGAAGTTATTTCACTTGACAGTGCACTAACAACCAGTCACATCACATCACAGGCCATATTGCACCGCTCCAGATATGAGAGTATTCATAGTCTCCTCACCTGTCCCCTGACAATAAACAGTTTTCTCCAGTGAAACTATTCCTGTAACTGAAAGCTGAAAATGTGTCCCAACAGAGATGGAAAACACCAACATTTACCTCTTGAAGCATCTTACGGTTTCAAGTACCAGCAATTAGACACATTCTAGTATTCAGTGGATAACGATATCTTTACGCAGAACCGAAACAACACCTGCGTCAGCAGGCTGATATGTGTGTAAAAGAGAACTGACTGCATAACTAACAACCTGCAGGTGATTCCTCAGTACTCCATCTTGCCGGACTCCAGCCAGTCCAACGTGGTGGTGGAGCCCAGCGGCTTCCTGGAGATCACCAACTACACCAGCCAGCAGCTGGAGGAGGACAGCCCCATGGAGCAGGAGGTGGACAGCAGCAACGACGAGGCCACGGCAGCCAGCCCCCCCGACCAGCCCTAGTCAGTCCATGCTAGAGACACGGACGGGAGCAGAACAAGCAGACATGATGATTTGTTTGAGGCCTCAGCCTCAGCAGACAAAGACCTACTGGTTGCTTTTTATAGCGCAGAGCAGGAATGTTTTCAGTTGTGTAAAATATTAGTTTGTTGATAATAAACCTAGTGTTTTTTTCCTCCCTACGACGAATGGCACATGTGGTTTTTATTGCCAGCGAGGAGTGCTGGATGTAAAATGTGGGAGTGAGGTGAAAGGATTAGTTTTAGTCCATTCCCAGACAGTTGGACAGCAGCCTCTCCAAACATCTTTAATTGTTCCAGTATGTTTACATAGTTACTTGCAGGACATTTGCAAGGCATTTACACATTTATCAAATAGATTATTTGGACGTTTTGGTACTGTGCCTTGTGCCACTGTACTTCATTTCAAAAACACTGTTTTTACAAGCCTGCATTTACGTTGAAGGTTGTCCAGAGTGTTTCAAATACATGTTTCCCAGTAACTTTGGTCACACAGATTTTTGTACAAAGTGACTCTCCTGTTGCATATGAACATCTTTTGAAGACTTGAAGGTTTTATCATCAGATGAACTCTTTTTGTTTTGCTTTTGAGCGACTTTGTGACAGTGAAAACTCAGACGCTTATGGGATTTAAGTTTTCAGAGGAGAGAACAAAGCAGGAGCAGACTGGATTGCTGCGAGCAACATAAAGCAGAACCACAAAAGAGTCCTGGAGGAAGGATGGAGTCCAACATATGTGTTACTGCTCATTGTAAGTGTAATGTTAAAAAAAAAAAAAATCAATGAATGAAGCGATGTACCTTGTTTTTGTAAGATATATTCTGGAGTTCAAAAAGTTGCTGTGAGAGTTTCACTAAGTATGCATTAACATTTGCATAGTGTGTTTAAACTATGCATTTCTTTTATACCTTTTCAAACTAGATGACTAGTGGAGAGAAATCATTTAATCTGCACAATAAATCTGAGGCTGAGAAGAACATGTCAATTTATACAGTTTTATTGGTTTGAAAAAAAAAAAAAAAGAGCTTTTAAAGGTCTCATATTTTAAAGTTTTCCGGTGTTTTATTTGAAGCGTTGATATTCATAAGAGGATATATTTGTGGTTTTAAGAACCAAAAACCATCTCAGTGTAGTTTTACATCTCCTCTCTCAGCCTCTCTAGTAACAACAGGTCAGTCAGCCAATCAGAAGAGAGGATCTGAACCCCTGACTGTTTTCTGAGTGATCCAATAAAAATATAGCAGATTTCAGGTAAACACTCAGAGAAACCAGGGACTTCTTTGTTGTGACATCACAAAGTTACAGAAGTCCTGACGGCTGGTTTTAAGGCTCAGTTTCTGAATACAGGCTGTGTGCATTTCTCTGTGGACTGAGGCTTTGATACTTTCACAGTGTTAATATAAAACCTAGACCTGCTTTATAATCACAAACATCCCAGTCAGCACTGATAAGAAATCTCACTTTATACAAAATGGGACCTTTAAATATAGAAAGAGAAAACAAAGAAGTCACAGTGTACTCTTCTACTCAGATTCACCTGAGGCTGTCAGTGCGTTGTCGTGTTTTTATAAAGCTGCGCTCCAGCAGTTTAGTGTGGCATTTCCAGAAAAGCTGGGAGACTCACAACAGAGTTTTTCTTTTAAATGTGTACAGAACCTTGTTTTTGTTTTCTTCTGGCCTCCTTACACCTTAGCATTGTGTCATGAGTGCAGTGAACTTCCCAAATTATTTTTATGTACTTAAAGTATAAGGTAGGCAAGATTCTATATTTGGGTTATTGTCAAAACTATCCCAAGAAAAGGCCAAAACAACAATGGCGTATTCATTCTCTTTATACCTTTTCTTCCCCTGCTGTGTCTGAGGCACTGAGTGAACAGCACTTCATCCACAGGTGATACTCTAGTGAGTATGTCCAGCAGCAGGACGGTGAAGGAACACGGGCACCCATGTCTGTTTGATGGCACAGAGGAACTAGATATGTCAGACGTTGACTGGACAACATGTAAACTTGTTAGTAGCATCAAGTCATTGCTGGTTTCAGTCTTTTTCACAAAAATAAATATATAGAATATCAGTGGAACCAGACTCATCCTTCATCACTAGTAAACCAGAAGGTAAACTGCAACTATAATTTTGTAATTTCTCAGTGTTAACTGTATGGTCTTTAATGCTAGCAGCTAATTAACCCACCCTCCTCCACCCACCAATGTTTGACTATATAACGTGTGAAGCAACATTTTCACAGGACTCTTTGCTGTTGCTGGGAATCAAACTTATGTAAAAAGTAACTTTACTGCACAGTTCTTGAACTACAACATATTGAGGTTTTTAAAATTCATATATCAGGGTTTTATGAGTGTTATGAGACGTTTTTGGCCATGTACAACCATAATATATTTACTTACACTTGGCCTGACATCGGCTCAGGCAGCCAAAAAACGTGTCTAGAATTTATGGTGGTTCCTACTGGCAAGTATAAAAACATATTTATTGCATTACAGTGACCATCTGAGCCAGGTTTCATGTTTACAGACACTGTGCTGAGGTGTTGGAGGCTTTTCTGTTGGCTCTGCACACTTGTAAATGTTTTAATGCTCACTCCCTGGAAGAGTCCAGCTCCACACTGGCACTTTTCCTTCTCATGTTGAAAGTGATCCAGTGGGCTCCTGGGGGGCTCAGATTCAGCCCGCAGAATCTGATTGGCTGGCCTCAACCTAAAGACATGTGGCTCTGTTTAGGAGCGTGCTGACTTACCGTCCCTCCACCCTGCACCCCTGCTTGGATAATGGTGTCCAAGTCCCACAGGATAACACAGTTTATCCTGCTCTGCTGACTCACCTGACTGAAAAACAACTACAAGGAACAGTGTATATCACCTCTGTGTTTTAGGTATAGATCTAAGAAGATTCAATCCTCATTTTCGCAGGGAAATATCTCAAATGCTCACTGGATGGCAAAGATATTTTGCACAGATATTTATGCTTCCCAAAAGATGATGCAAGATCTGAGCTAGATCCATGTCATATTTGAGTTACTGCAATTAATAATATAACGTCAAAGTTGTAATTACATCAGGGATTTTTCTGAAAACTCCAACATGTGGACCCAAATGTAATGAAAATGGAGTGACACTGTTAGTTCACAGTATTTCTGCCTCTCACAAGACCAAGTCTGCAACCGTACAACTGTCTCGAGTTGTCCTGAGGAATGAATGGTACAAGATGAGAAAGACGTCCGTGTTCCTGTCATTGTACAATTAAAGACTGTAGGAGTTGGACAGGTAAGGGTTAAATACTGTTCATTAATTATACAGCACTATATTAATACCATTCATTAAATTTGTGTTTAATTACCTTTAATGAAACTTTAGCTGACATCCATTTGTTTAATTTTTCAAGCAGATCTGTATCATGAAGCGCCAAGTTAGTCATGTCAGAGCTTCAAACCCTTAAGTTAAGAATTACTTATGCACAAGAGAGAATTTTTCACAAGTTAGAGCCTAAAATAACAAGCAGCACAAAATATGACACAGAACCTAATCAGGATAATGTTGTCAGAATGTGACCAGTTCTGATGCTAATTTTCTAACCTGGTATCCTCGTCCTTTCTAATTTCATCCATGACTGAAGGTTTTCTTTACTCATAAGCACCAACTTTTCCGTCAATCTTCTGCACAGTAAATTTGTTGCCCTCATGATTTTATTGCCAGAGGTTTGCATGTTTGAGTTCAAAGTTCAGTTAAGTTTAACCTTTCTTCAAACTACTGTGCCTCCTCACTTGCATCGTTCAGCAAAACTGCAATGAGGACTTGTATTAACTGATAGAACATCATTCCTTGTTGCAGTGCCATTTTCAGGGGATGGAAGCTAGTGGTGATACAGAACACGCCATGTGGCTGCTGTTGGGCTTGAAATGGATCGTCCTGGATTTTACTGTAATGCTCTTATCTCGAGGTTTCATCATTCATTAGTTCAGTAGAAAGGCACGGATGAAACCCTCTGGATAAGTGATGACACATCCCCAAAAACCAAGCAAGTCCAGCTGCTTTTGACTTAGAGAGCAGATATTCAGTGACCTGGATCCAATGACTAAGACTCTTCATTGCATTACACCAGGAGACAGTGTGTTTGGTGGACTGTTTGCATTGTTGTTATCTATTATAAAGTCAGTTGAACCCTGTAGGAGAGATTATGGGTGTGAAGGGCCGGGTAAGAGTTCCCTCCAACTTGTCTGTCATCTATCACGGGGCCAGAGCAGCATTCCTTGAGCTTTAGTTTACGTGATTTCATTTCTTTTTGCCCTTTAGTCAGAGTGAGTCCAGGGTCTGGATGTTCCCTACTTGGAAAACTCCAAGTAAGAAACCAGTCTTTTTTGAGACACTGGTTCCTCCTGTCTAGAAACTATGGGTGAAAGTGTAGTCTGTACTCAAAGGGGTTTTTAAAAAATAAAACCAACAGCAAATGTTTCCCAAAGGCAATTCTTTCTTTTTTTTTTGCCAGAGAGGAGTCACAATGGGTTCTTGTTGTGATGGATTAGCTTGTATGAAATATGAGACTTCTTGGAGTCATTGTAGAACCACAACCTGACATTTGTGCTGAAAGAAGCTGAACTCGTGATCTTGCCATTTATAAAATCAGGGACACTTTCTGTGAAAAGAACTAAATTTTCCTCCTGGGCATGAGGCCAAAATTTCAGACACCAATATTTCAAATCAAGACAAATAAAAACCCAAACTGTCTGCGAGATACCATCAGCGATAATTATAAAAATGTGTCAATAAAATTTCAGGTCACCTGCTGAAAGAAATGTTTACTATCCTCCTAAACTGCCAAGCCAACTTATGCTATCCTCTCGCTTTGAGCTTTAATCAGTCAACAAATAAACTGCTCACATGTGCATGGACAATAAAACAGGAAATCTGGCCTGATATCGTATTTATCTCACAGCCATATGCCCAAGATCTTGTCCTGCTTAAATCACAAACAGCCTGACTGAGCCAAACTGAGTCAACCTGGACCCTCTGACACAGTTTTATTGGAGAGACTTCAGAGCAGGTGGAGTAAATGTGCCTGTTATTTCTTTTTGCAAACAGCAGATGCAGGATGTATGATACCATTGTCCTGAGTGTGTTTTGTGTTGTCTGCTGCCTTCCTCAATGTTTAAACACAGACGTAAAACAAAACAGCTGTTTAGTGGTACAACAACTCAAGATCTAACAACAACAGAAAGTTTCATGTAAAATACACAGAGAAACAAGCACCACGTCACATTCACGTTACTACGGAAAATGAACAATCACCTCTGAACTTTCCCATGGTTCTTGGCAATAAATCAGGACGGCGAGCACTGTGTGGGAGCTCTGGGATTACTGTGGATGAATAATAGGATGCTGCCTGCTCTCAGTTTGCCAGCCTGGAGCTCGTGGAGCAAGGCACAGCCAGTCACACAGAGACACACAGAGGTCACATCCATCTCCACTGATAAACCCCCGAAGATGGTTTCGTGACTTGAAACAGGACTGAGTCACTATCACTCACATATTTACATTATCATTGTCTGGTATGACGTCTGAAGAGATCATCTCAGGTCCAGGTCATAATCTGAAGCTAGCCTGCCAACTGTGGGGGTGTAGACTCTCGGTATTGATCATATTATATGTATTCATTTAACTGTTCAGTCATAGTTTCTGTACAGTTTACATGTTGGTCTAAATTCAGTTTCTTAGGATTTTTTTTTTATATATATATATATTCGAGAAACTGTTTTCTGTAACCACAATTTCCAAGTTTTCTTTCTCTCTTTTAACAATTCAATTCAATTCAATTCAATTTTATTTGTATAGCGCCAAATCATAATATACATTATCTCAAGGCACTTTACAGGGTAAGGTCAAGACCTTACTTTGTTACAGAATAAACCCAACAGTTCCCACAAAGAGCAGCGCTTGGCGACAGGGGGGAGGAAAAACTCCCTTTTAACAGGAAGAAACCTCCAACAGAACCGGGCTCAGGGTGGGCGGCCGTCTGCCTCGACCGGTTGGGTTTAGGAGAAGATAGAAAGAGGGGGAGGGGGAGGAGAGGGGAGAGAAGAGAGAGAGAGAGAGAGAGACCAGGAACAGCTGTGTCGGTAATGGTGTTATCAATAATAATGACAGGTAACAGTGGTTAATAGTAAAGATGAGTAGTGTTGGATCTGGATCCTGCTGCTCCAGAGGCAGAGAGACCTGCAGAATGAGGACAGAGAGAGGGAGAGAGAGGAGAAGCACAAACTACAGGAGAGAGAAAAAATACAAAGTTAATGGCATAAAGTGGTCAAGAGAGAGAGACAGAAATAGAGAGAGAGCGCCCAGTGAATCATGGGAATCCCCCAGCAGTCTAGCTCTATAGCAGCATAACTAAGGGATGGATCAGGACATACCCGAGCCAGCCCTAACTATAAGCTTTACTAAACAGGACAGTTTGAAGCCTGATCTTAAAGGTAGAGAGGGGGTCTGCCTCCCGAACCCACACTGGGAGCTGGTTCCACAGGAGAGGAGCCTGATAGCTGAAGGCTCTGCCTCCCATTCTACTCTTACAAACTCTGGGAACCACAAGTTGACCTGCATTTAGACAGCGAAGTGTCCTATTGGGAAATAGGGAAGTATAAGCTCTCCAAGGTACAATGGTGCCTGACCATTAATGGCTTTGTAGGTGAGGAGGAGGATTTTAAATTCTATCCTGGAGTTTACAGGGAGCCAATGCAGAGAAGCTAACACAGGAGAGATGTGATCTCGTTTCCTAGTTCCTGTCAGTACTCGTGCTGCCGCATTCTGGATCAGTTGGAGGCTTTTTACTGAATTTTTGGGACATCCTGACAATAAAGAGTTACAGTAGTCCAGTCTTGAGGTAACAAATGCATGAACTAGTTTTTCAGCATCCTTTAGGCACAGAATGGGTCTGATTTTAGCAATATTGTGCAGGTGGAAGAAGGCTGTCCTAGAGACTTGCTTTATATGTGAAGTAAGGACAAGTCCTGGTCAAAAATGACACCGAGGTTTCTGACTGTAGCACTGGAGGCCAAGGTGATGTCATCCAGAGTCAGTATATTATCACATAGTGTATCTCTGAGGTGTTTTGGGCCAATTACAATAACTTCAGTTTTGTCTGAATTTAAGAGTAAGAAATTACTGGTCATCCAGGTTTTTATGTCCTTAAGACACACCTGAAGCTTGGCTACCTGGTTAGTCTCACCTGGCTTCATGGATAAGTACAGCTGGGTGTCATCTGCGTAACAATGGAAATTCATCTGGCGCCTCCTAATAATGTTTCCCAGAGGGAGCATATATAGACTGAAGAGTATTGGTCCTAGCACAGAACCTTGTGGAACTCCATGACTGACTTTTGTGATGATAGAGGAGTCATTATTAACATGAACAAACTGGAGTCTATCTGACAGATATGACTTAAACCAGCTTAGTGCGGTTCCTTTAATGCCGACCATATGTTCTAGTCTCTGTAATAAAATCTTATGATCGATGGTGTCAAATGCGGCACTAAGATCTAGTAGGACAAGTACAGAGACAAGTCCATTGTCTGAGGCTATGAGGAGATCATTGGTAACCTTAACCAGAGCTGTTTCTGTGCTATGATGGACTCTAAAACCTGACTGAAAATCTTCAAACAAACCATTCCTGTGCAAATAATCACATAACTGGTTTGCAACGACCTTCTCAAGGATTTTGGAAATAAAGGGGAGGTTGGATATAGGTCTATAATTGGCTCAAACATCTGGATCAAGAGTAGGCTTTTTAAGTAGAGGTTTAATTACTGCAACTTTAAAAGCCTGCGGTACATAACCAGTTGATAAAGATAAGTTCATCAGACTTGATATAGAGGTGTCGATTAAAGGAAAAACTTCTGTGAACAGCCTTGTTGGAACGGGGTCTAGAAGACAAGTCGATGGTTTAGGTGATGAAACTGTTGAAGCGAGCTCAGAGAGATGCACAGGAGAGAAACAGTCAAAATATAAGCCAGTTACAGTGGACTCTGAGGCTGCTGAACTGGACAGTACATCTGAGCCAGCTGTGGGGAGGAGATGGTGAATTCTTTCTCTAACAGAGACAATTTTATTTGTAAAGAAGCTCATAAAGTCATTACAGCTGAGGGCTAAAGGTATAGATGGATCAACAGAGCTGTGACTGTCTGTCAGCCTGGCTACAGTGCTGAACAGAAACCTGGGATTGTTCTTGTTTTCTTCTATCAATGATGAATAATAGGATGTTCTGGCTTTACGGAGGCTTTTTTTATACGCCAATAGGCTGTCTTTCCAAGCCTTTAGAGATTCATCCAGGTTAGTAGAACGCCACCTTCTTTCTAGTTTCCTTGAAACAGCAGTTCCGAAGAACAATATCAAAACTAGAATATACTATTTGCTGTATATTTTTTATAATTTGGAAGCCAATTAGTAATATAAAGGACTTCATTACTGTTACAATACTTAAGAAATCACATTACAGCTTTGGCCCTTTACTAAGTAATCATTAAGTCACTGGTATTGATCAGTTAAGCTATTCACTCCTTGCAGGTATTAATATTTGTGGTTGGACTTTTTTTTCAATAATGTTGTATTTTCATTCTAAAATTGTTGATTATTTGTCATTTTTAAAGCAAATGTGACACTTCTTTTTTTTTTTTGGTTTAGTCCTGTACCCGTGAATCCTGATGCTTTAACATTAACTTTCCAACCATGTGTTTCTGTGACTGAACCAGTGGGTTTTTCAAGGGTTTCATTAAAGCAACATGTCGAAATGTTGCTGCTCCTCAGAGAACACTGAGAACCATGTAATCACTAAGGCTAATTTTAAACAAGGTGAACCAAAATTGGAAAGTTTTCCCTTGATAACAGGAATATACAGAAATATTTACAGGGAATAGGGCTTTATGACTTACCTTACCCTTGAGGAAGACAATACGGGACGTATTTCGTTTTCCCTTTCTTCTCACTTTCCTTTCCAAAATGTGTTGATTTCCCCTCTATGACTAAGTCACTTGCTCCTATTTGGGTCGAGCCTCCTCTTAGGAAACGTTTTCTTTTATCTCAGCGTGACTAAACTATGATAAATACAGGTTAATGTTCATTTATGACTCAATTCCTGGTCACAGAGAAGAGGAAAAGTGGCTGAGGTCTGCTTCCAATTAAGGAACTGCTAACACGCCACATAGGCCTTCACTGATTCTATCTGTGCTCATCTCTTAAATAAGAAAAAAACACTGTGGAATTTTACAAAAGGAGAACAGGAAAAGTCTTTGAGAGGAAATGATGCCTTTCGGCAGGGTGGTACAACTGCAAGAGCTGGCAGGAGTCCACCAGAACTTAGTTTTGTCTTTGGGCCATGAAGGGGTGAAGCTACAAACTGGTACATACACGTAAAGTTTGTAGATTTGAACTGGGAGGAAACCAGTATCCCTTTAGAAGCTGAATGATCGTGATCCCACCTCTCCCCAAGGAAGAGAAGCTTCCACTACCGTCTATTTTTTACCTTTCCCCTGGAGAGCTTATACCATGCTGGAACAATAAATAAAGTTCGTGTAGTAGTCTCATTTGATCTCCCAGGAGATCACTTTCCTGGAACCATGTAGGTGAGGGGTGATGTTTGGAGTGTTTCAATAATTCAGTCATTTGTAATTTGTGTTAAGTGATCCATCCAGACATTACTTTGTGTTGGCCTCATTCTTAGCCAGTTCAGTAGTCCAAATAAACACTGGCAAGAAGAAACTGTCTCTGTCTCTGCTATCATTTTTGAAGAGTGGGGAAGTGTGTCCCTGCTACTGACTAGAAGCCTCAGGATGGTTCAGCCCAATATTTCTAGGAATTATGCAACAACTCCTCCAAATTAACCCACAAAATAGGTTATTGGACCATGTCCAAGTTTTTTTCTGATATGACACCCATCTTATGATGATATGGATGATGTATGTGTTTCAAATGTAAAAGTTTTCTGATCTGGCACCAAGGTTTGGTTCAGTTTAGGCATAAACATTCTTTGCTGGGGTCACAATCGTACTCAGTAACCAGTTTTGAGGCAATAAATGAACAGCAGTAAATTCCTACAGCCACTAGGTGGTATTGTCACTGTCATTGTTTGCCTAATCGAGGCTCTTGTTTTTCTCCAGTCTCAGCCTACAGTATGTCCATATTTGACAATTTTGCAGCTTGCAACGTCCAGTGCAAACACAGGAAGTAGTAGAGGGTAGTAGACGAAAGTGAGTGTTTGGAGGTTTGGGTGGTGGATGGAGGTGAGCAGATCAGACCTAACCTGCAAATTAACATTGTCTTTTGAATAACACTATCAATTTTTCTCTCACCTTAACCAAGTAGTTTAGTGGCCTTATTCTAACCATTAACCAAAGGTAATTTGCCATAATTGCAGACTTTCCTAGCCTTAACCTCACTATAGCTGCAGAGTCAGACTTGTACCGATGGGGTTATTTGTACGATTTCTCTGCCACCGAACATGGTTTCTTGCCAGGAGTGGGTGGGTTTCGTGGCAAGAGCCTTGGCAATCGTTGCGTTTACAAGACAAGAGGTTATAATACACATTGGAGGCTACAGTGAGTCGCTTTCGGAAATTGACAAGACAGGCCAGGGCTAGCTGGTTAGCATGCTAACTTGAGTGGAAGGCACAATGCGATAGAGACAAGAGTTCTTGGTGAGTAAAGGCATGAAGTTTGATGCTTAACTTAAATTGTTTCTTCTAGCAGATAAGTAAACAGCTGGTAATGCTAATTCTTGCTAGCCTGTGTAGCAACAGCAAAACTCACAAGTAGCTCCTTTATTGAACGTTTGAACAGAGCATCTTGTTTGTAGAGTTTTATACTGGTTTGATTGCATAGTTGGTCTGGTACATTAACGTTGAAGTTGTTGCCGTCAGTGCTGATGAATGTGCACTGTCCCATACAGATAAATAAACATTGGCACTGGACATAAGAAAAAGCCTCATTGAGCAATAGGGTTGATTTGTTTGTTCATCCACCCAACATCTTGGTCAAGGGTGACAGACTGTATATATCCCAGTGAATCATGTTTTCGCTTACCCAACCTTTTCTCTGGTCATCAGGTTCTTCCACCTTTTAACAACAACAGAAGTAAAAATAGGTTCTGATCTCCCACCTCCATGGTTCAAGGTTGGTCAAGATGGCTACGGCAATTAAAGAAAACAATATTGTGTATTAGTAGGAGACGTGATGTGAACAACATTCAAAGGATTTATGGTGCTCTAACAACATCGTGCCATTTCCAGTTTTGTTCCTAGTAAAGGAAGTCCTCCAAATTATACAACCATATACATCATTTGTAACAGCCTGTTCCTGATTTTATGTCCCTTTCAGCAAGACGTCGTTTGTCACTGACTGAAACTCTGGCAAATCACATTGCAAAACTAAAACAGTTCTCTGTGGTTGAGGTTTGTTTAGGTTTAGGCACAAACACAACTCAGTTGTCGTTAGGGAAAGATCAATGTAGAAAACAAGGAGCAAACAGCAGTCTCAAGAGTCAATGCCCGACGTCTCGTTGAGCCATTCATCCACCCTGACCTCCCCCCCCTGTGGCTTTAGTGGCTCTACAACAACGTCACTATTTCTTCCTTTTCTCCCAGCTGACAAGCTGCTGGAGATGTTTGTCACTAATGGTAAACATTTGTGTTGTATTGGGGCAATTGTTGAAACACAAGATGCAGTTGTTTTTCTTGTAATTGTACGGACACAATAGGTGCTTGTCAGGAGAGAGATTTTTTGAATCTAATGACCGTCCTGTCACGTCTCTGGCGAGGACAGATTTACAGAACAGGATTTACAGGATGTGCACTTTCCTTTTCAGAGACTGCAGCTTCTCTCAGGGGTTTTCCTCGGGCCAACATGTCAGCTTTGCACACAAGATCTCATAATTTAATGGGCAAGTTTCCATGAGATTTGCTCTGCACATTGCATGAGCCTTGACTGGAGGGTCAACTATACTGAAATTCAGTGGTGGGAAGTACATTTACTCATGTACTGTATGGTACATATACTCTGCTACATTTGTCTGACAGCTGTAGTTACTTCACAAATTAAGATTTATGCATATAAAACATATGTAGAGCTTGTAAAATATGATATTTTTTTATAAATTAAACCACACAAAAGTATACGAAAGTAGAACTGTAATTATTAATCAATCAATTGACCGAAAAATACAAAATATTTCATGATTCCAGATTTGCTACTTTTTCTTTTATTACTTATATTATAATTTATTTCTAATAATTCAGAGGTTTGAGTTTTTTGTTGTACAAAACAAAGTGCTGTGAAGGTTTCACCGGTTCTTGAATTTTTATAATCTAAATATTTTACAGATCAATTGACTAATCAATAGAATAGGCAACAATCAAATCAGCATTAGTAGTTTTACTTAAGTGAAGGACCTGAAAACTTTCTCAACCACTGCTGCAACTGTGAACAGCCCCTTTGTTGACTGATAAAACTGCCACCAGTCGTTTAATTGATAAGAGCCGCTGAAAACATCTCTCACTGATGTGCAGTATGTAATAACTGTAGTGCTGCCTTCTTCATGGGCCCCTGATAAAAAGGACACTTCACTCCCCTCAGTTATGTAACACAGCAGAAGAGCCGCACTTGTTAATTACAGCAGTGAGCAGGAATGATTTTCACAAACATAAACACAGTCTAGACATTTGATTATATGTATCTGACGTAGGAATCAGTTTCAGATACTAGATAAAAAAAGGGTGTAGATTACCTCTGGGATTTCCTCTAACTACAAACCCCACAGAGCAAATGTTAAATAAGCAAATTCTCAATTATGAATCCAAAGACTGCAGTTGATTTTTTTCGTGATAGACAGAAGCTGGATGCCTTTTAATGATTCATTGTGCTCCTGGAAAAAAAAAAAGACGTCTTCAGATAACATATCTTTTTTTTGGTATTTATTTATGGAGTTCACTCCAGCCTAAACTTTATCCTAACAAAAATATATAGACAAAGCTAGATTTATCATTTCAACAAATAGATGCTTCACAGCATGGAGGAGCTTCTTGAAAACTCAAGATAGACAGGATCTGCTTAACTTAACGGAACACTTCACTGTGTTTAAACAGCTTCACAGTGAGCTTCGGGGCAGGATTTAAGTTAAACATAAACACCCAGTGACATGTTAAAAAATAAAGAAGACTAATGCAGTGTTGCATTATTGAGACAAAAGCCTGTTTCTAAGTGAATATTTTGCTAAGCATCCGTGAGATTCCTTGTTCTGTCTCAACAGTGATAAAGAGGCTTTTCCCCCTTTGATGTACAACAGGGCGGACCGTCGACAACTTCCTGTACCACCCAGGACAGTCAATTAGTTTCAGTGACTGTGAGGAGAGAAGGGGGAGGAGGTGGAGGAAGAGGGGATGGAGGGTCTGAGTCACTGGGTATAAAAAGCTTTTGTTAGACAGTGAAGATAAAGCGTCTCATGGCGAGCAGCACTTTCTCAACCTTAAAGTCTTAATTCAAAATGTAAACACAGAGGGAAGGCAGGCAAGCAGAGCCCAGGTCAGGACTGTCAAATTAAAAGCCTCAGCTCTGGGTGAAAGAGTCTGATCAAATGTATCAATGACATGGGAACTTTAAAGGCTCAGTTCACACAAAATTCAACAAATGTGCTATCTGTGCATCCTGGTTGTTCCGCAGACCCTGATGAGAAATCATTTCTACCAAAGTATGAAACGTAAGCTTTACTTTAGGTTGGGTAACTCTGACTCTTTAAGGGAACAGTTGAATGCTTATTTCCCTTAATCAGCTACAACAATAGACTGTTACTCACAGAATCATGCGTCAGTAATCAAGTGATACATTGATATACTAATACTGATGAATACTTACTAATATAAACTACTGTGCAAAGGTTTTGGCACTAAAAGTAAAGTGAGGAAGCTTTAAAAAACAAGCCATGCCTAATGTTTTTATTTACCAATTAACTTCATACAAAGTGCAGTAGGCAGAGGTCTTCTGAGGGCTTTGGCAGGTAGGTTGTTCCAAGCATCTTGAAGATCCTGCCACAGTTTCTTCTGTGGATTTTGGCTGTCTCAGCGACTCTTCGTCTTCTTGTCTCCGAAGACACTTCTTTATGACTCTGACTGTATGTTTGGGCTCGTGGTCCTGCTCCAGATTGAATTTTAATAAAAATACTTTTTGATAAGCATCCAAACATCTTAACTCTTGCACACTGCTGTGTTACTTAGGGGCATCAATGCAAGACTTTTGCTTATAACAGAGTGTCTTTATACTGCAGTATTACTGATGTTCAGTAAAAGATCCAGATAGTTCTTCTATCTTGGCAAAATACATCTACCTCCAAATCTCACAAATTATCAGACTATTTCTTGCTTGCTTGGTGACTTCCTGGAGTCTGCTGGTTGTTGTAGGAAAATTTAAAAGAGATGATAAAACTCCAGAGAGCAAATAGGCATATTCCCCAAATTATGGAACTACAACTGTGCTGTCAGCCTGAACTATGCTGCATTTGGTCAACTGTTCATTGGTCAGTGATAATTACAGACATGATGCACTATAGTATAATTGCAAAGCCGCTGTAAAATGCAAACAACAGAGGTCAGGCATTAATTTCAGTGTTTGCTCTTGTTATCAGCCTGTATGAGCAGCTCTGCCTATGATGTTCGACACATTTATACACTTTATGACAGTAAAGGGAAGTTACATAGATATAATTATTAATAACCTGGTTGATTGTTTATCATGTGTTAAAGTGAAAGTTTGTACCATAAACCTTGGTCACATTTATCATGGGAAATCACCACTGTGTTGACTGTTTTTAGAGCTAATCTGTGGTGGTAAGCTTAGAAATTTCCCACTTCATAAAAGGCCACACGAATGCACCGTTACAAAGTGAAACCACAACAGAGGAGATCACCATCTGTCACCATCTGTTGTCATGGTGTTGTACAAGCATCAATGTACCCTGAGGAGTTAAATGATCATTTCTGGGTCATGACATTAACCAGCCATAACTTGCTAAATATAGATCTGCGTATGTTCTTTTTAAATTTCACCTTTCAGAAGCTGGAAACATCAATTTTGCCATTTTTTCCTAATTACTTGAACAATTAAGGCATTCCCAAACTCCAAACCAGGTGCTGATCAATTTTCTGGTGATTGACTAACTGATTAATTGATTGATTGATTGATTGTTTCAACCCTAGACAAGTGTGTGGCACACAGCTAAATAATAACAAATCACTTTCCTTTGTATTTTATTTATTTGGATTTCTTTAAGAGTATTAAAGCTGGGGTTGATAGAAATTTAAAAAAAAACTCTCCCCTCACAGACACATGCACACAAGATGTTGTTCCTTATATTTCAGCACTTTTACTTAAATCAAATTATAAATGCAAGACTTTTACTTGTTATGCAGGATTTAATACTGTAGTTTTATTACTGTTACTTAAAATATCTCAATACTTCTTCCACCACTGTTAAATATGAAGCTACAGCCAGCACCTGTTTAGCTTAGCTTAGCTTAGCTTGGAATTAGGACAGGAAACAGGGGAAAACAGCTGCCATGGTTCCATCCAAAGGCAGCAAAATCCACTTAATAACACCCCTACAGCTAAATCAATAACATCTTATATTTTATTTGTTTAATATTTATCAAAAAAATAAATGTAAAAACTGCTCAGAGTCCAGATATTTATCTAGAGGGTAAGTCTGAATAAGTCATCTGAATTGTAGCTACATGAAAGTGTGATTTTGTTTTCGAGCACATCTAACTAACATGGAGGGGTGGAGAATCGGGAATCCCTAACCTCTATCAGTTTTGCATGTCCTCAAATACAACACTGTGTCAGTCGACATTTGCATTGCTTATATTTTGCATGTGGAATTGGGTTGTGACAAAGTGTCATAGGTGATCAGCATTCACAGGCAGAGCACAACATTTAACAGATGTAACACGTCATATTGTTTTTGAAGGCAGATATAGATTTTCTTTGTATTAACCTATGAAGACATATTATTCTTATTCTTAATAATAATTTATGTATTTATTATAGTGTTCACTTATTAATTAAAGCACTTTAATATAGCTGATATAAGTTATTAGTTACTAATGCTCTTCTCGGATCGTCTCTGATGTTTTATTTCATTACAATATCTTTGGATTTTGTTGTAAATGTTAAAAAGTTGTTAATAAATGGACTTTGGTTCAGACGCCCTGCAGCTCTGTGGTCAAACCAGCTAAAACAAAAGTGAAAGGACAATCAAAGTGTATGTGCTGAGGGAGGATTTTCCAGAATCTGACAACCCATTAATTGCTCTTATAAATGTCTTATAATAGATCTATAAAGCATTAATAATTATTTATTGACCATTATGAGGCCATGAATTGTTGCTCATTAGCCCTGATTAATGGTGCATTATCAGAAAGATAATAAATAATATATAAAATAAACATTATAACAACAACAGAGGCAGACAAATGTTTTGTTCAATAATCAAAAGACAAGAATTAGAAAATTACATTCAGTTTAATATCGTGTCTTAAGGCTCTTTTTTCATAAACCACCTTAAATCCTGTGTTTAGTGTGTTCATGCACTCACAGTGTGCTTAAAGAAA
Organism: Trachinotus anak; assembly: GCF_046630095.1. Classification (NCBI taxonomy): domain Eukaryota; kingdom Metazoa; phylum Chordata; class Actinopteri; order Carangiformes; family Carangidae; genus Trachinotus; species Trachinotus anak. The sequence continues at coordinate 4,968,527 of NW_027273871.1, forward strand.
TAGTTCAACATGTTGGGAAATGCACTAATTTACTTTCTTGGTGAGAAACCACCACTCATATGTATTCATTAGTAGCTGTTTCCAGTTATTGTGGATTAGCTACAAATTTATCATACAGGGTGCTGACAATCATCTCATCTAACGCTTGTTGAAAAAGCACAATAATAAGTAAATATTACCATAATGTGTGTTTAAACCTGCCCTGTGCTGGTGTCACTGCAGTGTTCAGAGGTTTACATGTTTTGTGTTACACAAATAATTTCTCACACAGTCTTTAAGTGTAGAAAATGTCTTTCATTTGGTACAAAATATTGCTCTTACAAATTACAAATCATTTCAGTTGACTTTTATATAACAAAATAATAATAAAAGTTTTAGGATCAGGCACATTAAAATCATATGAAACTGTGGATCCCAGTGTAGTCCACTACAATACAGCGCTGGAGTTCATCTTCATCTATTAATGATAAAACAATGCAGTATGTATATTGTACTTCTATATCGGAGTATCACAGTTATTCATTTCAGTGCTTAGGCCAGCTTTTAACTTCATCAATGTTATGTCCAGAGGGAGCACCACAGGTCTGGGATCAGTACAGAAAACATAATGTTTAAAATGTCCAGCTTAGTCTTTATAGTTATAAAAAAAATAAAATAAATTATATCAACATATGCTCTGCTTGGAGTTTCTTAGTGTTAAGAACAAGATACAGCCACACAAATAAAGGGAAATATAAAGTGCAAACTACATGAAGGGTAAAGGACGGTTTGTATTGCTTTAAAAAAAAAACTAAGTCTCAGTTTCTTTTGTGGCGTCATCTCAGATGACTCTGCTTCTACTTTATCATCTAATCACATTTCATCATCAAAGAATAAAGAGCATTTTGTTTCATGACATTTCGTAGTGTTGTCTACTTTAATTTTAGCTTAAAGGAAAATTCCACTCTCAGATAATGTTACACTGTTGGTTATCTGAACCTCCTGCAGTCAGTTTTATCTTCATCTGTCTCAGTCACTGATTTATTTCCTGTTTCACACAAGCCCCTCATTCAACACTTAAAGGTAGTTAGTTGAACATTTGGGAAAATACACTTATTTGTGTTCTTGCTGAGAACTAGATGAGAAGATCAACACCGCAACCAGATGTTTGGTAAATATGGTCATGGTTAGGGTTAGCTTAGCATAAAGACTGGGAAGAAGGGAAACACTTAGACTGGCTCCGTCCAGAGTAGCACAATCCTCCTAATGTGCCAGGACCTTTAAAACACTTATTCCATTACTGTGAGCAATGGTGTCCAAGGGTTAGGATGCTGACTGTGAAGTTCAACATCCACCTTACGACACCTCTAAAGCTCACAAATGAACAAATTATATATTTTCTGTTTACTGAGGCTTCCTGTAGTTACTGCATGTGGCCAACAAACAGTCAGACACATGACCTCTCTGTAAAACCACAACTGTTTTACTTTAGTTTTCTTGTATGAGTTAAACAAATGAAATGTCATGTGTTTGACTGAGGTGCTGTAAAAGGATTTTGTTTCCTTTTGGACAGACCCAAGCTGTCTGTGTCCCCATGTTTCCAGTCTTTGTGCTAAGCTAAGCTAACCAGCTGCTGGATGTAGCTTCATATCAACATTACAGAAATGGTGCCAATCCTCATCTGATCTTCTCATCTAACTTTCTGCAAGAAAACAAATAAAAGTATGTCCCAAAAAAGTTAAACTATTCCTTTAAATAAAACCAATTGGCCTCCAGGGACGAATAAAGTCGAGAGTAAGTAACGTTTCATGGCTGCACATCAGTCTGCTCCGTTTAGGCTGGTGTGGGAAAATGGTCAACAGTGATGAAGTGTTATACTGCAGATTTTCCCCTTACATTCTATAAACTGACATGCAGCTTGTGGCTTTATATTAAAACCAAGCATGAAATGGTGTGTTCACACAGAAAGCAAAACTAATTTTCACATCGCTTCATCTGTAGGACTTTGATCACTGGACCAACTGTGACCACAGTATTTGTTTATTCCCTCTTACTGATCTCTGAACTCACCCAAAACTCCAGTTTGTGCTGTTATTTCCCTCCAGTCCCTCTCCTTTTCCCTCTGGTCTTTGTACATTGATAGAGTAGACCCATGTTTGCTAAAAACCCTCTAAAATTTGCCTTGTATGTTCTGTCTGAACACACCATAAAGGTCTATAACTGTGGTTTCTGAAATAGACACCAGATTCTGTAAGAAACTCTGACATTTAGAAGTCCATGCAAAAAGTTCAAACTTCTCTTTAGAAAAACAAGGTGAATATATTCTCCTCAAGAAGTTCTGGTACCAATACTTTGCCCATTTCCTCAGAGCCTTTGCTTTCTTTAGGGTATTAAGGCATGTTTGTTTGAGCCTATCAGTGTCTCAGCCTATCAGTGAACCACTGTAGTTGCTTTTTGCATTACCCAACTCAGTTTCTTCCACCTTGCTGAAATCTGATTCTGCATTCACTCTAGTAAAAAAGGTGGCAAACCCAAATCAAGGCTTCAATTGTCCTATGGGTGATACCGCAGACACTACATTCATGTATCTGGTTTAAACAACTAACCATCTCATGAACAGAAATGGGAAAAGTTCCAAATATAAATTCTTCATGGTCCTGCATTTGCACTGTTCATTCATGTTACGCTCTAAAGCTTCTGCTACGTTTTCGTCTTCGTGAGTGGCAATATTTAACCAGCAGCCCCAACATGATAATCGCAGCGAACAATGCCAGTAGAACAAAAATAATAGAAATTGGGGTGCCTGATACTTGACACATTCCCTCAGTCAACTTCTCAATGTTGACCGGCTCTGAAAAGTCCTCATGAACGCAGGTCACGGTCTCGATGTCAGGAACAACCACAGCTGAGCGCTGCACCATGTGGAGGAAGCCGAGATTGCTACAGCAGTTCAGAGGATTGGAGCCCATGTAGAGGGTTTTTAGTGAGTGCTCCAGAGCAACCATGGTGCTGTACTCCAGAGTGACCAGGTTGTTGTTCTGTAGGTTTAAGGACTCAATGGAGGACTCTTTGTTCCACATAGGTAGAGAGGTCAACTGGTTGGTGGACAGGTCTACATGTTTGAGACTCTTAAGCAAGGACAGATCAGTGTTTAGCCTGGAAATGTTGTCTTCCTTCAGGAGGAGGTGAACCAGGGAATGCTCAAGACCAGAGAGGGAGTCTTTGTCCATGTCCAAGCCTGGGTTCAGGGACAAGTCCAGTAACTTCAGAGGGGTGTTGGCAAATGCGTTTGCAGGTAGAGTCTGCAGATTGTTCTCAGAGAGGTACAGAGAGTGTAAGTTACGAACAGAAGAAAAGGACACACAATCGGGAGGATCCAGGTGGTTTTGGTCTGTCAGCGCTGGTTCGTGCTGCTTTTGCTCTGAGGCACAGATTTTCAGGTTGTTCTTCTGGAGCTGCAGGTATCTGATACTTGGAAGTCTTTGAAATACTTGATGGTCCAGGGTGGTGAGGTCGTTTCCCTGTAAGAAGAGCTTTTCCAGCATTGGCAGAGTGTTTTCCTCAAATGTCAGACTCTGCAGTGAATTATGGCTGAGATTGATAATCTTCAGTTTCGTTAGAATGCCTTCATTAGTAATAGAAAATGAGCTAATACAGTTATTACTCACATTCAGGACCTCGAGCGATCCCATAAAGCAAAAAAAGGACTCTGGTATGCTTTTGAGTTGGTTGTAACTCATGTCCAGGTATCTAAGGTAATTTAAAAAAACAGTTGACCTTTTCTCAGGGTTTCCTGTGACATTGATGCTCTGAAGATGGTTTCGTGAAACATCCAGATACTCAAGTGCGTTGTGTCTGGGCAGAAGAGGAAAGTAAGGCATTTTGTTTTCACTCAGATCGAGATAGAGGAGCTTATACAACTGAGTTGAACTTGTGCTTTGGAAAAGCTCCATGCTGTTCTTGCTGAGATTGAGCACTTCTAAATTATGGAGATTGAAGTCTGTGATGCACGTGATTGAATTCTTGGACAAATCAAGTTCAGTCAGATTATGCAAGGAGTCAAAAGCTCCATCTTCAATCTCCAAGATGACATTATTGTGGAGGCTGATTTTTTTCAAGGATGAGGATCCATTGAAAGTATTTTGTGCTATTTTGGTGATGCTGTTGCTGTCCAGAGAAAGGTTTGCCAGTGATGGAGAATCAGCCAGGAAATAGTCCGACATCCCTGTGTACAGCCCATTGCTTGAAAGATCAAGTGACTCTACAGCTGTAAGAGGCCCAATGTTGATTTTGGAAAGAGCAAAAACATTTAGGTGATTCTTGGACAGATCCAGAACTTTCAGATCAGTCATGTCTTTGAAGAGCCCTGGCTGGATGAAGTGGATCTTGTTAGAGTGAAGATTCAGATGATGGAAGTCGGTGTGGTACGCTAGAGTCTCCAGGCTGAGGTTTTGCACCTGGTTACGAGAAAGGTCCAGCATTTGGACGCCATGAGGAAGGTTGAGCGGTGCACCTCTGAGGCTCAGATCACTGCAAAACACATCCATCTGGACCTACGAACAAAGACAAACACACAAGTCTGATTATGTCGGCATTCTGCCAGGATCGCCTGACCATGACACAACACAGACCAAATGTTTAACTCGGGATGATTTATGAGTCAATGTGTCTACGGTATGTTCTTGGCAGCAAGACAGTGCTCTGAGGTTTATGATGGTTTATGAGTTGTTCTATTGATAAAAAAAACCTTTTACAATGGCTCTGTCTCTTTGAATTGATTTAAAAAGTTAAGTGCTATTCAGTGACAAATGATATATAGCTCTCATTCTCCTCAAGTTCTTCAACCCAGGTAAAGGTTCTTTAAAAAGAAAGATTTTTCCATTGAAAGTAACTTGACCTCACACCTTTGTTACCAGCCCACAGTTTTCATCACCTTCTCCCCCTTTTCCCCAAATAGATTCAAATATTTAAGTTATTAAGTGTAGTTTATAATTGAAGCCATATGGTCTTGAGACCCCCCTGTCCAAAAACAGCTCATAAAGCTGTCTCTGTTCTCTGTTTCTCTCCGAGGCTTGTATACATTTGGCTTCTTGGCATATTTCTGGTATGCTGAAAGTGGCATTCCTTGTTGCTTACAAGGCAGTTGTAAACAAACACATTCATTTATTCAAGAACTACTGCAGGGTAAAACATCTTGTATCTGTTACCAGGCGCTGAGGAACAATTCAGGCATGTGGTTAAGAAACATCAGACGAAGGATGATGTTTCCTCTGTGACTTCTGTAGTTAGCAAAGTTGTTATCAGGGATATCTTCATGGCCTCTGTGGAGTCCAACTGCTTACATTCCTAAAAACTCTGGCAATCTGAACCTAAGCCCTCATGTGTACGTGTGATTCATGTGTGAAGTGGTTTATGGCACATTTAGTCATAGTGATACTATAACAAATGGGTACTAGTTCAGCAAATCGGAACCAAGACAAGAAACAAACAGGAAAACACTCATTTGAAAGTTAAAGACAGGACGTCTTTTTTAAAACAATGCTCACATGGCCATATGTACATGTAAAGAGTTACTGGTCATTCCTCCTCTCCATACTGGACTTCAGCTGACTCCAGCATAAATGATGGTGGACAAAATACATATCTGTGTAGAAATGCATTGTTAAGTTCAGCTGAGGGTAATATGAGGCTTCGGCAGTCTGAGTTAGACAAATCAAGTGGGCATCCACCAAAGTTAGTGAGTCTTTTCAGTAAAAAAAATGTGCATTATTATGATTTGCATGATTATTCATAGTCGATATGGCTGTTATGTAATATATCTTTGAGGGGACTTAGCGCTTTACTTTGTTTCTCTTACTCACTGTTTCATTGTTCATTCATAGCTGAAACATCAATTCACTGAACAGTGTTTTGAATTTGGTGATTTAAGTCTTTGATACATTTGCCTTGTTTTCTATGTAGTAAAACTTTATTTAAAACATACGGTAAAAACAGAGGTAAAGAAATCCTTTGCCTGTCTTAGAGGCATCCCAGGGTGCTGCAGCACTCACTTCAGGAACCAGTGGTTTCGGTGCTTAAGGCGCTAACCTTGAACTGCAACATCTGTGGTTTAAGTGCAGCTGGGGACCTTTAGTTTTTCATTTCTCTTTCTCTTTTATTATTATTTTTAGCCATTTTATACCTTTATTAGTTAGTGACAGCAGAGATATGACAGGAAATGAGGGATAGAAAGAGAGAGAGACAGATGGGGAATGACAGGTAACAAAGGTCAACAGGCTGGACTCCATCCGGGGACGTTTCCACTCATGGCCACCTTAAGCCCAGGAGCCACAAAGATGCCTTAGGCTATTGTTGTATGTCAAGTCCCATCTGTGTGCTCTCGTTTTCTGCCATCTCTCCACTGTCAGTTTTCTCCTACTATTATATTTTGACCATTTTGCTAAAATTCCTTGTATGTGAGTTGGTAATAAACTTCTTTCTGATTTCTGATTGTAATAGAGACAAAAGAGAAAAAAGTCAGTATCTTTGACTTCATTTGCATTGCAGAAAGCATTTTAACACAGATCATGGGTTTTGGATTTTGTCTCCCATTCTGTATCTTGAAATCACACTAGGAAAGGATCAGTTCAGACATAGTACGGAAAAGAGGAATGATCAAAACAAGCCAAAACTTTTTCACTGTACTGTACGGCCATGTGAATATTTTATTAAGACTCAGAGAGCGCTGTCCTCCACCAAGGCCAGTGTCAAACAACATGCACCAGACTTCATAGAAATAAAATCTAATTCATTGTAAATGATCCTGATCTGCACTAAAAAATTAATGTTTTTTTCCCTGGCCAATGCTTTGTAAATTTGTAACTTTGGTACAAATTGATTCAGTACATTTTGCACAATCCTGCTGACAAATAAGCAAACAGACATGGGTGAAAACATTAACTTTCTTGGTGGAGGAAAACACATAGCTATCCTAAAATGTGTAAATAATCCTTTAAATACATGTACAGTTCTTGAGTTGTCTTGTAATGCGTCTTTTGTGATGCATTTAATCCTCATTTCGCATCCGTGTATACGTACAAATACATGAGTATACACACGCCTCCTCCTACCCCGAGCAGATTCCAACAGTGAAACTGTTTGGATATATTTATAGAAACAGTAACCACCACAAAAAAGAAAGGTGACGCACCTTTAGTTTCAGTATCAGGTTATTTTTAGAAAAGATGACTTGAAACAGAGTGAGAATCTGTTCCCAACGAGGTTCCTGCTTTTTATTCATTCTGCATGTGTCAGTCATGTTGAATTTCAATGGAAGGATTCAGATATGTGTATTACAGGTGGCACAGCTGGCCACATCTGAGTCCATGGACACTATTAGTCACACCTAACATCACTTAATAGTTTTTCTGTTGCCAACTGCTACAACTCTGTAGTGATTCAACCTATGGCCAAAAGCTCCTTGACACATTTGTTGGTCTTTCATGGGAAAAGAAAAATCCTCCAGCACACAGGAATTAATGGACGTCACATTTCCAGTTTGTTACATAACTACAACAACCACTGCAGCCAGTTTGCATGATGAGATAAAACTGAATCATAATTCACCGACAACTCCAAGGAAAAGATGTCACAGAACTGCACGCAATCACACGCTCGACTGACAAGTGACTCTGCAGCTTTTTTCCTCTCAGTGAAGCCAGATAATGTTTCATTGTTCAGATATTTAAGCTTGGAGGTTGGCAGCACAGTTCGAGAGCTAACACTAATAAACCAGATCTGACTATAGTTCATTGGAAAATACCTTAAGCACCTGATGGATTAGGTATCTCATCTCAGTTGCCATGGGCAACCCATAAAAATTAAACAGACATCACTTGAAAAAAACCCACACACGCTTTATTTAAGTGGCAATGTGAGGAATGTGTCGAAGAAGCCATAACGCTGAGAAAAAGCTGTTGAACCTCTGCTAGATGTGTGTGTCTCTGTTTACCAGGCTTTACTTACAACTTGGCAAGGAAGGATGTGTCTGGGAGGACTTGCGGATGCCACCACGCAGCTGACCAACAGCGGGAAGAGCAGCTGGAAGGCGGCCATGGTGCTGCAGCAGAGAGTCCAGATCACACGAGTAAGAAACACATGAATGCAGGAAGCATGCTGTGAGGTGATATGACTCGAAAAGGGAAGGAAGAGGGAAGTAGCCCTACCTACTATGTGACATGTTGACCTATGACAGTGCTATTTACGCCCTGCGATACAGGACGAAGGGGCTTTTTGTTATTTGTGTATAGATTGTGTAAGGTATACAGCTGAAGAACTTGCTAGTACTGAGAAGGGATGACTAAGCAAAAGCTAAAGCGTTTCCATCAGTTCTGGGTAAATGTAATCGTTGTAATGTTCTGTAGGTTATTGTTTGGAAACAGAGAAAGTAGAGACTGTTTTTATCGTAGTGAGTCATCTTTTATGAGACTCAAGGTTTGTGCCTTGTTATTTTGCGGAAACCTAAACTAAAATATTTCCTGACAGGCCCTTTGAACATAACATAACAACATGTAAGCTTGCAGGGCAGACAATGTGGGAGTAATTAGTATGAAAGTAATGGTAAATACCCGCAGTGATGATAAGCACGTGGAAATTTAGGTGAAACAAAAGATCATCAGATGATGATGATGAAAAGAAAAGAAAAAAAACCCAGTCTAGTTTTTAGAGTTTCTGCCTTAAATAATCACCCACTGTGACCCACACATAAAGTCGGACCTCTCTCAGATTCAAGAGCAAAGTCACTTCAGCGAAGACATTAATCACGGTGCCCTGGTGATGTTTCTGCATGAAACAGAAACATCATCTGTGTCAAGTGTTTCTGGAAAACAGATGGATCTGTTGGAAATTAACAAATAACTGTAAAGAATTGTGGAACTCATTTTTGTTCAATAAGCCAGTTAGTTTGGATCACTGCTGTTTTAAGGCTGATCAAAGACACTGCATGCCTTCTTTGTACTGATGTGGGAAGTCATACACCAGAGGTTTAATCACACAAGTTGCAGAACAATTTTAAACATTTACAATCTGATAACACATTGTGTTTATTCATCAGCAGCCAGAAACACTCTCTCTGTAGAGCAAGAAAAGGTCTTTCAATTGAGATATTTGCTCAGTATTTCCATTTATATTTATGTTTCTGCTTCTACTCCACGACATTTAAAAGCTAAATATTGTACTTTTTACTCCACTACATGACTAAACAGCTGTAGCTAAACATGTGATAAACTTAAACCAAAGGCAAAAAAAAAAAAAAAACCTTGTCACGTTTCAGATGTAAAGGTTTAATAGATCTGTTCCTCCTCTAAACTTCTCCCATGGTTTTATTTCAGTTACTGTTAAGATCATTATTAAGATCCAATATTTCACAATAAAGTAAAGGTTAAAAAACATTCTAAAAATGAATTTGTGTTTCAGGGCTGACGACCACTCAGATTTATTTTGTGACCCTTTGGAGGGCCCAGACCCCTCAGTTGGGAACCACTGGACTAAACTACTGAACTATAGATAAAGTAATTAAAACTAGCTTCATCTGGAGCAGCTACAACAGTAAAATGCTACTGGAGCCCTGATGCATCAATATTAACAATCTAATAATGTTATATATAATAATATACCAGTCAGGGACTTTTACTGAACACTTTTGCTGATAACTCTTGTGTACTTTTACTTTCTATATTTTGCTTCTGTGGTCAACTGAACTTTGTAGATTTGAAGCAGGATGACAACACTTTATTTTGGCGGTATCATGCATTAGAGACTTGTTTTTACAGATTCTGCTCAACAAAATAAGATAATGATAATGTGTAGTCTAAGGCTGTTTACATATGGTGATTTTACATTTTGCACCATTACATATATATATATTAGATATATTTTTTAAAATTCCTTTTCAGACACATGTGTTTACAGCCATGAGCAGAGGAAATAAATTAAATCATTAACTAAAGAAAAAGCAGCAATACCACAATGTAAACATCCAGAGATGCAGATCCAGAAACATCATGTGTTTTATATGTAAAATCTCTGCAAAGTCGTAATAACAATACGTTTGTACTTTTACTTAAACTGGAGTTTGAGTGCAGAGCTGTTACCTGTAATGGAATATTTTTATATTGTTGTTTTGGAACTTAAACACCAAGTACATCTTCCACCCTCTGCCGTTAGTAACCATGTACACACATCAGCATCTGCTCCCACACTCCAGTCTAGAGCTTCCACAGACCAAACCACACAACAACAGCCACCAACACATTTTTAAGACTTATTGTAAAGCTGAATTTACCTCACTTTCAGCTGATGACTAATGTAGCAGTATCTCCTGACCATCTTGATCTCACATCCTCAGTGTGCGCCCACACACCCACTCACAGATAGTAGATAGCAACCAAACGAGGCACCGCAGGCCAGAGGCTCCCCTCAGCTGACTCTCCCCTCCACATCGCACAGCTCCGGCTGCTGTCCAGCCATCACATCCTGTGAGAATATCCTGCATCGCTTGGCCCTCTTCCCCCCTCCCACTGCTCTCAGGGAAATGCCTTATAAGGGGATTGGGAAGTCCAGTCGCCCCCCCATCCACCCTCCCACTCACCCTCCCCCACACCACCCCCAAATGCCAAAATACCCCTCTTTTAATCCTAAAGTTGGATGATTTCTTTAGAAATAGTTTAAATGTTCTCACATGCCAAACTCCATTTGGAATTTGGGCAATTTTATTATCTTTGATCTCAAAGCTAAAAGTTCGAAGCATGCTCAGCTTTCCATGTATGTATGATATTTGAATCTGAGAGTTTTTAAAAACAGCCTTTTATGGATGCATTTTTTGAAAAGAGACAATGTTTTGATTCTCCACATCTCCACCCAGAGAGAACAAAAATGTCAGCAGCAGCAGCAGCAGCAGCAGTTATTGATGGATTTGGAAAGAAGTAGTCCACCCATCAGAGACATGTGGGTGTGTTGAAAATTCACACATCCTTTTCAAGACTGTGGGAGTTTAGTGGGATTTGTCATGTGCCTTTGCTCTGGTTTACCACACTGTAAACAAACATCACTGCAACCTTAATGAGTAAGGCCAGTTTACACAGACAATTAGTTTTAAATGACTGTAGAAGTGTGCGAATGTCTCGACCGGCTGGGAAAGTGAACGAGTCCAACTCCAAGTGCTGCTTCAGTGGAGCTGTTCGCCTTTACAGTGTAGATACGAAACAGTGAACAATGCATTTCACCTTTTATTTTAGTAATATCGTGACCTATAGACTATTTATTGACTTCTTTTTAAGGAGTTTACTTAACACAATAAAATTGTCGAAAAACCCCTTTTCACACGACATCATTTCACTTCCTGCCCCTTCACTAATGATTTTTTGTCTTGTTCACTTATCATTTTTTTATATTTGTTTCTAGCAGGTTCACAATACTGAATTATGTATTTGCAACCAGCAGTGGAAGAAGTTTGTAGGTCCTTTAATTAAATCAAGTGGTAATAACACACAATTTAAAAATACTCTGCAACAATCTGCTAAAAGTCTGCAATTCAAATTTTAACAGTAAGTAAAAATACAAAAGTCTTAACTTGAAAATGCACCAAAAATATCAAAAGTAAAAATACTCATTATATATTTGTGTCAGAGTACTGTGTTATTATTATTGATGCATTAATGCATCTGCAGCAATTCAGTGTTGTGTAGAAGTAAAAACTTGAGTTTGATAAATATCCTACGTTCCTCACCTCAGAACTGTTTCCCAGTAAGAGTAGCAGTACTACAGTGTAAAAATACTGCATCCACTCACTTTAATATTATCCCTCAGAGGGAAAGGACAGTGGTCTCCATCTCTACTTAATATGGCTGGAAACTCTGATAAAAGCAAGTAAGTGGACTTTGAGTTGAGTTTCTGCCTTCAAGTCATGAATGAAGTCTGAAGTTTTAGTATTAACACAAAAGACTAAAAATGTTGTGGATGCAAATCACAAAAGTCACTGGGCTTGTGAGTCAACAGATCCATCTCCATGACAACTGAGCAAATTTCATCCAATTAGAAGACTGTGTGATGTGGTTGAAAGCTCAGGTAAAATGTAATACGTGTGTCTTGAGTTTTGTGTCTTTGACAAAATTATTGTTGCCAAGAATGAATTTGATGCTTTATACATTTGTTTAGTTTAATCTGTAATAATTCATCATATGTTTTATGTTGATGTTTCATTATATAAAATATTAAATCAGAAGAGTCAAACACATGCAGCGTAGGAGAAAGTACAATTACCTCAAAACTGCACTTAATTACAGCACTTGAGTGAATAAAAACAGGTAGAAAAGAAGCAGAAACATTATAAATAATAAAGTAAATTAAAGGACACTCACCTGGTCTCTGGTCTCCAGTGTCTCGTACATTCGTAGCAGGTTTGGTTTCACATTCACCATCGTTTCATCCTTCATTATGTTTTATTAGTGGTGTCATGTTCAGCTCTCACACACACACACACACACACTTACCTCACCGCTTCATAATACAAACAAAGAACACCACATGATGCTTTCCTGGGGGATTGCCCCCTTTTGTTTACTGGGATTCCCAGACTTTAGTTTTCCTTTCCATGCAGCTCAGCTTCAGCACTGAGAGCATGAGGGGTTTTTTTGTTTTTTTTTAATCCAGATATTTGTTTCCTGGAGGGAAACAGTGAGATCATTGAGATGTTATTCCAACACATTAATCAGTAATTCAACAAGGGAGGCGAGGAGGAGGGCCGACGATTCAAATGACTGATGTGTTCATCTCAGCCTTAGATCCACTCTGCCTCCTGCTGCTCACACACAGACAACGCAGCACTCATGTTTTCACATCAGCTGTTTCCAGTCGTTCGCTTCTCTCCCTGCCTGTATATGTACATATGCAGTGGTGGAAAGTAACTGTGTACATTTACCAAAGCACTGTTCTTAAGGACAAATCAGAGGTACTTGTACTTTATGTGAGTTTTTTTTTTCCCCCCATATGACTTGATATTTCTATTTTACTACATTTTAGAGGGCAATATTGTACATGTTCTCCACTGCATTTATCTGACAACTTTAGTCATTTTACAAATTAAAATTTTGCAAACAAAACATATAAAGAACTTATAAAATATGATGCTTTGTTATAAAATCAACTTCCCAACAGGATAAACGTAGAGCTGAAATAACTACTGAAGTAAACTAACTGTATGTAAAATAATTACATAAAAATTTAATAACTATGATAATTAAAACAGACTGACACATCAATATTAACAATCTAATTATGTCATATATAGATTTAAGTAACAATAATTATAATAATAATTATTAAGTTTCAGGGCCCTTTTTTCTGTGATCAAGTACTTTTATTTTTGATTCTACTGTATTGTATTGTATTGTATTTTTGTAATGTAACTGTAATGTATTACTTTTTGTTTCCTTGCTTTTTGTTGCTGTATTATTATTTTGCTAATAACACTTATGTGCTGTTATTTGTCACTTCAGTCAAGTCGCTATGTGGTCGACTGTACTGTGTAAACTTGAAGCTGAGGGAGCAGGGATAGTTTATTTTTGGCCTGACCTACAGACTGTTTAGAACTTCTACTTAACATTATGTACATTTAGCTAATAAATATTTTTATTTAAGTTTGAATGCAGAACTTGTATTTCATCATTGTGGTATTTGTACTTTTACCTAAACAAAGGATCTGGGTGCTTCTTCCACCACTGCACTTGGGTTTTATTCTTTCCAATTTGGCAAAAATATTGAGACTATTTGTTAATGTCATGTATTAAAGGAGACAAAGGATGATTATATGCTGAGAAAAATGCAATTATCGCTAAAAATATAAAACTCTCGTCAGCATCTTTATGTGTTAGATCATAGAAATTAGGTAGTAATCTAACAGCTCCACGTTTTTGTCTTTGTCTTATTCAAAGAAAGAGGAAAAAAAAGCATTAAATATAAAGTTCTCCTCTTGGTTGTCAATATAACAATCAGAACAAACACATAGATAATTGGCCAGGAATAGGTTTTATATAAAATTTGAACAGTGGATACAGAGGCGATATTATGTGTATAAAAAAATACATACAATAAAAGGAAAATAAATGAATCTTATCTTTTCTATTTTTGAGCAGATGTTCAAGTTAGCTGATGAAATGTAAAAGGCACTAAATGTACAACATTCCAGTTTTAAGGACGTTAAACAGAGGCCAAGGTCATTCAGAGATGAACGAAAACAAAAACAAAAATCACAGGGCATTTGTTGTCTTTGATATGCAAGACATAGTGCAGATTTTACAACATAACATACCAAACAATTCTCAAATAACACACAACTATTTACCATCAAAAAACACTAAGCACGCACTTTAAGACTCGCCATGAGTGGAGTGAACACCGCAGCCCGAATTCACTCCGAACTTTTAAGACTCCAACACACCAAACGTTGTGCGGGAAGCTCAGTCGGATCGGAAATCTTTCATAATTTATAGTTTACATCACGATTTCTACAACAGCACGAAACACGGCAACAAGTCACAAATAGGAGCAAAGCGACCAGCAGTAAAGGTTTGTCAGTATCATACAGGTTGTTTTCTTTTTCATTTTGGTGAATACACTGAAATACATGCTAACTAATAAAATAACAAACATGAACCAACAGAAAAGACTCAAACATTAAAGATAAAACAGACATGGAAGAATACACAGTGCCTGCGTTAGCAAGTGTCACAGCCACAGTTAACTCAAAATGGACTGAATTAAAATTCTCTTCAGTCACTTTGTGGAAGGTTTATAAATGAAAATACGCAGTGTATTGTAATTTAGCCACCAAGAAGAGTTAGAAATAAGTTGGAATGAAATTCCCCAGAGAAGCAGTGGAAAACATTTTCAGACGGAGTGTAAAATGAAAAATGGACTTTATAGCACCAGCTGAAAATCGTGTTTTTTACAGTCTCACCTTGCTGCAGCGATGTAGCAGCGTACTCCAGGGTGTATCAGTAAACTGTGACATCACTAGTGGGTGTGGTTACAGGTGCAATATTTGTTACCACGCCCAAACACAAGTTTCAAGTTCATGGTATCGAGCTATTCTCTAAAAACAACATAGTAACAGAAAAATCTCCCCACATTCTGACTCTCAATAAATCAAGAATTAAATTAGCTTCTATTGTCGTGTTCAGCGGTTCACGCAGGCTATAAAACGAGCTGCATGGATTGTGTAAGGGTTTCTAATGCTATTGTAATGTAACAGCCCACAGTGGTGCATTGGCAACCTGGTGACATGTCTGTACTTGGAGATAACATCAGTGTCAGAAATTCCCACGGGCCCAGACTCAGAATAACAAGTCGGGGATTGTTTTTTTTCCTGCTCGGCTGCTTGTAATTACAGTTTAAATGATATGAAGTGAACGTAGCATCAACATCTGCATGTTAACGTTCTTGTTTAATAATGCTGCATGATAACATAAGGACATGGTTAAAAAACTTATTTTCATCTATTATCTATCAGTTCTTGCACACAATTGTTGTTTATTTGTGCTGCATTTTGTTATTATTATATTTCCTGCCTCATATTTATTGTTTTTACATTGTTGACGGACTTCAACGGTCAGACAAAGACATAGTTCCTGTCATGGTGGTGAACAATGAAGTTCCACTCTATCCTCTCACGGTGTGTTCAGGTGCGTAGTGACCTTTACAGCCACCAAGGCCACAGGCGTTTAGTTCTGTAAGGTACGTTTGTGAGCACAGCCGCGTGAAAACCCACTGACACAGGCAGACAAAGGCAATGCAAATCTATATTGTCGGGGACATTCACAATGATGCAATCAACCTTGGAACAAGGAAGCAATATTTGCTGCCTGTTTTAAAATATTATCATGTCATTTGAATGTGGCGCTGAAACGAACATGGAGTGAAAGCTCAGGGAAACTCACATTAATTTAGTATTTCTACAACACTTTAATGCGGTTGACTGAAGAAATTTTAATTAAAGCCATCGTGATCGAACAGGCGCGACACTTACTGCAGGCACTGTATACGATGGGGAGTGTCCGGAGACAAATAGTTAAGACTAAAAAGAGAAAAAATTACGCATGCCGCCAACTTTCTAGACCTCTACAGCAAACTACTTTCCTTCTCTGGAAAGACATCCACAGCCATACCACACTGGAATGAGTTACAGTAAACAGCACTATATCTTACATGAGCAAGAAATATATACAAATACTGGTCAATGTGGAAAATTACTGCATTCGGAATCACAAGCTGAAGCTGAAGGCATTTAAGACTGGTAGCGACACAAATATCAACCAAACCGGTAACAAACAAAATAATGACATAAATTTGGCTTTAAATGCCCCAAGACAAAAGGAAATTATACAAATGAATGGAATGCAAGTTAAAGTTTAAAAGCATCTGAAAAGAACTTACCTAATATTACTGTTGATATTAGATATTTGGCCCATTATTTTGAAAGGAAAAAGAGCTTTACATAATACATAGAGGAAAACAAAGATGGATATTTTCATAATAATGATTGTTATGTTAGTAAATTGCATGCAAACAGTGTATTTAGCATTTCTTTTCTTTTGTCCAACAAAGAAGAGCTCCCTCAGAGGAGGACATGTTTCACCTCAGTTAAACATTTTGTTTTAACATGCATAATTCGACAGTACTCAAAACTAAGATGAAAAATAAACTGCCCAGGTAGTTATCACTGGCAGCAAACTATTATTTTGTTCTTTGAAATCACACTTAAAACCAAGCAGAATGCTCTGTGTTGCATTGCACGTGTTCATCTGCATTTTTTTTTAAACATATACACATATTAATATATCAGAGCAATCAAAATTTTGTTAAAAAAGAACATGTTCAACTGAGGTGAAAATCCAAAGGGAGGCAGTGTCTTTTAAAAAGGTACCTTAACAACATGCCAGGAGTTTACAGAGAACTGAAGCATTCACAGTAACACAACGTCAGACGGTTTCTTCTGCTTCACAACTAGTTGACGAGTACCAAATTCAGCTTGTAGATGTTATTACAACTGCATGCAAAGTTACTGAAGGCAATGTAAAATCTAACCCTACATTAATCGCCCCTGTGAATGGAAGTGCCCCGCGGTGGAGATGGACTGTGGCTTCAGCTCACTGTTGCACCAGCTGTGAGTAAATTCAGACAGTTTGAATGCCTTTTAAAAGTCAGACAGAGACAGGCTTCACCATAAAGGTTCGTTGCGAGATAGATTTAAGATAAAAGTTCAAATTTGCACCTCAGACACTGATTGGGGTAAGATTCCTGCACCGACATGATGTGGAGTGGGCCACAGAGGTCTGCTGAGTATTGGCAATAACTGAAGTGAGTCTGTTTTAACAGTTCTGGGATTAGTGTTTAACGTGCTGTGGATGACTGTAGTCCTGACTGAGACAGACCTCTCCCCATCTTCCCAGCCGTTTTGTCTGAATAAATATTTACTGGGTTTGTTTCCAACATGTGTCTCGAGTTAACACAACCTACAGGATTAAAATTGCACAGCATCTGCTCAGCTTTGGTAAATGGTTAGAAAGACAGACTAATGATGAAAGAATTTTCTTTGATATTTACACCCGGAGCGCATCGTTTGTCACAGACTGTGACGTACGCTTGGTATTTGGGGGAATTTTCCTCTGCCACCAACAAGTTGTTTATAACAGAAACTTGCCACAGTTTAGTTGCTGTTGTTGAATATCTTTGAAGTTTTTTTTTTTTTTTTTTAAAAAAGCTTTTGTTAATGTTAGTTGATGTTAGCTGACGTTAGTTGATGGTGATATTAGTTCAGTTTATGACCATAACTGTACAGCCTTAGCAAAAAACACCAAATTACAGCAGAGGCGACTGATAAATGATGAGGTGATGTTAGTTGGACAAACTGTTTTATATAATCGTATCATATAGCGAGTTCACATGTGATAGGATACTTTGTTAGTAGTGGTTTTCTCTCCCATTTTGTTTGAATGGCACTCTGAATAAAATGTCAGTTACTGCAACAATGCTTCACTTACTCTTGACTTAGCTAAGATACAAGTACAGTCATGAAAAATAAGTTACTTCCCATGGAAACTGTTGACTTATTCAATATATTTCATCATGCAAATAGTTCATCATCTTTGATACAGTGCCTGCTACGGAAGCCCTGAGAGACAAGTGAATTTTTTGGGTTTTTTTTTTTTTTGGACTGGATTTCTTTTAGTGTTTGTAATGCTCATTTCAGCCACAAGAGGCACCACTACCACAGTGGATTAATAGGCTAATGGGAGATTCAACCAGGACACATGGAATTTAATCCTGTTATATTTACTGACTTGTTCAACTTATTATTTTCAGTTTTTCTTTTGTCCCCAATTATTTTTTCCCCACTTTGTACCAATCCACAGACAGAAGGGAAACAACAGGGAGGTGACCATGAACCAGAGAGAGAGAAAGAAAGCGAGCCCACCGGGAGAGCACCAGAAGAAATCCCAGTGGGCCGCCACATTGGTGGACCATGAAAAAAAAAAAGTGTTTAATGTCCCTGTCTGTCTCTTCACCTCTGTGTGTGTGTCTGTGTGTGTATAGCTCCTGCCACGGGAGAAGTTTGTCTTCAAGACTTTCTGACAGAGATAAAAATTAATGCAAAACTGAAAAGAATAAGTTCAATAATTCAAGTTATACAACCCAGGTCTCCTGCGCGAAAGACACATGCTTAACTATCTCACAAAACCTCCTAAATTCTCTCTGGCAGAAAGAAAGACATTTTCTTTTTCCACTTGCCTCTCGGGGCTTCCGTAGTACGCACTGTGTCAAAGATGATCAGATAGTTTTCGTGTTCAAATATGTTGAAAAAGTTGTCTATTTCCATTGGACGTTACTTGTTTTCAAACATGACCGTAGCTGTGACAGTTCGATCAAACCCGTGTTCAGCTGGTGCAACAGCCTGCAGAACCACTTCTTAGGCACAAAGTTGCAGTGAGGAGAAAGGAATATTTCTACATGTGGAATGATATCTATGAAGGCATTCTTATTTTAACTTTGATCCCTGTGTTGGGGAGCAATTTCCAGGCTGATGTGATGGAATGATGTAGTATTGTCGTGTCCCCTAAAGTGTTTCTTTTTTTGTCTTTACAATAAAGTACATGGAGACATTACTTTATCATATTAGCATCATGCTTTCAGAGGACAAGAGATGACAAAAAAATAAAAATAAAAATAAAACTGCATCAATTATGTCCCTGTTGAAATAATCCCACCCATCCCAAGAGCAGCTGATAAAGAGGTCTGATACTTTACTGTGTTTTTTTTTTTTTGTTTTTTTTTTGTTGGTCCCCAGTTCCTCTTCAGTTTTTACGAATGTCAGCGTAGACCACTGGCTCCATCTTATGGAACGAGTTTTTGCTGCCTGAGTGATCCAACTGGGCGTATATCACCGGGCCCTGGAATACAAGAAGAAACGGAAAAGAAATGTAGTCAGTAAAAGACACAAATACATCCAGATAAATAAACCAGAGCAAGATGCAACCGACAGAGAAGAACCTTCATATAAGAATGGGACATATTTTTAACTCATGGTTAAAGGTTTGCTGATAAATCACATATCCAGAGTCTATAATTAGCAGTTCAGTGTTTGTGTTTTTCCAGTGGAACCTCTGAATTGCAGATTTCTGCAATTTAATGTAATGACAGATTTTTTTTTTTTTTATAGTGTGAGTTTGACTCTTACATCTAACAGGAAAAACCACCTTCTCATGCAAACAGGTGATTGTGTAAAGTAGAGCTGAGGCAATTAGTTTGTTAATCAATTAGTCGATTAGTTGATTCTTTGTATCCTTTAGCCTTTTGTAATTATACTATTTAAATGAACTTTATCATTATTATCAATAAACTTTTTTTTTTTTTTTATCATTTAAATCATTACGCAACTCCAAACAGCTGGTTGCAGATTCTCAAATGAGACAATTCAATGTTTTCCGTGTCATATATAACTTAAATATTTTGAGGTTTAAGTTGTTGGCCAGAAAAACAGGAATCTGAAGACGTGACCTTGTCATCAATTTATGTTTTTCACTGACCACTATTGGACAAAATGATTTAAGATGATAATCTGCATATTAACTGTTAATGCTGCACGTTTCTTTTTACAAGAAGCATAATTTCTCTCCCATTTCCAAATAAGTAAAAATTTATCTGGGAATTCTGCAGCAACACAACTAGGAATGTCCCTAACAACTAATTCCCCTGTCGATTAAATGGAAATTTACATTCAGAGTAGTCTTAACATAAGAAAACCCTCAGGAAACAGCCCAGGTAAACATCATCATCATATTGGTTTTTCCAAATGTACTTTGAAAAACTGTGCACAAGTGAACCGAGGAGAACTGGTGCTGTTTTAAAGGCAAAAGGTAGTGACACCAAATACTGACTTGATTGACTGTATGGAGTTAATGGATAAATGAATAAAAACTTTTCATGGCATTATTTTTGAAAGCAGCCCTAATTTAAAGTATCTAAAACACTGTCTGTGTTTCATATTCCTGCTGTTTGTTTTATTGTTGCATTTCTATTTTAGTCCTTGTTCTTTCTCCTTTTACTTTCACCATTTTATGCGGCTTCTTTACTTTTAGAGGAAGTGCCTTCTAATGCTGGTTTTGATGACTGCAATATACATAAAGTTTATTTTAAGTATTTCACTTGTTTGTTTGTTTTTTGTTTTTTGTTTTTTTTAATGGATTGATCTGAACCAAATTCTGTTTATTACATTGCATCAGTAGATAGGACAAAGGAGTATGTTTCAGGTATGTTTGGATTAAAAAAAAAAAAAAAAAGGTCCACATAAATGCAACACATTCCCAGTATAAATGGTGGCAGCCAGTGGATTTCTCGGTCCCCCAGCTCCTACCTGTAGTGGACCCAAAGGAATGGTACTCTTGGAGCCCTCCAGACCAGACTCCACCTTCTTTCGTGGCTGTGGAGCCTGAGAGCTCACGCTTTCCAAGGACGTACATCTAGTTTAGGTTTACGATTTGCCATGGTGTCGAGCAACCATTGGTGCACAGTCAACACAAATAAATGGGACACAAGACAAAAATAAAACAATGAGAGATGAGCAAACGAAGCACTGGATGCAAACAGAGAGCATGGCAGCTCCCAGTGGTTTGACAGAGATAATGGAAGCAGTGACCGACCCTGGGAGGAGACTAGAGGTGCACCGACGGGACTTAAAGTGATACGAAACTGGAGCTGACGCAACTTTTAAGTATCTGGTCTCAAATAATAAAATGGAGCTAAAGTAAAAATACTGTCTGAGAGAACCAGGACTTTATTTGAGACAGGCCTTCGGAATTACTTCAATTTATGTGCATTTTTCTTCAAATATGGTCAGATCTTCATCTATGTTACAATTATGAAGAAATGCAATCGACTTTAAGTAATAGGATACAAAGCATTGAATCGCTCTCCTCCATATTGAATTATTCACACATTCATGGGTTAGAAAAACTATGTGAACCCCTCAGCTGATGTCATCAATGAAGTTAATCGGAGTCAGGAGTTAATAAACCCGGAGTCCGGTTAATGGAAATCATGCCTCTCAAAAAAGAAGATCTCAGACTTAGGATAAGGAATTGTTGATTTACATAAAGATGAAAGGGTTAAAAAGTCATCTCAAAGAGTTTAGATATTCATCAGGCCACAGTCAGACAAACTGCCTCTAAACGCAGATGATTTTGTTCTCTTCCTAGACGTGCACACCCAGTTAAAAAGACTCTTAAATGACAACACAGAACGATCAGTAACATAACAAAGAGCTGGTTAACAGCTGGTTAAAATCTCTGTTAATGAGTCGACCATCAGTGCACCTCTAGGACACTTTATAACTCTATATACAGTAAGACAGGCTGTTTAGCCATTTCAAGGTGACTGAACATTGTCAACAAAATGCCTCAACACATTTTTGTTGACTAAATATGTTTAATATAAAAAAAAAAGGCTGCTGATGGAAGCATGTTAGTCAGAAACAGGTGAAGAAGACAGTGTTTAGTTTGGGTGTCAGTGGAAAAAGACAATGGACAGTGAACAGACAACATGCTGTTATGCTGACAACAAGCTCACTGATGATGTTAATAGAAAGTGTTGTTGTGCAGTTAGTTGTGTTTAAAACAATGATGGAGGAAAGTGACTGGCACCAGTGCAAACAGCAACCCCAAAGACAACTGGTTCTTCAGCTCACAGGCTCAAACCATCCAACAGCCAAGCAGGAGCTGCCAGCGGCTACGGGCTAATTTATGGCATCTCCCAAATTCGTGGTTCAATATGTGTTTTTTTCACTGAGATGGACGGAGTGGCTGGAGCATGTGAGGCAGACACGGTCAAACGATCTCGAGCACACACAGAGTCTAGTTTACGTCTTTACCAAACATGTTAATAATTAGTTCAAATCAGGTCGTCTGAACAGCTCAGAACGAGCCCAAAGCTTTGTGTCCACAGGTAAACACACAGAGTGAACCCTGCTCCCATGCAGAAAGAGTTAGATAGGTGTTACGGTTTGATGATTAAATCTCTGAAGGAGTAAAAGATTACGGGAAAAAAATGCTCAATCAAAAAAAAAATAAATCTGTGGAACTTACCTCACATTTCAACACTTTTCTACATGAGATTCACTTGTTGAACATATAACAGTATGATTCTCTGATGTAGCATCATAATCACCTTTCTAACTGAATATTCATCATTCAGGAAAAGTCTCATTTAGATGTTACTCATCTTGGTTTCACCTACTTGCTGAAGAGGTAAAATAATAATAATAATTCCACTAATTAGACTAGTTAACAGTGTTATTTTTCTTTTTTTGAGCATTAACTTTACACATATTGCCTGGTAATGATCAAGTAGCTAAACCTAATCAGTTTTACCTCTTTGGCAGAACTAAACACAGTTACAGTGGATTGTTATGACCTTTTACTCAACACCACTTTGCACGTTCCACTGCTAAGGTAAAAAATCTTTCGTGGAAATGAATGCTTTCTTAACAGTGGAACAAATATTACAATAAATTAACAGCAATGGCAGTAAAAACATCTATAAACTGGTTCTGGTAACATCGAACTTTAACTCTCCTGTTAGACATTTATACACAGTATACAAGCATTCAATAAATGTTAATTTATAACACACTATATTGTAGCTGTAGGGACATTTTAAGTGTGTAATGAATTGTATAACTGTCAACAGTTATAACTCCTCATGTGAAGACATTTATTCTCTGTTTATACTCCAGTACAGGAGTCGCTGACAGACACAGTAAGACTTATATCTGCTTATATTGTTAACTTTTTGTGTTTATACTGTTTACAAATGCTCAGTGGGGGTTAAAGTGAGGTGTTGCCAGTTTTCTTTCTGAATCCTATCTCTTCTTCTGCTGTAGTTATTGTAGCAGTGATGATGTCAGCGACAGTGGAAACAAGCAAGACGACTCACCCTTCGTAATCATGGCGGTTGTGAAGCACCCTCATGACGACGCAGGCACCTACAGCAATGACGATGAGCAGGGCTAAAGCACCGCACACTACTCCGGCTATAAGGGCAGTGTTGCTCTGAGGGAACGATTCTAGACACAACAAACACACAACAGGGTTGGTTTGTAATTATGGTGTTGACATTTAGCGTGCAGCATGTTCTGTCAGAGTGATTTTTGATCTTGCAAACTGATTTCTTGTGTTTAAAACCCACTGGAGTCTATGTTCATTTTGTTTTGTTTGTGTCTTTGTTTTTGGCACCTTTTAAACTCTCCATACTCCACATGCTTTGTGGTGCTTTGTTTTCAGAAAACATTCAGCCTTAAGTCTGACATATCATTTTCTCAATCTAACTAAAGTATAAGTGTAAAACAACCAAAAACCCAAAATACAAGAAAAATGAAAGAGGCATCAACAAAAATTTACAAATCTTTAGTGGCAATCACTTAAAATATTATTACACAACAGCTAACGACTGGGAAAAATATTGTTTTTCTGTTTATGCTCACAAATATAACAGAAAATAACATGTGAAGTGATTTTATCTAAACTCGTTTTGATGCCTCTTTTAAATAAATAAAGATTTAATCTTTATTTCTGCCATAGTAAAGTACTGAAAATATTAATAATTTGAATAGACATAAATGTGATTCTGTGTGAAAGCCCCTTCTTAGCTTGTCTCCACATGCTGTATAAATAAATTGTTATCAATAATAACATCAACAAAAAGTTTTAGTAGAGCTTAAAGTTCATGGTCAGGTATGAGACGTCCTCCCCCTCCAATAACAGTCCACAGCTGGGAGTGTCAGTGATACCTGGCTCTCTGCCAGTATACAAAAGGTCTGTGTGTTTAGGGAAAATACCAAGGAAATTCTTTGTACGCGCGAAAAAAAAAAAAAAAGTCGGAGTCAAACGAATGTTAACAGATACACAAACATGTTCTGTTTTGGTACTGTCCTGCTTTTTAGACACAAATGTTTGACACAGCTCAGCTCCCCCACCTGACAGGCGGAGCTACAACTGGCGAGACAAAAGTTAACAAGCCATCACACGCACACGTGGGCTTCATGTAACTGAAAACAAACAAGAACGTACCTGCGTGACCTCGCTGAGCTGGAGGAGCTTTCATAGTTTGGGTATAGCTGATAACACGGGGCTATGACACTGCTGGGTGTGTGAGCAGCTGACATGTGTAAGTTCTCATTGGCTGGAAGGCGTGGATTAATTAAGAATAACCAGACACCGTGACGCAGCTGTTTGTCTGTAGTTAAAGTTAACATGGGAATAATAAACTATAGGAAAAGACAGCTAAAGTTGATGGAGCTGGTAATATTTCTGATTTTACCCTTTAAAAGGAAACTGAACTCAGTGTTTAATTTCAAGACCTGCAGATACTCCAGCATCTCAAGAATCACGGTATTACAACCCAGATTTTAAAAAGACCATTATTGACTTGTTGCTAGGGATCTACAGCTTCTTTTCACATTTAACCTTCAGTTCTGGGAGATGTGTGTCTTTCATTTTCCACGCCTGAGCATCTAGATTTAGAGATGACTATACTGAGATTTAAGTTAATCCTTTTTGGTTTACAGATAGATTTCAAACATGATGCTACGGCATTTTAAGATAAACCATGAGTTAATCCATGGTTTTCATTCATCCTGAATGGTGGCACCCACCCACTGTGTCCAAGTCAATTACATTGATTATAGTTAACAAATTATAAACCTTGGAGTGAAAAGCCACACGGACAAAGAAAAGTGCTCTCTCTGCCTGGAAACTGCACAAAGAGGCAGACTGTCGACTCTGACTGCTCCACAGTGTTTTCTCTCAGTGTGTGTATGTGTGTGTGCAGGGAGTCAGTGGGTGGATGAACACAAGGCTGATCAAGGCCACAGTCCAGCTCATACACACCAACGAAGCAGCTACATTTAAAGAAGCATCTTAGTGTTCCTCTATTCATCATAGAAAAAAACCAACAATAATTACACCTCAATCCATCCTCAGTTAATTTCATGTCTTTAAAGAGAGCTGAGCGCACACCTTTCAGAACGACCCTGAGCTCTGTTCGAGCCGGTGTTCCCGTTACGTCTGGGGGGTTCTTCACGTCGCAGAAGAAGGTACCATTATCGCTGAACTGAGCCGGACTCAGCTGTATCGACACGTCCCTCTTGTTGATGTCTCCGATAAACTGCACTCTGTCTTTGAACTCGTCTTGTCCCGGGAATCCTTTCCCGTTGGAAAAATAGAAAATCTGCGAAGGGAAGGAAAATCATGTTTAAATGTGTGTAATGGAAACAGATGGAGAAGCTGAAAAATGAAACTCCGAACTAAGGCTACGTTCACACATGAGTCAGTCGACGCTATTCACCATTTGTCTAAAAGAATATTAGCAGCTGATTCCAGCGGTGAGGAGTTACAGAGCTGGAAACCTGGAATCTTCTCCTGTTCACAGTCTGTATCTGACACTTTTCATTTGTGAGCTGGTGTGTTTGTCTTAGCTCTGAACTCCACTAACGATGTTAAATATCTCGTCAGCTTAGATAGAACGGCCTTTTAAAGGAGACACAGGTGTGCTGAGGGCGTCCAGACACCAGTGATGAACCATTAAACCTTTTCATATAACTCACAGTGGAGAGTTATATGAATAGTGGCAATAGTTATGTAATGAATCAAATGGCACTTTGGCAGACTGTGTAGTGGCAGCAGCTTGATCTGACAGGATTTTTTATGCTTCTATTTCAAACTTTCTTTCATGAATAATGACTTTACAATTGGATTTTGGGGCCAGAACAAATGTTTAAAGGTATAAATTATTATAACAGATTATTTCATAATAATTGATTATCTTTATTATTAGAGCTGCAACGATTCTTTTTAAAAAATAATAATAATCGACAACTATTTGATAGTCGACTGATTTTATTTTCATTATTTTTCAAGCATAAATGCAAATCGAATTCTCTGGTTCCTGCTCCGCAAATGTGAAGATTTGATTTGTTTTTCTTGTTTGATATGATAGTAAACTGAATATCTTGACTATATAAACTATATGATTCAATCAACTCGGACTGTGAGAAATTATAACAGGCATTTCTCACTATTTTCTGACAAAAAAGAATCAAGAAAATATTTGGCAAATTAATCAATAATGAAAATGATGTTTCGCTTTAGCCAAATTTATTACATTGTTAGACCTTCTTCATAATTTTAGCCTCAGACCAATGAAAATAATATTTCAGACTAACACAGTCGAAATAATGAGGCTCTGGCTTCATGTCCCTTTTCATCGCAGACACTTAACAATGGCTCCATTTTATTCAAGCGTCCCAGTAAGTCACGTCAATGTGACAGTGTGACAGCATCCACAACACCAGAACACCCTGCAACTAACTGCAGTCACAGAAAGACATTCAGCTATATTTAATATCATAATTACACCTATGCTTTTCCTGCTGCAACATGTCAAAATGTCTCTGGTGAAAAAGACCTAAAGCTGAAGGAGAAAACAGCAGCGAGTCAGAAATCATCAACGCCTCCTGAACATGTGTCGAAAAGCACACGGACATTATCAGTAGCTGTTATTATAAAACAACAGCAAAGTTCAAAATCATGTAGGGCTGAACCATATGCAAAAAAAAAAAAGAATCATGTTGTGATTATGTTGGCAGATATTTGAGTCATGATTATAGTCATTTTTGAATTTCTTTCGCACTGAAAAACAATATAAAATGATGATGATGATGTGATTTTTTTTGTTTTTTACGCAACATGCATGTTCCATTCAATCTAGAGAATAAGATTTGTAGGCCGGGGCGTCTCTGTAGCACCACAATGCTTCATTTATGGTCTGTTGTGACACACACAAAAAGAAAAAAGTGCAGCTCTGCCATTTGGATATTTGCACTTGACCATATTGTGACTTCAATAATATTTTGATTAATTGTTCAGCCCTAAAATCAAGTTAAGAAATCTCAGCATTAAATAAGTGTGCCTTATTCTCCATCGATCTTAACCTGCCGCTCACACTTACACATGAAAGTCGACTGACACGGTTGATTTTTTCATTTCTGCTGGAAAAATGTGTCCGAATTTCTTCCTTCTTCTTTGAACTGATCTTCACAACGTTCTCAGAAACCTACTGCTGCTGCTGAGCAAGTGAGCTTAGGGTGCCACGGTTAAAAATAAAAACATTTTTGATGTAAGTGTCCTCAAAGGTGATCTGGCTCTGGTTCATACTGTGGAGACAGAAGCCAGAGTTTTTGTGAAGTAGCCTTTACTTCATGCAGTGTCAGCTGAGTAACCACAACTCTACGGGAAGAGAGATTTCTATTGTCGTCATTTGTTTCCCACAGTCTGAGGATCACTGTAGCCGACAGAGAGGCTCAATATCACTTTCACATTACAGTAAAAGGGAGAATACTGAGAGTGGAATGAAATGTTACCTTTAAACAGACAATACACACAAGACAACTAATATAACTGCAGCAAAGAACAGGAAGGGAGACAGGTGAGTCCACAGCAGTGTCAGCAAAACAGGTGACTGCAACTTCAACCAGGAGGTCAAGAGAATAAAATGCTGATTTTAAAATTTTGTGTGAGAATGATTTGCACCCACATTAACATCTCTAGGTCTGTCCACGGTGAAACCTGAGCAACATAAACATGGCTGAAGCTCTTCTTCGTCTTTGTCAGCTCTTCAGTTGGAAAACAACAAAACTGTGCATGTAGCCAGTTTCTGGTGAGGAGTGAGACAGACACGGCCCGGCTGACTAAATCATTCTTTCATGGCCGTGACAAAACCAACACAAATACAGATGAACGGCCACAGCTGTGCTGCACAATCAGCTACGTCCTCATTTATAATGTTTAACCTCAGAAAAAAAGTTGGAGACACGAAGTTGTCTAGTTAACTTCACTGGCACACAGCCAGTGACAGCTGAGAGATCCACCTCCGTTCAGTCTCCTCCCGCTCTCTGTAGTCACCTTCACTGACTCAACACACACTGGTTGTTCTCGTTTACATGATTTCCTGCGTCTGTTTTCAGGCAACTGAGCTGAAACAGTGATTTACTCTCGCCTCATGAATGCTGCCTGTTAGCCAGCACTTTAGAATTGTGAAGCCGTCTGACTAATTCCAGATCAATAACAGTTATATTCACATTAACATGATCCCAGAGGAAGTTAGAGGTTTAACCTTCCTGAGACGCAGCCCCTCAGTGAGCAGCTGCTGTCATCATTTCTGCAAAATCTGAGTTTTCTCTTTACACATTGAAACATTTGGAAAAGTTCAGCTTTAGTCTGAACTCAGGACTGAAACAGAGAGAAAAAGAAATTTAACCAGCTTAGTGTGGACACACTACAAGTATGTGTGTGTAGTGACGCAACTACTCTGCAAACAAAATAAAAACCCTGCGGCTACGGTGTTGTTTGGAGGAGATGACAGCAGACAGGCAGGACCCCACCCAGCCCGGCTGATGTGTAAGGATCAGGTACCGTGGATGGGACCTGATCCCGAGTCCTCAACACCCCACAAACTTCCTGGATTCAGTGCAACCGGCTTCGCTCTCTAGACAGACTGTTTACATTTTTCTCCAAGTTTAACTCAACAAAAAAACCCTTAGATGTGATCTGAAGCTTGGTTAAATGTGAAACTTTTAAAGCACCTATGTTAACAATATATTGAATATTATGTGTGTTCGGTACAAGTGTCTCAGATAAGTTTGGGCCAATATGAAGCTGATACAGTTTAGCACTTGACGGGTCACCTTAATTGTAATCACCAGCTTCGTAATTCATTTAGCCACAAACAAATTGATTTCCTCGCTGTGAGTGGGCGAGCTGGACATAGACACTGTACCAAAACTGTGCAGCTCTCTTCTGAAAGCCAGTGTTTACACAGAGCTTTGTGTTGTCAGTGCGTTACAACAGCAATAAACAAACAAGGACATGAAAACACAGATAGATAGATAGATAGATAGATAGATAGATAGATAGATAGATAGATAGATAGATAGATATAATTTCAATGCTAAGCAAGATACAAAATAAACAGATGAAAGCAAACATGATAAGTACACAAATATACAGAGCTGTCATAACACGAGTTAAGGAGGAGGAATAAGAAAAACAAAAAACAAACAACTAAAAGTGCAGGAGATTGAAAGTGTCATTAAAATATCTAACAAACTGTATAAATAACTGACTGACACTGGCATTGTTTCAAAAATGAAACTGTGACCTACTGTATACTGCAACCATGTCATCACAATGAGCAAAAACCCAGAACAACAGCTGAGGCCTTGCTTCATATGTCAGTGCAGATACAACAATCGCAGGAAAACATCCTGGGGCTGTGGGAAATCTTCCCAGAGCGGATACGAGCGGCCAGGACTTACCACGTACGGAGCTTTGGAGAACTGATTGTCGGGCTGACTCGACTGAAAACTCCAGGTCACTGAGGTGGAGCTGCTGACCACTTCACTGGACTTGAAGGTGCATCGAAGGATTCCTGTGGTGCCGTTCTGCATCATCACTTCAGGCTCGGCATATATGTCGATCGCCGATGCAGGTTTTGTGACTGGAAGAAAAATAAGTTACAATTTTTAATGCACTGTGGTCTAGTGGGATGGAAAACAAACCTTAAAGTGTAATACAACATAAATGTAAACACAGCCCTGCGGGGGGCTTCACTCGGTGGAGACCAGGAGTGAGGAGTGAGTCCAGTTTGAGACACAGAAGAATGCATTTAATGCTTATGACACATCAAAACATTGTACAACAGTTTGTAATAATGAACTTCTGGGGTTTGTTGCATAAGTAAGAAAACCTCACTCAAAATCTCATTGACAGTTGTAACTATTCTACCAACTACAAATCCAGCCTCAGAGCGGAGTCCGAAGACTGCAGCTAGTTTCACATGTTTTGATAAGGACGGTAGTTTTTTTTTAAAAAGATCTAATATTGTTTAATAGAAAATGTCTGCTTTTAGTGGCCTTTAACAAACACCATTTCCCATAAGCCCCAGATGTCCCAAGGCTAACTGTCACATCTCGACAGAAGTGAGTCCACGTTGTGGGTCATGGTTAGCTCAGACATGTCTGTAATAACAGCAGGACTGAGAGGACTGAACGCTGTAAAGGTTTTTACACAGAGCAGAGGAACAACTAGAAAGTTTTAAAAATGTGTTGGACACCAGTTTCATGGAAATCAAAGAAATCAACATACAGTGACTGCTGTGCCTTTAAAGTTTCACATGAACTGTAGTTTTTTTCTGTGCTCACCAAAGAATCATTGTTCAATTCTGTTAAAAAGGTTTGTTTCTAACACTGAGAGTTGTAGTGGATGGTGATTTGTCTTATAATATGGAAATGAACCCTCCAGGAGAAAGATAAATAAAGATTGTATTGTGCTACAGAAGTTGGTGAAACAGAGGTTTGCCTGAATGTAACAGTGCTTTGACTGAGTGAACTAACACTAAGAAAACCAGCAAATATTGAGGCAAAATGGCAGCAAGAACCTGAGAATGTTGGCATTAAAATTTACTTTAATGATCAACTGATTATCAGAATTGTTGACTGACTGATCGATAGAAATATGAATGAACTGTGGGGCTGCAATTAACAGTTATTTTCACTACGAATTAATCCACTGACTATTTTTTCCATTAATTTTTTAGCCTATGAACCATCAAGAAACAGTGAAAAACAAATGACCATCAAAATTTTGTGCCATCTTAAGATGTTTTCTTTTGTTCAAGCAAAAGTCAAAAACCTACAGACACTCCATTCACACAGAAACGACGAAGAAAAAAAGCAAATCCTCTCGTGTGAGAAGCTGGAGCAAGAGAATATTCAGCATTTTTTCACTATTTTTGCCTTAAAAATCACTAAGATTGTTACTTGTTTCTCAAAAAAATATGGTTTTTTTTCTGTCAGTCAACTGCTCAATCATTTCAGCTGTTATGAGCAGCTCTGACACAGTCCACTGGAGTCCACCAAGCATGAAGGAAAAAAGCTGCATGGGTGTAAAATCTGTCTGCATGGATTAATAATTCATGTCCTTGAATTATTAACATGTGCCTTGATTCACTAAGCTGTGCCCTGAAATTACTTCATTAATTATCTCCGATAAATAGCATTAAGTTATTGCAGCAGTAAGAGCTGAGGTTACAGGTTGTTGTGACTCGGTAGCTTCAGTGTGGAGGTGCCAGCAGTTATTTCCTATAAATTACTGTTTCATTTATCACATTTGCTCCACTTGACCTTGTCTCCTCTACACTTTGTCATAGTTTTATCACTACCTTGTTGTTTTTGGCTGGACCACCATTGTTCGGCTGGCCAAGTGTTGGTGTTTCCACATTGACTGCTACTCTTTCAAAATAAAATGGCACAAACAGTTTCTGTTTTGGGGGGTTCACAGCCTGCACTGTTGCAGAATGCAATTAGGACACGATGATGTCAGTTGTTCACAGTGGTACCGCAGCGGTTTTCAATGTCCTCAATTTCACACATTAACCATAAGCAGTCCAGCAATACACTAGGTTTGGTCTAGTCTTGTTTAGGCTTTGCTGGCCAGCTGTGTGCTAAATGCAAGGATATAGTCCAGTGTATATATATCTACTGTGACACCTGATGGGGTCTGTACAAGGTTGAACAACAAATCAACATTTTATTCATGGCAAATTTGTCGCATAATTAATGCTTTTGATTGTATCATATTGTTCAGGAATTCATGTCACTGTGCCCACCGCTGTAACTTCAACAGATAAAACTGCAATGATAATGATTATTTTCATTATTGGCTATTTTGATCATAATTTTCTTGATTAGTCGGTCAATCATTTTGTGTTAAATGTGCCAGAAAACGGAAGAAAAATCTCCCTGTAATTTCCACGAGTCAAAGTCATCAAATGTTATGTTTTGTCCAAAATTCAAAGCTATTTAGTTCATTATTATGCATAAGACAAAGAAAAGTGTCAAATTCTTACATTTAGGAAGCATGAGACCAACAAATTTTTGCCTTTTTTACATTAAAAAAAAAGACTAAAATATTACTAATAAATATTATTTGATTATCAGAATAGTTGCCAATTAATTTTGTGTTGATCGAATGACTGACTAATGATTGCAGCACTGTGCTCACTTTCACGTTGCATTAACAGAGTTTTGTTTTTTTATTATAAACATCTCTGGGGGAAAAAAAAAGTCACAGCCATGGGAAACACAGACACCTTATTTTCACATCTGCTCCCACGAGAG
Organism: Trachinotus anak; assembly: GCF_046630095.1. Taxonomy (NCBI): domain Eukaryota; kingdom Metazoa; phylum Chordata; class Actinopteri; order Carangiformes; family Carangidae; genus Trachinotus; species Trachinotus anak. Next base: position 5,001,324 of record NW_027273871.1, read on the forward strand.
GATCTAACAGACTGGATGTAAACGCAACAGGAACAGAGACAGCCCCCCTTTCTTCTGAGATCTAATTCTGTGTAATTAACAGTGACAGAGATTAAGACTCTGGCAAATACTGTGCATTAAAAACAAAGGGAAACTGGACTGGTCTGACAGTAGCCAGTCATGGAGATAGTTTCACAATATGAAGCAGAAGGAAGTGTCTGTCAACCATTTCCTCCAGGCAGATGTTGATCATCTGAGATTCAAAACAGAAAACCACCAGTCCCGTGCACTTCTCTAAACTTCAGGATATTACAACCCATTATTTCAAAATAGGAAAATGTATAACATTTCAGCAACAGGTCTAGGAGGGTGTGTTTATGGAAACTGTCACTTTCATATCCAGTTATGTCCTAAATTACAAGAATCTACAGCTAATTCTGCTATAGCTAAGTGATTCTGAAATTATCTTAATCTCAGGGGTAAAAAAATAAATAAATAAATAAATAAAAAATAAAATAAATGAATAAAAAGATATATATTCATTATGTAAAACTGCCAGCCATTAGCAACAACGTTAGTGGCAAAAGCAATAACACTAAGTTAAGAGATAAGGCCATTATTGTGCTCACTGCCAGAATATTAAAGTAAATCTGGTTATTTTGAGACAGTTTTCCAGACAAAATAACATGCATGTAGTTATTTTGCTACTCTGATGATAAAGTGTATAATTATACATGATGGTAACTTCACAATCTGGGTCAGGAAAAGGTTAAGCGACGAGGAAATGAATTGTTGTCTTTTGGTAGTGGACGCTAAGCTAGTCAGGATGGGACGTCTGTCTATCTGCAGAGCTGGCACTGTTTAAAGCCACTGTGTGTTAATAAAACATAGTCAATCATAAAGATACACAGTTCTGTTAATTACTATGAATAGTGTTAGCCTTGTGTTCTGGTCAGCTTGGTCAATGACTATCCCTAAGGCGACACGTAGTAGAAACCCACCCCTAACGAAACTCCTATTGAAAAATCTGGCACTTTAACGTCAATTTGTTTATCGCCCAAAGCAGCTGCAGAATAGCACAAACTTGGAGACATTTTATGTATAAGCAGAACTTATTCTCCAAATCGGCCTACATCCAACACACCCACTGAGCCACATTTGAGCTACATATCAACTTGTACCAGCTGGTTAGCCTCTGTGCTTCCACGGTTGGTCCCACCTACCCCTCCGACAGAGCGACACTATCAAGGGCGGCAGCCACCACTCTGAACCAAATCTTATTCAGATTTTAGTCAATTTAACCATTTTTTTTGCTAAACTGCCTCTAACGTTAAATCGAAATGTGTCCAAAGAGGGTCGAGCTAATGTTCCCGGGAAAAAAATGTTTTCGATGGTTCAATCATGTCTGCAGCTATGACCGTGAACAAAGACACATTAATTAGTAAGATTGTGGATAGAGGTTAGGGGTGTAGTTAGGTGTCTCCCGTACATGGGATGCGAGATAACATCGCTAGCTAGCTAACCTGATATCCCACCTAAGATAATGAGCTCAAAATCAAACATTTCCGTATTGAGATTTAACCCGCGTTGGGCTTCGACACTCACCTAATACAACACATAGCGTAAATCCAGTCAGTAAAACACGCTTGCAGATGGTATTTGACCATTTTGGCTCCATTATGTTGTTGTAAACAGGAGTTGTTCCTCTGCTTTTTTTTTTTCCACCCTCTATCGTCTCCAGTCGATTCTTCTTCGTTGGAAATCCCAGCGGCGGCTGCGCAGTTCTGAGGGCGACTGCTGCCCCCTGCAGGTTCACAGCTGCCTGCACCGCACACACGGGCGGACGGCAGACACAGCGCCCAGGGGCCTCCGGGGGCCACTGTAAATATCTCTTGTTGGAAATTTCAACAAATGATTATAAAGACGCACAAAACTGATGAAAACAGACAAAACAAGCACAAAGAGACAGAAAACAACTTTGTACTCTTTCAATCTTACTTTGTAGGAGGGACAGGTGGTCTGTTCTCAGGAGCCAGTTTCTTATCATTTGTTATTTCACAGTTTAGTATTAAGAAAGAGGGCTTTACATCAATAACTGATCTATGTTTGGCCGGTCAGATAGAATAACAGCTATGATGGGTCGTCTATTCATTTGTAATTTGCCTTGCAGAGGATCCCTGCATCAGAATCTATTTTTATTATTGTTTATTGTTAAGTGTTTTTCATCAAACTGTGTCAAGCAATTAACACACAGGAAATCTCCATCACAGAACTGCAGAACTGCCACCAACAATTATTTTCTTCAGTAATCTCTTCACTTATTGTGAACGGGACCCTGACAGATGTCAGTCACACAGTATGTGCCCTCCAACTAAGTCTTCCAAAAGAGCACATGTGACCAAAGTTTGAATTTGGGATTTATTTTATTCATCTTAACAAATCTTCCAAAATGCACCTGCACGTGCAGTACCTGTGGTTTGTTAAAAACGGCCACACGTGTCACAGTTTACAAATCCTCCCCCCGTGACGTGATGTTAAAACATGAAGGGAAGAGATGACCATTCAAACTCAAGACACAGATTCAGTGGGCAGCATTTTATAGCAAATATTGTTTAGATTTCATGGTATTCATCATTCAGCGTGCTGCTCATGCCTCTTTTTCATGTGTGAGTAAAACTAGAATTCCTTTTTCTTCTTGGACAGGTTAAAATGTGACAGGTGGATTTGCAGGTAGGACTACTTCGATTTGACTGATATGGGTTTCTGACTGTTGAATATTCAGAACTGATCCTTCATTATGGCACAATAGCCCCAAAATTACACACATTCAAAACTAGATTTTATTCTTGTTCTCGTTGGAACCCAGCGATCATACGATTCAAACACCGGTAGTCTGACAGACTGCAACTCCTCTGATTTACTATAATTTTCAAATATTATAACTTCAAAGGTTGAAACTCCATCAAACTGTATTTGAAGTGTGCACTTTAAAGTGGATGTTGTAACTTTTGCTGAATATCAGTGTTAGCAAATTAAAATCTCTGTCTAATCCTAGTGTGGATCGATTAAAAAAACATATCAGAACAATGCTTTGGCTCCTGACAGTGAACTGAAACGATAAAAGCTGCCTCTGAAAGCTCAAACTGTGCACTCGAGTCAGTATTAAGTGGCAACAAAAATGTTAATGAACAGTTAAGTGCAAAAACAAACTTTTTTTTTTTTTTTTAAAGGTACAATCCACATTTCAAGATGTTGCTCCTTCTTGTCACCTTTTGGTTGAATTTTTAATATTGATTTATCAGAAACAACTTTTTTGAAGTCATTTATTGTCAATGCATATGATCCAAGAACTGACAGTATATTACAGCTTAATAAATATTTTGTAGTTGTGTAATTTAACGTATTGTTGCTAAAAAGACTATAATGACACGGCTGTGTTTTCAGTAAACATGGGTTACAAAAATTACAAAAAAAATTGTTTTTGAAGTCACCCCCCTAAAAAACAAATAGTCATACCTAATATTTAGATTGCACAAACAAATGTGGGCTTCGAATGTGCTTTATTTGTAGTGAATTTGTATTTATACTAAAAGCCGAGTAGTAACTAGTACACAGTGTGAGCTTTCAGAGCACACTCTTCAAACAATCATCTCATTTTAACGTGTTCTCCAATCATTTTTAGGGAATCACCAAACATTTTGCAAACAATCCAGCGATGTGAGATAAGAAATTATTCTGTACAAATCAACTCTTAAGCATGACCACGGTGAATGAGTGAGTGGATGAATGTCTGTGGAGACTTGTGAGAATCTTCACACAGGAACCCTCATGTTAAAGCCACATGGGCCACAAGTAAAATGTGTTACCGTGACGGACCAGACGTTAAATTAAAGGAATATTAAATGTCACAAAATTAAAAACACACCAAGTCAATGCAATAAGGCCATCCGAGAAAAATAATGTCCAGAATTCACACTGTAAAATTTCTACTTTGAGCTCACCAGTTATCAACGTGTGGCTGAACACAACCCAGCAGCCCACAATCATACAAGCCAAAGACATACAGTTTTCTGTCAGTGCAACTCAGGCTGGCTTGCCCACACATCCACACTATCTCATAACACATTGCATGAATCTATTATAAATATCAACTCAAGATATCTACAGTATAGACATATGCAACATAAGCAAATGTAATACATGCAAGTCAAAAAAAAACAAGTGATCAACATGTCCTTAAACCATACAATGCTGCTGTATGCATGTACAGTAATTATATATATATCTATATATATCTATATAGATATATATAGATATATATATCTATATATAGATATATAGATATATAGTATGTTGTTTGAATTGCAATGCAAAGACAATCCCTCCCTCCACTTGAGGAATATTTTTTTTTACAACAGGAGAAAATTCATTCAGCCTCACATTTTCCATTAAACCACGTTTGCAGCCTGGTGTGTCCAACCGTTTCAAACGAGGCTGAACTCTGAGTCACAATCTTTATTCAAAACACACCGCGGCTGCCAAATCCGGGGAAATGGTTCACATACTCAGAGGACTGAAAACACTGAAACTGCCTCATCAGGGTTTTCAAAATCAACAATTTTTTCTCTATCTGCACATTAGAAAGTAAATTAGAAAGTTTAATTGTTTGCCATTGTTGACAAATTTTTCACTCAGTAGTCTGTATTTTTCTAACTCTAGGATCTACAGCGGCAGCCTGAACATCACAGATGTGGGCCTGTAGCAGCTCACAGCACTAGCTCTTGAGCTCTGGTTGCTTAAATTGGTCAAACCTGTAATAAAACCTGACACAGTACATGAAGCCACATACACAGCCCAATTACGAATCATCCCAACCCATATGACTTCCTATTAATTGCGTTTAATTATTCTATTCAAAAAAAAAAAATGTTTTAGAGGGAACGGGGAGGCCTGTTTTACACCTCAAAACACTGGTGCACCAAAGTCCCAGTGCAGCTGCTGTGTATTCCTGCCTCTCTTCGTCTTCCTGTGGTTTAGATCTTACTCTCAATCAAAATGCCTGGTTTAAATATGGATTATCAAAAGAAGGGTGCAGCGCAATTGTCAATTTTTAGTATCAATTAAGGCTTCAAACAGAACCTTTGTCAGATCATCTAACAGAGTCTGAAACTCCCTTTCCATCTGCGTCCAACAATTTTTGTAACATTCTGAAACAGCAAGTACAACGAGCAGCTGCTTCACGCAGCAGTTAGCCACTAGAGTGAAAACTGTGATAGTGGGCAAGATTTGAACTTCTCTCTTTTCCCTCTTGCACAATTCATCATGTTGAGACTACAGAGTCATCCAAAAGACAAGAGTTCTTGAATAGGTACATGAACACTTGCCTTCTAACATGGTTTGAAGACACAACGTACAGCCCAGTTCGCTTGACGCATACCAGGGCCTTTGTGGCATATAAACTGTCCGAAAACCTTTGATTGGTCAACACTAAGGATTGGATTATGCCTGAAAAGAATTAGTTTGTCCGACGTGTTGTTCAACCATGTCTGAGTTTAAAAGTGATTCAAACAGCTGAGCTTGGGCACAGAGTGAAAAGCTGCTCTTCACAGAGAGAGAGAGAGAGATAATAGTTGAAATCCAGAGATAACAGTGAACATTTTCAAACTGTCTCTTCTGGAAGATATTCACTGTTCCACTCGGCTCTGCACATGAAAATGTGTGTGAAGAATTTAAAAAGAGCTACGGAGAAAAGAAAAGTTCAAACCCTGCACCAATCACTGCGTGGAGAGGGTGTGACCATTGGAGCGCGTTTCCGGGGGTGTCTCCGGATCTATTCAACCATTACACAAAGCAGTTCTGAACCGTCACACTGACAGGCTCAGTCATGCAGCAGTCAGTGGATTCTTTTACAACTGTGTTTTGGTGACTTTTGTACTTGCGCTGCAAAATCTTTTGGGTAATTTGGATCATTAAGTTGTTCCTGTTTTTTCACTTCCCCATATCAAAACAGATCATTCGTGTTTGGCTTCTAACTCATGGACCCCGACACTTTCAGGTTATTTCTTTTAAATCCATCAGAAGCTTCACAGATGGGAAAACGTTTTTGTAGTGATGAATGAATCACTTCATGACTCACAGACGTATGAAAAGTCAGTTTTCCTTTAGCCGTGACTTCCCAGTCAGACAGGTGAGATTTCTTTTGCACAGACTCCACTCTTCACTTCTCAGGGAGCAGCAGGGTGGCTTGTTAGTTAGAGGCTAGTTCTTCCAAACCTCCTACCACCCTGAGGTGTCCTTAAGCAAGGCATTCCCCTACCAGCTCCTGCCTCTGCATTTTAAACCTGGCCTCTGATCTCCATCACAATAACAGGACAGAAACACCTTGTGCCAGCATTGCAATAGTCTGCTGTTCCATTATAGTTTAAAAGCCGCCCACTGTAATTTAAGAGCTTTAGAATTTCATTAAGAAAGTCAATTCAAAAAGGCAATCAATAAAAGGAGCAAAGTGTGTATTAAAATCTGTTATATTCCATTTACACTTTAATGTTGTCACTTCATCCTTTGTTTGTTCTCATCTAACCATTTCTTTTGCTCACATCAAACTGTGTTAACTAGTGTTTTCTTGTCAAATCAAGAAACAAGTGGGAAGCAGAAAATAAAACCTACGACTTTGAACATGACTAATGTTTCTTCACTGTGTTTCTGCAGCTTTAAAAAAAAAAAAAAAAGACTTCTGTCAGATATTAAGAGCAAAAACCAAAGCAGGAGTGGAGGATGTATAAGACATGGAGGGTATTGCTCGCTGTGTGTTAGGTTCCTTTTTTTTTTTTTTTTTTACCCCAGTTAAGTTATGTGCAAGTATTTTCCATCCTTCATTGCGTCTTTATCATAGGTTGCACAGGGTGAAAAGACCAGAACTACGTGGAAAATGCCACAGAAAAATAGCCAGGAAAGGGGAAAAAAACACAGGGAAAGAACAAGCCAGTGGAACAAGGAAGCGATTATCAACCGCTTTGAGAACGGAAGGAGAAAAGTTATGCATCCATTTGTTTTCTATTTACCTGGAGAGGGAAGGTGCAGATGAAAAGTGCTTTAGAAGACGGCAAACCTTTTTGGTTGAGCTAATACAGACAGTCATATCTACAGTAGAAACAAGACACAGACAGACCCACACAGAGATGGACTTCCACTTCCTCCGTCCACAGTCAGACATTAAGTTATTTACATTTTTTTTTTAGTAGTGTTCTTCATATCTCTATCCGTGGTGTGTTCCATGACTTCTAATGTACACAAAAGGACATGAGCTCCTCATGTCATGTCTGTCCTTGTCCTTCCGAACTCTTCCACGGGGGTTATGGGGAGGAGGAAGGGTCAGATCAATAATGTTATTGGGCCAGTGATAGAGAAAGAGGGGAATGAAACTGAAGGCAGTTTTCATTCTGTGGTATCATGTCTCTGGAAGCTGGTTGATGTCAGTCAAGTTGGTGTCGTTGAGGATCACTTTGATTCGATCCAAGGAGTCCGCCTGTCGTATTCGCTCCAACTGTACCTGGGGACGAGGACAGACAACGATCCATGAAGTCAAATGATTTCGTTACAGGCCAAAACACACACACACACACACACACACACACACACACAAACAGGCCGTATTGCTTTTAGAATAAAAAACACTTGGTCTTATTTTGTCCAAACACTCAATTGAATATCACGTAAATATAAATTTCTATCAATTCATTCTATTTTCTGTTTTCAAACACCACTGTTTAACATTGTGTTTGCTTATTGTGATGTTTCAGGTTGTTTTACCAGTTGTACCTTTGCTTAAGTTAAATTAAAGTTTGCTTTATCTTCAAGTTTTCACACTTTGTTATGCATTTTTACATTTTTTTCTTTCTTTATTACAGTTGTTTGCACACTGAGTTTTCTCACCTTCCTGGGGGTAGGCTTCCACATAAGCTGTCGATGTTTTTTTGTCTACCCGCGCACATCGTATGTGTTTATTTTTATTTGTACTTGTTATTTAAAATCTGTATAGACAAATAAACAGAACTAAACTACAGAAAAGCCGAACATTTCAGATGCTTGGCATTTTGTATGAAATGACCAATTGATTACGAAATAGCAGCTTCTAACAACACAGGTAGAGTCGATTCTATTTAAATGAAACAAGCACCTATTGAATCCAAACACATTTCAATTCCCCAGCTTTAGCTTGTTTGACAAAAACCGTTTTGTTTCTCACAAACACAAATGTTTGGCAGAAATGTTTTTTTTACAACAATATCAGAGCAATATATTTCATTCAACCATAAATGGAGCAGATACAATGTGCAGACAGTGTATCTGACTCTGAAACTGACGACTCCTCCTTACCTGAAGAGTCTGAGAAAGTTTGACAAAGTCCTTCTGAACCTGTTCACTGACATCCAGCTCCGTCTGCAGCCGCTGAGCTTTGCCCCTCTCATCAAGGACCTGACTCTCTAGTGCACTCTGCAGTGAATGAACACACACACACACACACACACACACACACACACACACACACACACAATTCAATTAGAAAAGCTAAATGGAGCCAGTCAATTGTAATAAAAATTCAGAAGAACTGAAATAAATATTTAACAGGAAACACTTTTGCTGAATAATTTAAAATGATATCACTGTGCGTTACTGACAGAATTGATGGTTTAGTGTCATCACAGAGAAGTTCACAAGTGGTTCTGGATTTTCTAAAATGTTGTAAAATATTTACTACAAATAAAGTACATAAACTCTCTCTGCTCGATGTCATCCTTTCATTTTCAATCAGCAAATCTTACTGTTACTGCATTAACTAAATTATTTTCTATAATCTGCTGTTGTGATAGAGGATAAAGTGACATTAAGATTCTGTTGAAATATGAGCTGCTTGGTAGAGCTTGGTGTGGAACAGGTGAATGCATCTTGAGACTGTGTCAAACTCTGACCTTTGCAGTGGTGAGCTCCTTGAGCTGCTGCTCCAGGCTGATCCTCAGGCCCTGGATGCTCTCCAGTGTCTCAGTCTTCTCTGCCAGACTGCTCTCCAACTACACAAACAAGGTAACATAAATCAGTACACAAAGGTACTACAAGCAGCAGAAACCACCAACAGTTCACAACTGGAGGGAGGGAGAGAGGGCACAGGATTGTCATAATTAGAGATGCACCGATTTGAAGGACCAGGTGCAATTAAGGATTTTTCATACTTGTTTTTAAAGTCTACATTTTTATGATTTGAACATTTCCAACTCTGCAGAGCCTCCTGTATCAAAAAAGACAGCAACAGATTTTCAGAGTTAAAGCTAAATTACTTGGGTTTTTGGGCCATTTGGGGGCAGCAGAATAATGTGTAAACACAAAATCTGTTTTTATAAATATCACATTATACAGCTGTTATGGTGAATGTGTGAGCAAACAGTTGTCTTTTTACACATCCAGCAGACACAGAGCAACATGAGCATTTATTCTGAGTTATGTTTTGTGATGTCACTGCCCCCAACAAGTGTCCAAAGCATGTACGGTACTTTCTGCAAACAACCCCACAAAGCAATAAGTCACATTTTATGAATGTGAAAATTACAGATGTGCAAGACTACACCTGTCAGCGATGATGCAAAATGTCTGAACTCTCACATTATGATTATCATTATTATTAATATCGAGGGAACACTGAGAGCTGAGAGTGAACCAAAACATTACAGCTGCAGGCCATAAAACCAAAACAAGGCTAAAAAGCTCAGTGGAGCAGAGGGGAACTGCAGAGTCATTGCACATTACATGTAATCATCTGACCTGATCGGGGCATTTTTAGATACAACAGAAGATTTGTTTAGCTTCCATGACCACGTGAGATATTGTGACAGTCTTTTCAGAGGATAAAATGACAGACACACATATCAACGAAAGCTCATACATTGGTTACATATGTGTAATATACTTTCAAACATGTTTAACTGAATCCTCTTTCCTCACTGAGGCGTTATACTGCATGATATCAAAGAGTAAGTACCTGTTCCTTCTCAGCTTTTATTCGCTCCAGCTCTGTCTTCAAACTGGAGAAAGAAGCTGTGGGAAGGAGACATCATTAGAGGATCATACAGTGCTCATCCGAATCTCAAAGCCCACATATTCCCTCTGGAATGATAATGTGATACCTTGAAAATTATTTGACAACTTATGAATAATGCAACAAAGCTGCAACTTCAGTGAAGGCGAAGCTGCTTTTGAGATGCTTTGAGTGTTTGGCTTGTGTGAAACAGATAGTAAGAGGTCTAAAAGACAAACTCTAAAAACTAATAGACTGGCAGCTTTCTAACCAGTGCTGAACTATAAGACGAACACTAGCAACCATGTAACACTCCAGCATTAGACAAGAGAACTGATAACAAGCAGAGTAATTCAAACATGGCACATTTTTCATTGTAAATTCAAACACTGTGCTTGCATCTGTGGTTCCAGAAGACAAATCTTGCACAATTCAACGTTGATTAATCAATTAGTTCATTGTCAGAAATTAATTGGTAATTTTGATCCTTGATGTACAGGATGTTGTAGATCTTTATTCAAGCAAAAATGTTTAATATTTTTAGTCACAGCTACTAAAACTTTTTCTGTGTTATTGTTACTTTAGATTTAATATTCACGTTTGGGTTTGGGGCTGTTTGTTTGTACAAAACAAGGCATTCAAAGTCAAATGTCACCTTGGGTTCTCAGAACTTGTGTTTAGTATTTTCACAATCTTTTGCGACATGTCATAGGCTAACAATCGACTAAAATGTATTTCTATATCTCTATATAAGTAGAATCAACAAATTAATCAATAATAATAATCAACTGCAGCCATAGTTAAATGTGATGTTAGTGTTACACCAGACAGGACTATCAACCAAAAACAGCGACAATGTCACATATCAGTAAAGGTGACCAGTAAGCTAAAGCTCCGAACCAGTGAGTGTAGACCTTTAGTAAATTGTAAGTTTGAAGTTCTGGGTGCAAAATGCATCAAATCCCTCACAGACACTATTTTACTGAGCTGCCCTGTTCTGACAGCTGAATACATTTTGAATGCAGTTACAAGTTGGTAAAATAACAGGATTCATTAAGTTCCACGGTCAACGAATCCCTTATTGAGTCTTTGATTCTCTATTTTGTCTCCTTGTGACACTACAAGCATCTACAGAAAAAAAACCAATGGGGATGTATTCAAGCATGAGCCAGGTAGCTGGAGCTCAGCCCTGTAGTGAGAAGTAAATCTAATTTGTCCTCACAGCAAAAGAAAAAACAAGTCAGGGCAGGGTAATTGAATGTCACAGAGCAGTGATAAAGTCCAATCAGTGGGGTTTCGGTATCTGTTAGAAATCAAAACTGTAAATCTATTTTAACTAAGAAGTCTTCACTCTCCATCAAACAAACTATCTAAAAAGATTCAATAAGGGATTTAAAAGGATTCAGACTCAATATTCAAAACTGGACTCTGATTCAATAAAATGCTATTAAGACCCATTCCAGGCTATAGAAACGCTGTTACTCATTAGCAGGACATACAAACATCAGTGATACATCCAAGAAGAGTTGGAACAAAGGCAACTGGACTTGTTTGTAGACACCTGAAGATGTTTCACCTCTCATCCAAGAGAGTCGTTACGACACCACTTATCCCCCACCTACGACGCTGTTCGTCCATCCCCTCCCAGGAGATTTAACAACCATTCTCACTTGGCCTCATGTGACGACTACGACTCTAACGACGGTCGTTACAACAGCCAGGAGCACTAACGAACCAGCCGACATCAATGGCCTTGACAACAACCCCAGAGAGGTTAAATAATCCACACCAGAAGAGCCTCTTGGATGAGAAGTGACACGTATTCTAGTATCTACAACCAAGTCCAGCTGACCTTGTTTCAACCCTTCTTGAATAACCATAACCTGAATGACAGAGAAACTTCACAGACATCCTTATTATAAAATCAGATTTTACAGTGACACATGTTATGACTAATCTGTGAGGTGGGACAACAAACAGTAAAGTGAATTATCTATTAATGCACATTTTAGCCATTCCAAGACAGCTGTGAGGGAAAAGTGCTACATAGTAGGCTCACTACAGTTATTAGTCTGACAGCTATGCTATTAACACACATATAAAAGCAGTTAAAGTAAGCTCGTTCAAAGCGTTTCTCATACCTTCCAAGATGTCTGAATGACAGTGATCAATGGAGAAGAAACAAAAGCAGAAACAGAAGACAATGTAAACAAAGTCCAGAAAATTAAAAATATGTATGCTGGATACATTCCTGCAGAAGTGAAGAGCTTTGAAAAGTCTTTTTGCGGAAGTTAGAAATTTACGACATAGTTGATCAAAGGTTAGTCAATAAGCAAACTCAGAAGTTTAAGTTGAGCGACCAAGTCTCACCTATCTCCTCCTTACAGCCCTCGATCTCCAGCTGCAGAGTGTCCTCCAGGTTTTCCTTCAGACACTGCTCTGCCTGGATCTGCTCCTTCAGAAACAGAATCTCAGCTTTCAGCTTCTCCTCCATGTGATCAGCAGACGTCCGCAACGCCACCATATCCTCACGCAACCGCAACACCAGGCCTTGTAGCTCCTGAGGAAGAATCAAACTACATTACAGGCATCAATGTGGGGGATCCTCGTCATCATATAGGTAAGATAAAGAACAAAGAAAAAGAAAATTAATATGGAAGCAGTTGGCAAACCGGGCTGTGACTTAATTTTAAGTTTGGTAAAAATGTAGCTGGAAAGTGTGGCTGTACACTGATGACATACACATCTATATGTATATTTTGAAACATTTAAACTAAAATAACGTCTGTTACACTATGTGCAAAGTATTTACCAATATTTAATCGAATACAGTAGCTGTCCAAACGTCTGAGTGAGAATAGGAATAGGAATAGGAATAGGAAATTGCTGTCAGGCTTTTGGACCCAACTGTGTATCTGCATTTGCTGTTATTGACAAAAAATGTGTTCACACTACAACATAAATAATAAGAGGCTACACTGCATCTGTTCTCCCTCGTATTAAAATGATTTTTTTGTATCTTGATACAGATTCAAGTGTTATGTGTGCAGCTTGTTTCACCACCATCAAGTTGAAAATATCACTGCTACTCCACCTCCACTAAAGCACAAGCTCACTCTTTTTTATTCTGCTGCAGCATACTTCAGCAAGAGGCTATGAGTAACAGTGTGTGGGAGGAAGATGTGTGTGTTGGAGGGGAACCCTTCTGAACAGAGAGGACAGCATCAAGTTGTAAAAACCATATGATTTTCACCTTGTCAGACAGCTCAAAAATGAGCACTGCTCCCATTAATCACTGAAAATGAGCTGGTGGAGTAACAAAGGCATTACCACTGAGGCAATTAGCCCCTGACCGCTACACCGCAGGGATTATTTTCTCTATAATTTGGTGTCCGTTCCCCCACTCTCTATTTGACATGAATAGGGACACCACTGCTCATGCTGTGACAGGTTATAAATGGAGAGCAGACTCTGCCACCCAGAAGCCTGTTAAGAGACAAACTGAGCACATCCAGAAGCATCTCTTCACATAAACCCACATTAAACTCAAGCAATTTGAGCAAGGACGTCCATGCTTGACCTCAGGGTCAGTGCATTTGACAAAATAATCTCAACTCAAGCCTGACCTCTCAATGCTTTTTTTCATTATTGCTTTACAGTATTCATTAGATTCTGTTCTATTCACAGAAGAAGATTGTGAGATGCTGTGGAAGGCTGCAAAAAATCAAGTAAGGAATGAATAATAAAATATATATTAATACGACCCACGTGGGTCATTTTTCTGCATATTGAGTATTTTAACTTTAACTACATTTTGCTGATACGTTTACTTAAATACAATCTTTTATGCAGGGCTTTTACTAGTGACAGTATTTCCTATGTGTTTAAGTTATGTGCACAGTACATGATGTATGTATTTAGAAAGGATATCCACTCAAGAAAGTAAATCCTGATTTTATAGCATTTAAGAAACTAAGCTTACAATAAGATAAAAGTTTATAATCTTATTGTATTATAATCGTTTCCTTTTATGAGCTAATTAAACCTCACCTTATCATTCACTCCAATGAATGATAAGACTGGGTACTATTCTTATTATTATTATTATGACATTTAACAAAATAAGACGAAGATGTTAAATTATGTCTAAAGCTTTACAAGACCTTCACTGAAATGGTGTAAAAATGTCATTTAAATCTGGATCAATTGCTGCTTTTTGTACTTGACACAGATACTGAAGACATATTCTAGTTAGTTGCAGGAAAGTCGTGAGGTTTAATAACAAGTCCTTCTACTGATGCAAACACTGAGGTTGAAAGATGCATACATACTTGCACAGTACTGGGCATCTGGAAGTCCTCTTGTTGCTGTAGCTCTACATGCAGCCTGTGTTTTCCCTGCAGGCTCTCATTGTCTCTTTGTAGTCGGCTTAGTTCATCTGCAACCTGCTCCCTCGACTTCACGAGCACCGCCTGAAACAAAAGAGAAAATAAATAAATAAATCACTCCATCTCATCGTGTGTCAATTTGTTTTTCCTTTTCACCTCCTGTCATATGGAACCAGCACAACTGCAGACCAGGGTGAAGAGTGACTCACCAGTCGAGCCACACTCGATCCATTTCTCCCTGTGGAGCTAATATTTTTGCTTGGTGCAGCAATATGACTCATTTCATGACAGTATTAAGACTCATGCTTCTTTATATCGATGCCACATGTTGCAAAAGGAATGTCTCGCTGCTCTGGCAGACAAGTTTGTCTGCAAAGACCCTAAAGTCACACTGGTGCACATGCTGATAAAGCTTGCAGCTGCACAGTCATTACTGAGAATGTTTCTGTCACATCTTCCTGTTTTTCTCTCTCAATTTGTGCAATAATCTGCAAGATAAAGTGAATACTTAATAACGCATTGCAGTTTACAAATCTGTGTTTGTAGTCTGTGTGACACATTTAACTTAAATCCAGCCACATGCTCCAACGTGTCAGAAAATATTTGTGGTAATGAGGAACAGTGACGTTACGCAACATTTCCATTCTTCTTCCAAAAAGTTACTCTTTTGTGGATTTTTTTTATTTAAACTAAATCTGAAAAATATGGCAAATAATCAATTAGTAGAACAACTGAAAGTGAATCAACAACAGTTTATATAACAGATATATGTCAGTTTATTAGGTACATCTAGCTGAAAGTGATTCAGTCTGATACAACAGTCCTGCAAAAAAATCCTCCTTCATGAAGATTATAATGTTCATTTTTTTTGTTGAAACTGCTTTAGAGAAGTGTTGATTCAACTTTATGGTAATTTTGGAGGATATAGTCTGTGGTGCTGATGCATTATACACAAAGGTACTTCTGTTATTTGGCCTGCCCTCACTTTTACTGAGCAGTGCATATGGCATTTTTTTTGCAGTGATGTACAGAATACAAATCAGCAAATTTCTGTTGTAGTAGCTGAGGAACATTGACATATTTAACTTAACTTTTAGAAGTAACAACTCCTGTAGCCAAGAGCCCCATCGTATCAACAAATACTTTTGGTGGGGAGGAACACTGATGTTATTGCTGTAGAGGCATAGAAAAGTAAATCCAAAACACTACCAGGCAGTATTCATGAGCTGCAGTTCAGTTTGGCTACGTGTCGGATAACAGAGCAAGAGTCTTGTCAAAACAAAATTGATATGCTTATTTGAAGAGCTTAATTCTTGCCAGCGCTACCAAAATCCTGTTTGATATTAGACTTTGCGGCATTAGAAGGAGCTAGAGATCTATAAACACAGCTGTGAAGAACAGGCAACACAAGGCTAACAGAAGAATATGCTGCTCACCATCTGTTCCTGTGTGTTCCTCTTAGCGTCACTGAAGGCTTGTTGTAGTGTGCTGAGCAGTGTTTCTGACTCCTGGACTCTCTGCACGAGGGCAGACACCTACAACACAACACAGAGAATCATATCACTCAGAGAATTACACAGACATACAATAGAACACAATTTGCATAAACCTAATGTATGTTTGTGAATACACAGGCCATCTGTGACAGCCCCCGCTCAACCTGCTGATAAGTGGGTGCAGCCAGTCAAAATAAATCCTAATTTCCCATCATCTATTATGTCCATTCCTGTATTTGTCATGGCATAGGAGCTGGGTTATGACCATACAGTCTATGGTCATGACACATCTTACTGCATACCCTGGAAAACCATGACTGTAGAATACTGAGTACGATGTGTAAGAAAGTGGAAGTTAACAGCCTCTTGTGCTCTCTGACATTATTCACTTCGTTGGTGAAAACTGGCTGTGTGAACTCTTGCATAGGGACAGCTGATCTGTCTGGTCTCAGCACTGTAAATCAAAAGGTCAGAAGCCTCACCACAGGGTTTGTGCCAGTTATGAACGGTGCCATGGCTTTCACATCAGTCTAATATTAATCTGGGGCTTTTGAAAGATGCATTTTCACACTTCACTCTAAAAAAAAGTCTGTGGTGAATGTGACAGTGCATGTGATGCAGCAAATAATGGAGCTTAAGTTGTGACACTGCAGAACCAACATATTAGTCTCAGATGCACTGCAGAGACCTTGCAGGTTGTTATCAGGTCATAAAACATTGATAAAGGATTTTTTTTTATTCCTTACTCCTGCCAGTGGGGTTGCTGTGTCACACTGTGCAGGTTTTAGAAGTAAGACCTAGAAAACACCTTCCTAAGCAGAAACTGGTTATTTTCAAGGTTCAGAATGAGAAGTGCATTCAAGTATGGCAGCACTCCTTAGTTTTATTAGAAGCTTGTGTAACCCAGGCATTTGGGTTACACATGGCCACAGTGGAGGATGAGGAAGAATCCCTTATCACACATTATCAGCAGATGTCATGGTGGTTTGTTAGGGACTTTTAACAATGACGGCCAATCACATTAACTCCTCTCCTCCCATTTAAAAGCAGCGCTCCCCCCACTATGTTGTACTGACAGCTGGGTCATGTCTTTAAAAGACTTTTCTAATACTCTCTTTCCTTTTTCTGAACTGTGAGGATTTGATACTTGTTTCTTATGTGATATTTAATTAAATATCTTTGGGTTTTGAACAGATTATCAGACAAAACAAGCAATCTGAACATCTCAATTATAACACTACTTTACAACTGTTTTATAGACCACAGCTTAATCGATCAACCAAGAAAATAATAAGCACACAAAATCAATACTGAAAATATTTGTCAGCTGTGTGGGGTCAAATTATTTCTGTGAGGTTGTACGGCTGCATTAGGCAACAGTTCATCATAATACTAAGACTGTTAACCATCAACAAACAGTTCTATAACAAGTTGTTGTTTCTGGTCACAACAGTTATGAACGATCATGATTCTGATCATCATCGCACCAACAGGTCTAATAATAAACGTGATGATTCAGGCTCAAGTTTTGTCAGACCTGTTGGAAAAAGGACTATTAATGCTGCTGTTGCCCCGGTAACCTGCTGTTGTTGGGTAAGGAGCGAGGACTGATGGTAGGATGGTCCTGAGTGATGTACAGTATCCAGGTGACACGATTTTAAATTGTAATATGATGATTTTTTAATGGAAGTGTTTGAACTGGGAATCCTGAAATTTTTTTTTTTTTCCTTTTTTGCGTAAAATACCCAGTTTGACGTCTACAAAGGCACATAAGTTTCCAGGGCTATTGGACTGTTGGAAAGACAAAATAAGTGTTAATTGTCATTTCTTTTGGATAAAGCAATTAATAAAAGAAAATATCTGCAGATGCATATATTATATAAATAATTGCTAGCTGCAACCCTACATATACTTATGTGAATTAAATGTACCAAATGGTTAAAGAATTAGTGAGAAAGTGAACAGATTAGCAGAGTAAACTGTACATAAAAAGGATTTTGTGTAAAACTGGAGAGGCCTATGTGGATTTCCACAAACTACAGTGACAAAAACAAAAAATGGATGCACTGTGCAGAATGCACTGTTGTGTTGGTTCAAGTGGGTACACCTCTCCACCCACTGCAGCAACTTCACCCAAACACCAAACCAACACAGGGGAGAAACATAAAGCCACTGAGCCTTTGCTGTTGCAAAGCTGCACTTTAGATAATGCACCTGCGTATAGATTTCCCTGCACACTCTGAAACAGGAAATCAGCACCTTCATCAAAATATTGTTACTGTGAACTAATTACCTCAGTAGATGCTCCCTCCTTTACGCTGAGACAGTGCCCAAATACACCCAAAATTCTGCCAGGAAGTTATAGAACAAAGGTAGAATTTGCCTCAGAATTATCACGCTCTAAGTTTTTTTTCACTATCAAAGTAATCCACATATATCTGTACCTGCAATTATACACTGCATACAGGAACTGCTAATAACTCATTCAGCTTTTGATGGTGACTTCAAACTCAAGACCATCTTGAAATGGGGATCACGCCAGCCTTGACGCCCGCCAACATCTTGACATTCTGACCCCTGAGTGCTCAGTATTAAACACCTGCAAAAGTACTCAAACATCTTCTCTGGTAGTTCCTGCTACAGTAGGTGTCTCCAGCACCACATTTTGTCACAATGACAAACACACACACACACATACTCACAGGGTGAAAACGATACCAGCAGTGGGAATTGAGTTGTAGCTCACACTGTAACTCACTGATCCCATGGCAATATTGTACTTCCTGTGTACATCCTGCCAATGCAGTGCGACCTAAGCAACTGTGGGTCCAGCACTGCAGTTTTGTGCTTTGTAGCATAAATACATCATAAGTGGAAAAGAATCAACATAATCCTTTCATTTTCATTGCGTTTGAAGTATTGATTCATTCACTGTGTCCAGACCTTAGCAGCAGTTTCCTCGTTGCCTAATTTGACTGAATCTTCCAAATTCTGTTTCTCAGTCATCGTCCTCTCCAGCTGATCGTTGGCCTGACGAAGCATCACCTGCAATTTCTTCACCTGGAAGAGAGATAAAGGGAGAATCCCTCTAATCAGGACTGTGACAACTCCAGTCTGAATCAACCCCATGCTTCTAAAAATATTCATGGTTTGATATCAACAAACATTCCTGTAATAAAAAAAGGTAATAAAGTGACAGCAGAGGCACAAACCTGATCTCGTGTCTCCGCCTCTTGTCCTTGAATGGCCTGCAGCTGCTTCTCGTAGTTGGAGCACATATCACAACGTCGGCCGAGCTTCCTGCCTGCGTTTTTCACCTGAGACAGACAAACAAGAAAACCATGTAACTATTATAACATATAACATAACATAATGTCTAATACCTAATATAATAAAATGTTTTGGTTTACTTGACTTCTCAAACACACAGAAAAACCTTAAAAAAGCTAAATTGCATGTTCATTAAGAACAATTGGATATCTTTCTTAACTGTCTGTTTTAAAACTGATATTCATTTTTAAATGATCATCAACAAATTTAATGTTCCCGTAGCTCTATAACTAAATACCAAGAACTGACATGTAGGTATTTCCAAGAAGTTATTGCCAAAATTTGGTCTTGTTTCATTGGAAAAATACCTGTAGGATCCAGGGATTAATAATGTTTAATTACACAAAAAAGCCACTCAATAGGCGAAGCATCAAGTGCTAAAGGTAAAAAAAAACCAAAAAAAAACCAATATGCTTCTGTTCCTCAAACTACAACGTAACTTGACCAAATGGCTGCATGTGATGTATTTTCCTTTCCTGCCTCTGCACACAGTAATAAACTCAGATAAAAGCCTATAAAGATACAGAGACAGAGCCGCCCGGACTGAGGAGAGGAGACGCTGAAACAAAAGGATCACAAGCTTCTGTAAGGTTGGTGCCACCTCTTACTCTATTAAAAAATATTACTATAATATAATATGAAAAAATGGAAAGAGAAAATTAGGCGACAATAGACCTCATTTTATGATTAAACAACTGTTGTTAAAATCAAACATCATTAATGGTGAGAAATCCTCATATATTCCCAGGAAGTAATCATCTTAAAATCACTGAAAAACCTTCAGCCCTACTCAGTGCTGTATAGATGTAATGTCCTGACGTCACCACTAAATTGTGTGAGCCACGTTTTACCCCAGTAGAGTGTTCACAATATTAAAACTTCTCTGATAAAGCCTCCAGGATGCACCTCTTGCTGCAGCAGGTTCCACTCGCTGTCGCTGACCAGTCGGTATCCTGCCGGCGGTAGGAAGGCGGTGTCAGGGGCGTGGGAGATGCTGGACAGCAGCGACGCCGTCTCCTCCTGCTCAGGCGTCATGGCTTTAATGGCCTTCTCCTGGTCTTTAGTCAGCAGGAAGTGGCTCGCCGTCAGCTTGATCGAGCTGATGGACGAAGTTTCACCGAAACTACTGTCTGTCCCCCCGCAGTCGGCCCCCACCAAGGGCCCAAAGTCCGACTCGTCCAAGTGGCTGGCCGACTTGGCCTTGTGGTTTTGGCCACCGAGGCCCTGCTGGGCGGACAGCGAGGAACCAAGGCTGTCTGTCGACTGAACTCTACGCAGGTTGTCTTTGTAGGGGTCCATGGGGCCCCCGGCCACCACGTCAGTGTCTAAGGAGTGCATTGAGCCATGGCCGCTGTGGTTGCCGTGGGGCTGAAAGAGAAAGAGCAAATAAAGTCCTGAGAAGACAAGACAAGACATTATTATTGCCATTTCACATTTCATTCATGCTGTGAATGAGATGTTTTTTTTAAATCATGTACTTTGGGTTAACTGACACTGTATGGTTTAAAGGAAGGTTCAACCTGTAGTAACACTACAGAGCAGCTGTCTGTTGAGTGGATCTTTGTTTTATTCGTACTAGTTTACACACAAATGAGGACACACATGCACATGGGTGAGTCAATACATTCCAGTGGCTTCACACTATTCTACTGGTCTACAGGTGGTGGTAACGCACCATGAAACTCAAAAACGTGGCAACAAAAGCAGAGGAGAAGCAAGCTGTTCAACATGGATGGGAAAAATGCTGTGTGAGGATGTTTCATGAGGAAGGAAATACACCAGTCCTTTTATTTTTTTTT
Source organism: Trachinotus anak (assembly GCF_046630095.1). NCBI lineage: Eukaryota > Metazoa > Chordata > Actinopteri > Carangiformes > Carangidae > Trachinotus > Trachinotus anak. The sequence goes on from NW_027273871.1 coordinate 5,022,382, forward strand.
TCAAGAACACACTTGTTTTGGTGAATAACACTGAAAGTAAACCAACTTTTGTTTGTTTATCAGAAAACTGCACAGGAAACCTTTAATCAGCCTTTCCAAATGCACCACTTCTGTGCTCACACTGTACAGATTCAGATCACCACATGGGCGTTCACCCCAACGTATTTTGTCAAATGACCATTCCTATAAATTTCTATTCAGACAGACAACTGTGTCCTCGATGATCCTGACAAAAAGAGACAGGCAGCGTTACTTTGTGTTAGTCCCCTACAAACTAAAATAAGAAAAGAAAACAGTGGAACCGCAGATGGCTGGAACATGTCGACTGCGTGGCAAAGTTCAGTTTTATTTCTATCACAGCACAGTCAGAGTCAAAACTACAGGACACAAGATGTAAAATATTACTCTAAAATCAAAACCAGCTCACTGCAGTTTATTACAGCTCTTTAGACAGAAGCCATGTGGAAACTGGACTGTGGGACTTCTCAAACTGAAGACAGCCTGCCAAAATTTATAAAACCAAACCGATCACAATTGTCTGGGGGCCAGACTGTCAACTATCCAGGCAATTAATCAGGCATCGTGACCCCCCCTCAAACTGGGCCAAAGGGGAACAGTGGGCTTTATTGGTACAGTGTCTGCCCTGCTTAAAGCAGCTATAAGTCATAAAAGTATGACCTCCTTTTTACATGAGTAGTGAGTCTAGTTAAACACATACATTACAGGCAACAGGATACCTGCAACCTCTTTTGAAATATTTAAGGATAAGATCAGATATTGGCCTCATAGAATTTGACAAATTAAATTTAAATTTTCTTTGTCTTAAAAATGAAACTTGAATTTACATTGAAAAACTCTCAAACTGCCTCCTCCATTCAGCTCTTCATCAAAATAAGGCTTCAGTATGAAATCCCAGCTCCTCTGAGATAAAGATGAAATAGCAAAAAACTTTAATGTCTGAATTTTGAAGGTATTTCAGATCAACACTGTTCCTCAGTTTATGACTTAAAAACACACAAAGACAAAAGTGAAGGTGCCATGCTGCCTGTTTGAAGATCACTTCACTCAAAGGGAATATAATATGATGCAAGACGTTAATGGCCTGCTCCGTTCTCTCTGATGGACATATCGAATTACATGAAGCTCTTACCTCCTCAACGCTCAACCCGAGGAATAAATCCTCCAAAGGCTCGGTGTTGTCTCCCCCATCATCTTCATGCAGCTCTTTCACTTGGCTCAGCCTCTCTTTCTCATCCTCCTCCTTGGATAGAGAGAAAATGTTTAATCAGTTATTTTAAGGGGTTTTTGTTTTTTCACATAATTATTCTTTGGTCCAGTTCAATACCGGACAACATTATATTGAGGAGTTTCTAGTGTTTCGGTTCTGAGCCCCACACATCATCCACTACAATCGTGGAACATACAGAAAGAAGCTTTTAAATAAACACAGAAGATCAACATGTTTTCCTTAATTTTATGAGCCACATAATTATAAGAAATAATAATTCATAAATCAGAAAAATGTGACCTATAAAGCAACAAACAGCTCCTGGTTTGGTTCCTATCAAAGACCTGACTACTGCTGGTGTGTGCACCAACATCACCACAAGAGGCTTGAGTTTGTCTCGTGCTTCAGTTTGGGACGCCAGACTCTGGTTTTCTGTGGACTCGCTGGGATGGAACCTTTCAAACCTGCAGATCTTGCAACATATATCACTGCGCTGTTTAACCAGCTGTAGGAATCTGAACAATTTTCCAAATGACCAATGTTATGTGACTTTTCTTCACCATAATCCCCTTCTCTTGTGCAGACTTCTGACTCATGGTCACTCATCCTTAGGTTTCTAACACTGTGCATGTGTTTTTTTCCTTATTTTGCCTTCATGTGTCATCTGTGTAAACCCACTGTAGTCTAATATAGTGAAGTGCAGATGAGGGTTTGACCCACAACAGATTACTCATCAGTTTATCGTCGTTACAGTGGGATTTTATTTTTCATAATTTTACCGCCCAGGCTAAGATTATAATTCTCAGTTGGAAAAGATGAATTTTCTGTTAACCACATGCCAACTGAACAAAACATTTATATGACAATATCCCACATTTTCTCAAACTGTAAAAGTTTCCCCTTTTTATAAACTCTCCAGCACACCCCTTATCACTGCAAACAAATTGAACTGGAGTGTTTTAACGCTGTTGTTTGTACCTGGTCCTTCTTCTTCATCTCCTCCACCTGGCGGAGCTGTTCAGATGACAGCACGCTCTCTATCCTCTGCATGTCCCTCATGAGGAGGCGCTGAGACTCCAGGAACTGGTCATTGGCTCTCTGCCATGTGTGTTTCAGCTGATTGTGCTGCTGCCGCTCCAACTCCAGCTTGTGACAGACTGAAGTGAGAAAGAGAGCAAAGGTTGAGGCTGTGGTGCAGTGTGGTAGAGAAAGAAACCAGAAACAGGAACACGAGACTGCATGTAAATGTGTCTACAGTTAATAAGAGGCCAACTTTCTTCAACTATTTTGATTTATAGAAAAACATGTTACATGTAAGATTCCTCATATCACATCAAGGTACATGAGACAGAGCAGAGAGTTAAAATAAAACTCTTTCTGCCTTCAGAGGCAGAGGATTAACAAATGTAAGCTTTTCTGATGACTCCACCTGTATCCAACCATCACTTTCATAAAAACCTTAAAGTACCATCGTGAAGCTCTTTCCGTAGCTTCTCGGCATCTTCCTGCAGGACGGATTTCTGGGTGTTCAACACGGCCACATACATCTCCAGGTCTGTACGACACGACTTCTCAGCCTCAAGAACATGATTGAGCTCTTTGACCTGCAGAAGAAAATCAGAAACATGTAACTCTGATGTATTTTCTTTCAACTTTTAGGAAGTGGAAGAAGTTGTAAATGCAACACTGACATTAACATTCATTCAGAGTCATGTTCAGCTTTGCCAGATTGAGGGATTTTCTGCCCAATTAGGCCACTTTTTATTTGACTGGGAGGGTAAAGATGTTTTTTGGCAGCTGCTGATGATTTGGGCTGATTTTGTTTTTTGGTTTTTCCCAACCAAAAGTTTTGCTTTGTTCTAAGACTCTGCCCCTCCTCTTCTTCAATTCACAGACTTATTAAAACAGACAGGGCAGAGGCTGAACAGGCTCGACCAGCAGTAAATGACATGACAAACAAAACCAAAATGATATTTCTGTTGATTACAACTAGGCTGAAACTGTTTCCCCTGTTCAAATTGCTATTTAGTCAGTGCTGTTTTAAAAGCCTTGTAAAAGCTTATGTTTATATAACTGAGTATTTTTACGTTGAATGTAATGCTATCTAAAAGTCTAAAGCATGGATTTGGGTTTGCCTAATTGTATAATTAAACATAAAACCAGCATCTGGTGTAAAAAATGAGGCTACTTTTCTGCCAGTTGGGTGTGTTTGAGGTAATATTCTTGTTTCTTTTAGCTATGCTTCGTCTCCTCCATCTCCTGAGAGAAACACCTGACTCTTCAGATACTAAACCCTCTGCTCTGTTCACCAGGTGGTTGCTAACTTTGTCTGTCTGCTGTTTAGGGGCAAAGCCATCTGCTGTGGCAGGAAACAAGCCTGATGAGTAATGTGTAGTAGGCTGTGGTCACCTTCAACTCATCTCAGTCACAATGGATTCCAACAGTGGTAAGTTTTCACTGTGACCATAAAATATCTACACATCTATTAAAACTTCTCAGACATCTCCTCTGTTCACGTGCATGGTCATAGTGCACACAGTTAACACTGCATTGTATCTGTCAGACACAGCAGTCGAGTCAACCTGAAACTACAACAACTATATCTGAGAGAAGATAAGAGACAAGACAACCACTTTTCACAGTTATGTCTGGCGACAACCTAAAGTTAAACTTTCTTTTTTGCTTCTACTGAAACAAAACTTTTTTTAATGGGAGTGCAAACCATCAGATCACTGTATTATTATCAGTACTGTAAATCTCCATAAACTGCCCACAAGCAATACAAATCAAAGACTTTCACAAAAACACCTTTTTATTGAATTGAATCTGTTTCACAAACAGCCTAAGCAGGTGAAAGGTATGAAAGGATTATAAGGATGAATAAAAGTCAATAAGACGACTATTGCATCATAAAAAAGGTAATAAGTCATATGGTTTTGATTCTTCACTGACAGTACATGTTCAATCCCTCAGCAATGCTCAAACACAAAAGAATATACTCCACAATTCACTGTCGCCCCAATCTTTAACACATGTGCATCACGCTATACGGAGAGCCTGCAATATTTTATAGCCGACATTATTACCTACAGCAGGCAAGAAAAATGATTCATGACCTCTCTAAATTAAATTTAAGACTTCTTAATAACATCTAACTTCCACCTTTTTTGAGGAAACAGAAAACAATGCTGCTTCCAGGAAATGATGAAGCTGATTAAAAATGAAGCAGACAAAGACATAAATTGCAGTAAGGCCTCTTGGTTTTACTTTTTACTTTGACTGTGCTCTTTTGTAAGAGATATTTTCCTGACTCCTGACATACCATAACAACTTTTCTGTCTGTGCGGTGGAATAATGTCCTACAGACCCTGCATTGAGGAAACAGGCATAAAAGATCTGAAGTGAAAGAAAGGCTTTCTACTTGTAATATAATGAACCATTCACTTCACTTAGAAAGAGCAGCTGTCGTGCCCGGTCAATATCATACCCAGATAACATCGTCTTAGGTTTCCACATTGAATCATTGATTTGGTGCTGACTGACCTTAGAGGCCTCCAGCTCCTTCACCCGGTCCTCGGCTGTAGTCAGTTTGGCTTTCAGGGCTGTGATCTCCTGCTCCATGGGCATCACCACTGAACGCAGCTTCTCTGCATCCTCCTGGGCCTTTAAAGGGTTTTACACTCCCTCATTAAAAATGTATATATGGGTACATACAGTATACACAGATTACCTTTTGTATGCTATATATGATAACTTCCAAGCAAAAGATTTGCACTGGGCTGGTATAGTTCAGTCTTTACATGAGAATAATTATAAAAATATGCCCATGAACATGAGGTCATATCACAGCACCCTGGAGTACACCTGTACATTGCCGCAGAAAGGTGAGCTGAGGTTGTACTCTGCAGGATTTTACTAAAAAACAACATAGAGACTCACACAAAGTGACATATTCTGATTTTTCAGGATTTTTCAGGGGGTGTATCCCTGTCACAATCATTTATTTATCTCTATAATCTATCCTGTAAAACATAAAAATAATAATTTAATGACTCATCTTGAACTATACATACATTAAGGAGTCTAATTTTAGGGCTGTGATGATTATTTTCTCTATAAATCCACTGATCATTTGATCTATGGAATATTGCTTGTTTTACTCAACCGATCAAACCCATAGATATTCAGTTTATAACACAACATCAGTTAATAACATCACTAAAATAATTAACTGATTATCAAAATAGTTGCAGACTAATTTTAAGATTTAGTCGTTGCCAATAATGAGACAAGCTGCCACATACCATCATATAAAACGCTCCTCAGTTAGTTTGCAGGTCGTAAATAGCTCACAGAACAGTATCATGGGTCAGAGGTGCATGTTTGGATCTTCGTCAGCAAAAGCTTTGTTTACATCTCCACAGAGCATGACTGCAGTATAATTTATTCATTTCGCCATCGTCCTCCACGTGCTGATCTAACAACGCAGGTGAGGGGGGTGCAGGAGGAGGTGTTCATCCAATCAAATCTGAAGGATCTGATTTCAGTCTTGTAATCGTACCCTGCAGACATACTCTGCTTCACTCTGAAATAAAGACACTTGACTGTCGTCTCATTGGGAGTCTGGTGGCTGAGGGGAGTCTTCAGTTCAGCAGTTCAGCTTGGCTGCTGGCCATGAAAATTGTTATTTAAATTAGTATAATAGTAAAATATCAACCATCACCAGTCTGAATCTTAAAAGCTCCGACATGAATTTTGGCAACAACCTGCAAAATTCAATATTGGCCAACACCTAGGAAGCTCTCCAGCTGGCTCGTGTATCTGGCAGATTGTGAGCTGTTCTCTGGCATTCATCTTGTTCTTTTTCTGGGGGAAATTCAAGGGGAAATGCTGGATACTTAAGACTCCATATCAGCACAGAATATCAGCTCTTCAGCCTCACAACAAAAAGCTCCACCAAACCGTAGAAAATGAATTTGTCAGAGTACAGTAGTGGCTTCATTTAAGAAACACACACAGCAGACTAGTACATTCATGCAGGAAGATTTAAAATAAAAAGAGGCCTACTTTTTTCATTTCATCCTCCAGGTTTTCCTCCTCCTGGCCCTCGGTGAGGCGGCGCCTCAGGTCACCCACTTCCCTCTCCATTGCCTCGCGGTACTGGTTCCACTGGGCTCGCTCCTGCTCCAAGCGCTGGTGGAACTGGACCTCATACTCACACACTGTTTCTGTGGGATGGCAGAGAGGAAGCATATAATAAAACAAAGACCATGTAATATACATAAAACAGATCAGTGAGGCTCGGTTTCACTGCAGACGTCTACATGCCTATGATAGGGAAAAACTGAAAATATCTTCATTTAAATATATATAAGCTATTTGCAGTGGATGGAAAATATGGAGCCTGTTTATTCAGTTTATACCTGAGCTTGTGAAACCAGGCTCTAAGCTTCTGGATATTACACACTTATATTGCACACAATTCAATATGCAAGATGAGTAAATCTGTTGTTGTTACAGTGCACATGCTGAATTTTTGGGCTGCTACTAACTGTAATTAATCAGTGAAATACTATGTTGATTAATCCATTAATTGAGAAAATAGTTTAAATCCCCAACACCAGCTTCTAGAGCCAAAGATGATTTCTTTGAAATTCTTGTTTTGTGCAAAAAAGAATTGTAAATGTAAATATATTCAGTACATTTTCTTACAGGACACATAAAAGAGGAAATCTTTACATTTGAAAGGCTGTATTTATTGTATTTTTCCAGTAAGAATAATTTAAGCAATTAATCGATCATTTTTTGTCACTAAATCAACAAATCGTTTCAGTTTTTTGCTGAGGGTACATAAAGACTATCATTACAAGTTCACTGCATGTCACATTGTGGGAGATGGGTCTAATAATCTGGTCTAATCTAATAATCTCGGTTTGAATGTGCGTCAGATGACACAGTATCTACTTTAATCCATGTCAGATGGTTCGATGGATGTCTGCTGGACCGTAGTTCTGTGAGGTAAATGCAGAATAAAGAAACAGATGCTAGCAGAGACTGTCACAGTCACACTGTCTGCACAGCATGTCTTTGGCTGCAGATGTTCAAACTCAACCACCGTGGAATTCTAATAATCTCAAACCACCGTCTCTGTCGTTGTTAATTTTCATCGGGGACGGCCTGAAATGCCACAGTGGAGAGGAGACTTGGCAGGAGATGACACTGGTCCTGACAGTGTTTGTTAATAGGTCTTTTTCAAAGAAGACATTTTGACACGTCACAGTAGAAGCACAGCTGTAAGTGATAGAATGAATGATGGCTGACATTCAAGTAGCAGCTTTGTTTTCAGGGATGTGGTATTGTGCAGGCTGATTCACCGTCACATTAGCCCAGTTTCTAGTTTAGTGCAAACTTCCAATCTGCAGAAGAAAGTGCAAAACGTCATGTTACGTCAATATCAGGACTTTCACATGTCAAGATTAACAGCTGGTGGCATTAATTCTCCAGTCAGGTGCCATTAAGCTATAAAATAAAAAATAAAAGAGTGTCAGTCAAACCTCACATAATGGTTATTTATCTCTTAGTCTCTTCTTCTCTCCACAAAAATCTGACGCCTGCTGCAATTTTTTGTCTTCTCAGCGATGGACTCTGACCTGCTGCTGAGGATTGTTGATATGGGAACGTGATACTGCAGGAGTGCATTGATCACCTGTGACTGGGACAGTTTATCTACTCAATGTACAATTAGGTAATTTCCACTTGATGATGTGGACAGCTTAGTTTCAAAGATTTTGCTTTTCTAATGTCAATGTGATGTTTTTAGGCTGTATAAAAGCAGATGTGCTCACACCTGTTCTTTAGTTGCTTTGCAGACTAACTCAGCTTTGTCTGTCTGATCCACAAGTTCTGTGTAGAAGTAGTTTGTCATTTTTATGTAGCGTAAGACACCAACCACAGGAAGACAGCAGACATTAGGCCTCTCAACACGCTGATGTTTTCACTCATGAGCACAGTAGTTACTACTACAGTATTAGATGAGTCAATGAGTCAACTCAATAATCATAGTTGGACCACACCCATCTTCGAACTCAGCCTTTTGATCTCAACTACGCACACGTAAAGTTTTGCAACTGTATCTTGCACCATTGTGATGTTATCAGTGTAACAAAATCTGTTCACAGACATCCACATTAACACCTGCCAAAGGAACAAAACTACAAAACTGTGGTGGCTCCTGCTACAGTAGTTGTCTCCAGGGCCACATTTCACCATGATCACCCACTCACTCACACTCACACTCACACACACACACACACACACACACACACACACACACACACACACACACACACACACACACACAGTAAAAACAACACCAGCCCCGCTGTTGTGGCTGATAATGAGTTGGATGGAAAGGCACTTAGTGTCATGGCTTACTGGCTTGAATAGAACGCAGCCATCGTTGTTGCTGGGTGTAACAACTGTGGGTTTCCAACTATGGCAAATAAAAATGTCTTCAGTGACGCATGTCTGTGTGCATCACTGTCCATTACTTCTCACATTCAGCCACTTCTCCACTGTCTTCATGCCACATCAAATAAAATGTACAAGCATGGTCATAACTCTCTGCCGCAGCTTCCGCTTTCTGCAATACAGACCAGATGTTATGTTATGTTATGTTATGTTATGTTATGTTATGTTATGTTATGTTATGTTATGTTATGTTATGTTATGTTATGTTATGTTAGCTCGTCTGGCTGTAGACACCTTCATCACGGATGCTCACCAGAGCTCTCGTGAATATGTGTATAAATGTTTTAAACCAGGAGGCAGATTTTACAGTCACATTTAACAGTTTGATTCTGTGGAAACCCAGATTTTGTAAATCTTAATAATGCTTTCTGTAAGATTAGGAATGGAGGTTTTAACTGCACAGCACATTTAAGAGCCGCTGGTTTTACCTTTCATGATGGCCTGCAGCGAGGCCACCTCCTCCTGCCACTGGCTGCGGACCTGGTCGATGGCTTCCTGCTTGGTATTTTCCGACACGGTGGCCACCTCTTTGATGGTGTCTATCTCAGCCCGGGCCTGAGCCAGCTGGGTCTGGACAGAGCTCAGCTCAGCCTGGGCGCCCTCCAGCGCCACAGTCTGCCTCTTTAGCTCCTCTGGAGAGGGACAAGACGGATTGGAGAGGACATGAATGATGGAGGGGAGGCAAATGTGCAAGAAGAGAAAGAAAAGGAAGCGGGTGATGAGGGAGAGGCTTTCAAAAGCACAGCACTGAGGGACAGATCAAGAAAAAGCCACACAATGCTGCTGTATCGTGTTATTGACTATGTTGAGATGTGCATTGTGAGTATTTCAGATAGAGACTGAGCTCTCCAGTTAATAATTCATCGAGCAAAGGAGTTTAGTGCAGTATGTAAAATTCCAGGGAGCTTGTATGATTATGGGATCCGTACCTTCCCTCGTCAGGTAGAGCTCTTTGAACTTGGCTCGTTTCTGGTTGAACTCGGCCTCCAGCTGCTGCTTGAGTCTAATGAACTCGGCCCGCTCCTGCTCCAGAGCTGCCACTCGCTGCTGGAGCTCCTCTGGATGACGGAGAGAAAAACAACAGCAATACAGGATAGTAATTAATGGACTCTTAATTAGTTACAACAAAACCTTAAGAGTAAAGGCAAAAATGTGTAAATTCAACTTTTCATTCACTTTATCACTTGTGAGGACAATGTGAGGACTCAAAATAAGGACTCAAAAAACAAACATGTTGAAAATAACAATTAACAATCAATACAATTCAGTGGCAAAAAATAAACCAGAAAATAGCGGGAAAAAAATTCATAAACAATTAATCTTTTAGTACATTTTCAACCCAACTGCCAAACATCCACCATTTCCAGCATCTCAGATGTGAGCATTTGCTGCTTTTCTTTGTCTTCTATGATCAGACACTAAGTTTCTTTGGATACTAAACTGTTTCCTGACAAAACAAAACATATAAAAACAAACAGTATTTCAGTATTTTTTGACATTTTATAGACAAAACACGTATCAAGAAAACAATAGCAGGATTAAATGATCACTGAAATAATGTTCAGCCCTAATTTAATGTACACGATTAAAATAACAAGTGCTCCAAATAACTATTATTTCAGTGTTGATTAATCCGCCAACTATTTTCTCTATGAATCATTTGGTGAAAAAATAAAATGTCAGACAATAGAGTAGAATTTTGTAAAGCCTCAAGTCAATGTCTTTAAATAGTTTGTTATGTTAAATCAACCATTCAAAAAACCAAAACCTATCGATTAACTATCACATATCCAAGGAAAAAAAATAGCAAACCCCTAAAACTAAGCAACCGAACTCGACATTGTTTGGTACTATTGCTTGAAAAATTACTTAAACAATCATCAAAAATGTTGCTGATTCTTTTTGTGTAGGATTACAAGGATTTATATTGTTTAATAATTGTTACAGGCGTGAGGAGGTAAAATTATAAATTTTTCTGCTTTTGTCCTCTGTTGATCATCTCATAACCACTGATATCTTGCTTACGACCTTTTTAAGGGTCCCAGTCCCCAGGTTGGGAACCACTTGGCCAAGTTACTTTGATGAAACTCTGCACCTGCTTAGCCATATTGGCTGTAACTTCCAATTCCCTGGACACAAACATCCCTCTAAAGCACTAATAATAACTACCAAAATATTGCATAATGTCAAATAGAATTTAAAGGTACTCAGTCAAAATCTATAGTCAGACATGAAGGAAAGCGTCGGCGGCACTTGTTGCCCAGTTAGAGAAAATACAATACAATAAAGTGGCAGATACATAAACAGATATACAACGGGCCAAAAGGCACGTATCATTGTTTCGTTTAATGCATCAGTGTCTCTCAATGTAAAAGCTTTAACAAACTAATATATAAAGATACCTGAGACCTCAGTCTTGACTTTCAGGATCATTCAAGCATATAACAGAACAGAGAGTCAAACGATATCATTTGTCATAACAATGCATACCAGAGGACTTATCAGTCTTCCCAAGGAAATAATCAAGATTTAGATGGAAATCTAAATTCACTTGGTTTAAAGAAAAATATTTATACATTTTTTTCCTCTTTCTCTATCATTCCACAGCTCAAACTGATGCACTCAAGTCTTCCAAACTGGCTCGAAGTCACAGGTTTTTCCTACATCTAAGCGAAGATATCCTCAAATACAGACAGATGCATGGAAACATTTACCAGCACGAGCTGCAGGCCGGTTCAGCACAACACAACCACGATCATGTGACAGCTCTAAAGCACAGATTCCATCACCACATAAGCTCAACACACATTCGCATGTGTTGCGGATGAATTTTTGCATCCAGTATTTTAAGCTCTTTTGCAGTTTAATAACTTAGTTTTACTTTAATGGATGTAAAATAAAGGCAAACAAACTTTTGTTGATTTGTCTGCTGTTGCTTAATAAACTCAGTCATTCAGTTTAGGAATGCACAAAGATCACATGAATCCCTATGCAAACAAAGCCAGTAATTAAGCAATAAAGCTTCCACTCCAGTTCACCTGGGATGCAAAATGGATAAAGCACAATCTCGCTCCTCTTTCCGGCTGTTACATAAATGTTACAACATCTTAGATCAAAACGCTGAAGCTTCATGACAAAGGACAAACCAAATGAAAGAAGCCTGGGTAAGATATAGATCAACACGTATTATCAGGTTTAGTGCAGAAACTTGCACTGTTTCCTTTGCTGACTTACAGTGCATCAAGATTTGATTTTACTTCCAAACATTAGTATAATGTGCAATATATCTAGGCAAATTATGCTGCCACTTTCTGCAGTATCACCTGAAAAGAGGAAGCCCAGTGAATGTTTTTTTTCTGCAGCATCATCTCAAACCCATTCTCCAAAACCTGTATAGATCATTTAGGGTGGAAACTAATGCTGTTTTTCATCAATTAATGAATCTGCAGAATATTTCATTAATTTAGTCTACAAAATACTCGAAAGTATTGAAAAATGCCCAACACAATTTAATGGCCAGGCCCTAGGCTTGGCTGCTTGTTTTCCATAAACAACACTGGGGGGGTTAACTTACTAAACTTATAATAGATTAATCATGTGATTTATAAGGTGAATAATCAAACCAACCTGCATTACAACCTGCTGTATTCCAAGAAGCTGCAGTTCCTAATGCTGATCTGAATGGCCAAAAATCTCAAGTTATCCTTCCATCGCCAGGGATGTCAAGGTAAGAGATTATAAAACAGGTCAAGGGTCAGAAGCTTTAGGTTTATCCAGGTTTATGTGACGACAAAACTCCGTAATGAATCATCCATAAGAGTGACACATAAGAGCTCACTCAAATGATCAAAATGAGAAACTGTACACGACGTAAAAAATGTTTTGCAAACCCAGACACTGACAAATGAAGAGTGCTTGTCACAGCAGTACTTAAAGCAGTCATGAAAAGTCACCATTAAAATCACATGATTGAGTGATTCTTTTATGTTTCCACAGCAGTGAAAGAGCAGGATGGAAACAGTCCCAACCCTGCATGTGTACAGATCTTTACTGCTGCAGCAGTGTCTGTAAATCCAGATCTAGATAGTCATGCCCGCAGTTAAACCTGTAAAGAAAATATAACTACTACTAACAGTTTTAACAGCTTTTATTTTCTTTTACTGAATAACTGCCTTAAAAATAGTAAAAACGCCCATTATAATTTCTTAAGCCCCAAACTGATGCCTTCATAAGGTCTGGTGTTGTAGGGTCAGCAGCCCAAAACCAAACATCTGCTCACTGTCATGATTGAAACAGAAAATCTCCGGATTTGAGAAGCTGCAACCAGCTGATGTTTTTGCTTCAAAAATGATATAAATGATTATTCAATTATCAAGACAGTTGCAGCTCTTAAACTTCATAGAAATTCTTAGATATAGACATCCCATAATTATACCTACTGCATAATTTCCCACCAAAACTTCCCTACCTGCCTATGTCAGCTATATTTATGGGATCCAACTGTGAATTGTAATCTGGTTCCTGTCATCTCCCAGATTAAACCTGCACTCACTTAAAGCTACTCCCTTCAGGACCCCAGGATGGTCCTCGGACCGCTCTTTGAGAACCAGAGGGACAGACCTCCTGCCGGATCAACCTCCTGTACTATGGTCCAGCCCCTGAGCGAGTGTGCAGGTCACACACAACACATAGTAATGGACTGATAAGACCCATATGACCCGTGTTAAATACTGACCAGGCTGGGCCAGGCGAACAGAGGCCAGAGCCGACCTTTAGATCAAATTAGTCAAGACTAGCCTTAGCTTCGAGCTAACCTAAGTGGTAAACAGACAACAGCGTTAGCTTAGTCACAATAATATGAAATAATTCGGCAATATAAAGCTTTAGTAACAAATACGTGTGGTGTTAAATGCTCAATATGAGCCAGTGACAGCCAGTGACACGTCGCCCTGATGATGCTAACAAGCTAATGTTGTCAAGGATGCAGAGGCCGCTGGCTTCGGAGCTCCCAGCCCTCAACACCCCCTCCACAAAACCCCACAGACACAAGAAATTTACCGTCATGTCGGGACGACGGGGGGGATCCCGAGGCCTGCTCGGCCATGGTTTCCTGAGGGGGGGCTTGAAGCAATTACCAGGGCAGTGGGATAAGAAGCTAGGAGTGTCCAAGAAAACAGGCTAACATCACAACTGCTGTGTTAAGCTAGCGACGGGAAGGAGACGCACTTTCCGGTTGGGTTTTCAAAATACAATCCAAATCCAAATGCAAAACAACCAAAAGAGACACACAAGGAATAAAACACATACAAAAAGAGTAAAAATAGATGAAAATGACCACAAAGACAATTAAAATGACACGAAGAGGCACAGAATGATTAAAAATAGATTTTATCCACAAAAAAATGTGCCAAAAGACACTCAAGCCACATAAAAAAGAGACACAAAGGGACTAAAAAAATCAAAACAGATAAAGGCAAAAAAGATTAAAAACAAACACAAAACAAACACAAAGAGACATTAAATAAGAGACACAAAAGAACTTGTCATGTGTGGCCAATTGTTTCATAATCCATCCATGCTTATATGATGTACCAATATAAAAACCAAACATCATGACAACAATAAAACTCTAACAACCACTTTAAAGTCAATTATAACGTTATATTGCCAATTTTTTCTTCACAATTTAACACAATTTGCGCTAATATTTTGAAGGCGACCCGCCTATTTCCTGTGATGTGTTTACCAAATTTAGGTAGCTTTGATAATTCCTGTGTCACCTTTCAAAATAAAAGCATTGTACATTTAATTCTTTTTTTTTTTTTTTTTTTTGGGAAATTGAAAGTATAAAGTTCCACATTCGAATAGATGTTCTCTTTTTTGACACAGAAACTGTTAAGTGTTACTTTTTTTTTAAACAGCTGATACTTGATTAACATAACATATGCAAAGACTGCAGTTCACACAAAAAAACTACAAAAAAGCAGCTGCACAAGGAAAAAAATTATCTGATCCTTAAAGTGAACAAAGTGGCAAAACAAATTAACTAAAAACATGTAGTGGCTTTCAAAAAATATACAAAATATTGCCTTTTATATCTTTAACTTTACTGAGACTGAGTGGGGGACATGACAAAAGTCCCACACTTCAAGTCTTCACACAGATGTATATATTTGGTTAATTTGTTTGACTGTCCCAAATGCATTCAGACACACACACACACACACACACACACACACGGTGTAGTCACTAGAGCATGGCAGTGGGTGGGGATAATGCAGTCTCTGCCCTAAAGTTCCTGCAGTTCACTAAGAAAATTTGAAAGTATCATGCAAATACAACACAAAATGACTCTTGTCATCTCATATCTCAACATCCTCTTTCATCTTCCATTTGCTGAGACAATCACTCCATGTTAAGCCGTCAGCTGTTTTCTGAAAAGGTAAGGCCCATTCTGAGTTTTTGGAAAGGAGAGGTTGATGTGTGGTAAAATAGAGCCTTGGACTCTATCATCATGGATTTTTTTTAGAATAAACAGCCTTGTATGTAAGATAAGTGAATAACAGAGAAATTCATATAAAAAGTAGGCAAAGTATAAGTGCTTTTACACTTCTATGTGCATCATGTGTAATAAATAAATAAATAGACAAATAGAAACGACAACAAAACACCACAATATCCAGCTAGACTCACTTCTTAATCAGCAGTATTTGTTAGACTTGTTGGAAAATGACAGGAAGCTGTTGCAAAGACAGGATGTGGGGCATACAGATAAAAAGAAAAAATAGTATTTACATCATTCTGTTCATAGAGATAAGAAAATAAACATAAACATTTCATTTGAAAGCTGCCCTCTCGTTTCAAGACCCTGTCAAGTGCGGGCTTGGATGCCTCAGCTGAGCGGAGAATTATCTGTAAACGTCTCAGCCCAGAACAAAAACTATCACATTTTGATTAGTGCCAGTGCAGAAGTTAGACTTCCTCACAAGAACAATGTCCCAAGAGGTTGTCAAGAGGCTTGATAGATTCTCAGAATGCTAATGTAAATACCAAAATAACCCAGGACTTAGTCGACGCACTAAAAGGGGAAGTGGTGAATGGTCTTCTTTCCGATCCACAGAGCTGTATACTGAAAAGCAGCAGCTCAGATGTGTTTTTGTCACAAAGTGTGTGGTGTGTTCATCTTTTTTTATTTTTGTTATTTTTGGCTATAATGTGATATCTTTGTTTTGCCTTTAATCTTCTGCGGCGTTGAGAAGAGTCGCCATGAGTCTATTACGAAAATACATCTGGTTCTGGGTGATATTTGGGATGGTTATTGTGAGTCTGGTGATCACCCTCATCTTCATCCTCATCAACAAGTGCCTGTTCAAAAAAGGTAAGTTGGATCTCTGCTCAACACATCTGTCTGTCAACCTGAAGAACCTCAGGGAGCCGAGCGGCAAAATAGTGTCATGAACGTTAAATATAAAGTTGTATAAAGGGAGACAGTGTCTGACACTTTTTTCCTTTACACCTGCATGTATAATTACCAACTCACCAGGGACAGTGTGTCTGATATTCTAGACAGTGTGGTTTTGTCACTGAAACAACATTTAAACCATCATATAAGGAAATGAAATGTACAGAAAATGTGGAAACATTTCTTAGGTTCATGACTTTTTCCTTGGGGAATTTGAACTCATCACAGCAGTATTTCCAAAACCCTGACCCTGCACTTCACCTCAGGTTTTGACCTACACTCAACATCTTCTGTAACTGTATATCGGCAAAGTTCAAGTATTGAAGACAGTCAATCATAAAGGGAAATTTAAAAAAACATCTGACCAGATGTTACATGAAGTCAGAACTGAGCAGTAGGTTATTATCTGCGGTGGATTCGAGGTTTCAGGACTTTATTTGTCCCTTGCAGATCACATGCTGTGAAGAGAAATGTAAACTGACAAGCATCACAAAGTAACTAAGTACATTTACTTAAGTACTAGTGCATTTGTGAGTACTTTACCTGAGTATTTCTGTTTTATACTACTTTATACTTCCACTCCACTACATCAAGTTTACCTTTACAACTGCAGTTACTACTGACTGACTTTTGATAATGATTCTAATAGTATGATCAACAAATACATTCTGATGTATAACAAAACATTATGTCATGAATGTGTAAGATGAACAGAGCTTGAGTGAGTGTGAGACAGTTTATCCTTCACATCTACTTGCACAGCATGTTAGCGCTTCACCAGTGTGTAGATGAAGCCCCCCAGCAGTTATAAAGTAGTTAAAATGATTCCCAACCTTACAAGCTACAACATTAAAATAATGCTTATATATTAATGTATCAATAATTTTACTCTAAATATATATGTTATTCTAAAATAACACATTTGCTCAACAAGTACTTTTAGTTTTGATATATTTTGATGCTAATACTTGCATGTATTTCCACTTAAGCGAATCTTTGAATGCAGGGCTTCAATTAAAAATAAAGTATTTTTACACTTTGCTCTTTTTAGTGAAATATACCCCCAAAGAGAGGATGTGAGCAAGAAAACAAGCAAAAGTTTATCTGCCTAAATTTAGACAAGTGGAGTTCATTAAACACCAGTGTTTCACCTGTTGAGACAAGAAATTTAGAAAAGAATTACAGAAAGCAGTCAGTGGCCAGAATATACAGTCTATAGGTTCCAAATATCTCACTTTTTCTCACCTAGTGCAGTTGGTTTGAGGTTTGTGTGCTGACATTTTCAGATAACCACATTATTGTCTTCAATACAAAGGATGGTTTGGCCCACACTACGCAGTAAAAAGATGACTATTGTTTCTGTTTACTCTGTACGTATGTCATCTGTTGTAAGTCTGTCGGTTCTGAAAGGGGAATCCCTCCTCTGTTGCTCTTGCTGAGGTTTCTTGCTTTTTTTCCCCATTTAAGTTTCCTGAGGGGAGTTTTCTTTACCCTAACAGAAGGTGTAAGAATAGAGGCTGTTGTTTGCTGTACAGACTTTAAAGCCCTTTGAGGCTAATTGGCTATTTGTAATTTTGGACTACGTCAGTTAAACTGATTTCATCTAATTACTCCGTAAAATCTGAACAGATTTTCCTGGAACCACGTCACTGGTGAGAAGTAGTTCCAGTAAAAACTCTGTCACGGTCTGAGCCATACATTTTCAGATGCAACGTCTCAAAATAAAAGAGGAACTACAAATTCAGTTTGACATAAGCTTTACCCGACTTGACCTTGACAGTGATTCTGTGATCAGCGTGTGCAGTTTTTGGTGCACATGTACATAATCACACTACTGGTTCTTAGGTTTTTGTACCAACAGTATTAACAGTTACAGAAATGGGAGTTACACCAGCTTGTGTGTAAATGTGAATGTTTATTGTTAGATTTCTTCATGCATGTCCTATTTAAGCTGAAAGTAATAAATGTAGGAGGCCCTAGTATTTCACCTGGTGGAGATCTAATTCCTCATAGCAAGCTAAGCCTTTACCGCAGCAGCAGCCTGAGTTTGGATCTGGACGGTGCCTTTTGCTACAAGCAACCACACTCCCTTGAGTTTCATTTTCAGTAGCAATAACTACCTGTTTTTTGGTTTACTGAAAAACCAATATGTTGCATATTACAGGAAGGGAAACCAAAGCATGACAAAGTTAGACTGTCATTGTGACTGTGAAAGTATTACTCTGAGGGCTTCACTGCAAACCAGAGGAAAAACTATTATAATTGTATGAATTGCTATTATTAGGGGTACCCTCTGGATTTGATTAGCTTAGATGAAACTTTAATGATCCCCGGGGGGAAACTGGGCTGCAGCGGCAAAGACGGGGGCTTAGTCGTGGTTTAGAGCATGGATAGATGTAGAGCAAATAAAGGGAACAAACACAACAACAACACAAGTAACAATCATAAGTAATAGTACATGTGGACATAAAAGAAGATTATACATATGAAAGCATGAATAATGTGTGTACATCATAAGTAATAATAAACTATGTCTATTGTTAGCTGAGGCAAATATAAGGTCCCTCGTAATACAGTGGTAAAAATCCTGTTCTACTCATTTCTGTCCCAGTTTGTAACAACATAATCCTAGGCCCTGCTCAGCTGTTAATGAGGTCGCTGAAATAAAGTCCCACTGGTCTTCCATAATGCTTGAAGATTTGCCATCAAGATTTTTAAAAATTTCATTAAAGAGTTCTTTTTTCTGTACAGTTTCACTCTAATGCCTGCTCTCTCTTGTTTTTCCATAGGCAAACACAGACTCTCACAGCTTCAGAGGGGAGCTGCCTTCAATATCGAGTAATACATGAATATAGATTTTCACATCTAATATTGAATACGTGGATTTGCTATGGATTATTAACAGTTCAGTTGTAGTGTACTGTGCAGGAAGAGTAACTGTCTGACACTGTGGAAAATACTTGCTAAAATATAGCTCTGAGAATTGATGACTCTCTCATATCTGTCTGTTAAATGTGAAGCTACTGCCCAGAGATGTTTAGCTTAGCTTAGCATTAAGACTGGAAGCAGAGGGAAACAGCTAGCCTGGCAACAAAACCCACCTCCCAACATGTTCCTCAAATTCAATTCAGTCAAAAGCTTTGTAGTTTCTTTTGTGAGTGCTTCTGTCAGTTTATGACATTTAGCCTGCAAAAGTCTAGGGCTTATGGAAAATAGTGCCGTGGGAATGAAAATATTGATTAAACAACAACATTACATTGTTTTTTGGTCCGAGGCTGGATTTTTAGTTGTTAGTAGACAGGCGACAAATCTCAAAGGGCTTTCCAATGAGGTTTTCTTAGTTCTGAAACAAAAGCTAGTTATGGTTTCACTTCGGCATCAGATTTCAAGAACCACATTCTAGGATCACTTCTACATACTATTTCATTTTTAGTGTTATTATTACCCAACATCCATAATTCACAACAATTAAATGGTACTGAAATATGTCCATTATTTTAAATAACAACTGCAATTTTCATAGTATTTTTTTGTAAAAGAAGAAAACCTGGTGGTTACAGCTAGTCTATTAACCTATTCTAGAAATATTTTAGCTAAACCAGTTTAGCTGCTGTAACTTGTTTGTTTTTACATCATAGTTGGATTTAGCTGCTGCTTCATTCATGTGGGAAGATAAACTTATTATTAACATGGTGGGTGATCAAAATAGATTTTTCAGTCACAAGAAAAAGGTAAGAAAAAGCGACAAATTTAGCTTAAGATAAGGCTAGCTGTGGCTACATCAACAGCTAGCTTGAATTCAGTGGTGTCCTTTTTTAGCTCTATTTTGTAGTTTTACAAACTTCAGATCAAATTTTATATAGTAAAACAAATGTCAGAAAGTGAGATTGTATTCTTAGCTCCGTGTTGCTCGAATGTGTATGGTTTCTTTTACCTTTTAGCTTCGTAGAGCAGATAAATACCTCCCACAGCCTCAGACATGCTAACAGATTAGCTTATTAGCAGTCGTGCTAACTCGGTCTGCCAAGAGTATGCCTGAAATAATCTGGCACATTACCTCCAAACTGCATCTTCTGATTGACTTTGTATGTAATTAAGCCTCCTCTAAAATAATATTAATAATATTAATGACCATTGTCATCGTAAACACTTGAACCTGATGACAAATAGTTCTGTATATTTTCATGAAGTCTGCTCTAGCTGTCCGTTTCCCAGTTTCCAGCCTTGATTTAGTTTTATTTGTATGGGACCGTGTATGAGATTAAACATGTTCCCATGTTATCAATACATTTCATGTATTGTGCAGTAGCTGTGTAGTTATTTTAGAGCTCATTGTCGTTTGCAGTGCCTTGTGCGGCTGTGACCAGCTGCTGGCTGTAGTATTGATCTTAACCCTGTCTCCCAAAATGTGCAACTGTGCCTTAAAGGTAGATTTTTCACTCTGTCCTGACTAAAACAATATTGACTTCAACATTTCTCTTCTGAATTTCTCAGGAGCAACAAATACCAGGAAAGAAACATTGACACCGTCATTCCTCCGCTGCCTCCTCGGACACAGTTTCTCACAGCAGGCAAGGCTCTGTTGGATCTCTGAATGGATCACATGATGCAATGCTTCCCCCTAGAATCTCCCCTCCTCCTCTAACTAAACCACACAATCTCCACTCATTTTTACCACATCTTCACAAGAACTGGACAGAAAACCTCACACAATCTGCCATTTGACAGCAACCCAAAATGTAAAAGACAAAAAAAGGATTATATTTGTGGTATCTCATGAGTTTGGCCTGACAAACCAAACAAACATGACCACTGATGACAGTAAAATTAGACAACATAAAGGGTAATGAAACTCAGCCTTGTGTGAACCGTACTGAGATCCAAACCCAAACTGCACCTTCTAATCAGTGGTAGAAGAAGTACTCCGATCCTTTACTAAAAGGTCCCATATGTTACACTTTTCTGGTGTTTTATTTTCAGTTTTGATATCCATAAAAAGATACATTTGTGGTTCTTAATACCAAAAACAGCCTCAGTGTAGTTTTATATCTCTTTCAGGCCTCTCACTCTAGCAGAAACAGGCCAGTCAGCTGACTGTTTTCTCAGTGAGCAAATAAAAATATAGCAGATTTCAGGTAAACACTTAGAGAAATCAAATCCTGCAAGGTTGGACACTGGGTCTAGGTGGGCCGTGCAGGGGCGAAGCTGAGACATCAGTTACAGAAGCCCAGATAGCTCATTTTGAGGCTCAGTCTCTGAATACAAGCTGGGTGCATTCTATGATAATTTGATAGTATTAATACAGCACCTATGCCTGCTTTATAATAATAAAAAAAAGTCATGGGAGTCTAACTCTCTACAATATGGGACTTATAAGTAAAAGTATTAATATCATTCTGTGAAACACTATTATAAATAAAAGCCCTGTATTGAAAATTACTTGGAAAATTTACTTAAAGCACTAAAAATGAAATTACTCAGTGCAGAAAATCCTCCCTGTGACTGTTACTCATGTATTAATGTGTAAGCAGCATGTTACATTTCTCCTGGCTATTTTCTTAATTAATCAATTGATTGTTTGGTTTGTGAAAATTCATTCATTCATCAAGTCAAATCTAATTAAATTCTACATATCTTTAAAATCGATTCATGTGGTTATTCGTGGTCAGTTAGTTTTGATTGATTTATTGATTTTCCTTCAGTTACCACAGATCGACTCGTACAACAAGCCAATTAAATTGCTATCACTGTCCATTGTTGCATCGATCTATCTCCAGTAAACTACTTTGTTGTTTGATACTTGATACTATAAAGAACTTTGCCTGAGTTTGAAATTTGTTGTTTCAGAGGCCCAAAGCTATGAAAACCTGGCTGAGGCACCTGACCATGTACACAGCATCCATGGTCATGATCAGTTCACTGACAACCGTGAACACAACATTGATGACTATGAGGAGGCTCTGCCCGAATACGAGGAGGCTCTGCCCGAATACGAGGAGGCCCTGGACCAGCAGCCCGACTATGTGAAGGTGGAGGATGAGGAGAAGACCTTCCTTTCTCTTCCACCATATAAGATTCCAGCTCCAGTAGAGGACAATACTTCCACAGAGGACTATGACGACATTGGAGATGAAGCCGAAAACCAGGGTGAAGAGGACTATGACGATGTTGGATAAAACCACAAGAGAACAGGAGAGAGATTAACCTGAATGACACTTTTGACTTTCTGATCTGGATCCTGCTGAGCAGAGAGATCAGAACGACTTTGCCTTACCGCAGATTTCATTTTTGATCATTTGTATTTTTTAATATTATTCATGAACAAGGAAATAGGAGGTGGAATTATCCGTGCACCGGCTTGAGCACAAAGCACAAAGAACAGTACTGAAGTGGCTGAAATCTGCTGGAAGTGTAAGTGGTAGTCAGACAGCTGGTTAAGAGGTTAGACTCTACTCATCTTGTGTGTCAGCATAACTTTAAACCAGCATTGTTGACTTGCTACAAACCAGTCGCATTTGACTCTCAACAAGCGGTTATATAACATATGTTACAACAATCAGTAATTATAATTTATTTCTTATGAAAAGTATCTGCTGATCAGTCAGCAAATAAAATAAATACATACAATTAATACTTTGTATGTTTCAGGGTTAAAATTAATATTTTAATCTGGGTGGTTTAACTAACCTAATTTTCAGTTAAAATATCCAGCAGAGGCTCAGCGACGTCCGGTTGAATCCTCACTCAACCTTGACAAATACTGTTTGAAAGCACAAAGCTTCGCAGTTGTATCTGTGTGAAGCTGCTTTTATCACCTCAACAGTTTTTTTTTTATTTCACAACATGAGATCATGCAAAACAGAGCAGGAAAAATCAACATCTTTAAATAAAAATAGACAAGAAATCTTATTTTCTTATGGTGTTTGAGCTTCTGTAAAGTTTGTTCAGAATCTCTAGGTTTAATTCTGACTCTAAAGAGTTACCTATCAACTTTGCTTCAGTTATGTCATTTTCATGCTTGTGCTTGTCAAAGGGGATTTAAAGGTGAATACAATATGTTTACTTGAGTAATAATGAATTTGGCTGACCCCTCATCAGTTGACAACATCAGAGACAACTTCTCTAACTGCAATGAAGTGAACTTGTCCCTTGACTTCCCCTCTCACACGTTCTGTTTGGATAGATTGAAGTAATTTTGTAATAGAGTCATTAGGGCGAAGTGTAAATGTTATGTCTTTGCTGAATGAAGCCTGGACTGGGAAACAGCAGGGATTTTTGGAAATGTTCTAACTTTAAATTCGACTGGTGTCTGATGGAACAGAAGCAGCGTGGTTCCCTGTCAGCCTGGATTACTGGAGTCTGGTCAGAATGAAATATATTCAAGCTGCATGGCAAGAACCTTTAGCTGTGTTATTTGATCATTGTGTGACTTAAGGATACAATACAGTGGCCAATTTGACTTTTAAGGGTACGTTTGTATATATTCTTTTTTTTACTGTTAAAAAATCACATGAAAAGACAATCATTTGAATCTACTAACAAGTGTTGTCTGTGTATTCAAAGCCTGATTTAACTTATCCCTCTGTGCCATAGAGTTCTGTTGAAGAATTAAAACCACATAAGTGAGCCACACTGTTCCAGTGGGTGACATTTTCTTTAATTACCATAAACACACAAGCTGTAGTTTATTTGTAGTCAGTCCCACGTACAACATCCTGCTGCCCCAAATACTCACAGGGGCACCTAATGTGCATTAATCTGAAAATAGTCCCCATCACATGCACAATTTTCTTTATTTTGAGTATCACTTGCTATAAATTACAGAGCGCTGCTGTTTTAAAACTCATTGTTTAGCCTTTTTTTTAAAACTCATTGTATATTTTTGACAGATTTCATCTTCAGTAGAAACCAATGGGCACAGGTAGGATAGGGAAGTTGAAAAGTATTGAGAGACAATCTTTTACGTTGTTGTTTTTTGCCTTTTTGTGTGATTTGTTGACAATCACACCAATATACTCCCTTATACTCCAACATATCTTCCAGCTTACCAAGTTAGAGACTACATTTGTTATTATAAAGATAGTTTTTGAATGGGTCTATACATTAGGTTAAGCCTTGCTTTTGAATTCCTGCTGAGAGCTGGAGAGGTCAAGGGACTGTCTGAAGGAAGCCTCCTCTCCTGTCACCAGACGCTTGGATAATGTCCCATCTCCTGATTATTGACTCGGTGCATCCTGCACAAACACACCCTCTTGCTGTCTGTTCATTCAGCATCATGGCATCAGAGTTTCACTGTTTTGTTCATTCACAAAAGTGCACATCATAACCAAACAACCCGTAGTTTTCCAATTATTTATTTTATTTCTCAATGAAATTACTACTAATGTCAATTTCACATCTAAAATTCTCCCCAGGGCATGAACCAAACTTTGAAGCTCTACTGAGGCCCAGGACAACCTTTCAGAACAATCTTTCAAAGCTAGAACACTTCTTAACTTAAAACCTTTTTTTTTTTTTTTAAATATCTGGAGCCAGAAGCAGACACAGGAACTCAGCTGCAGTGTTAAAGGTTTTTTGATGGTGAAAAAGGTTGTGGGGAGATGAATGGAGAGAATGGGGCTGAGGCATGTGAAGAAAGGCTGGAGAGGTAGGGGCAAAGCCCGGGGAGGCTGGCAGGAGAGGTGGGAACGTGGAGGAGATGGTCGGCAGGCAGCAGCTGGAGGGAAACGGAGCAGGTCTGGCACCGGTGTCCTGGAGCACAGGAGAAGCAGAGTTTACTGAGCACACGAGGAAACTCGAAGAGAAAAAAGGTGAAGATCACTGAGTGGCTGAGGGCGTTGCTACCACTTCAACAGGCGGACAATCTGGAGAGTGGAGTGCAGGTGAAGGGCTGATTGCACACAGGTGTGCAGAATTTCTAGGAGCCAGGAGAGGTAAGCACATAATCTCACACACACACACACACACACACACACACACACACACACACACACACACACACACACACATACAGACAAACCAGGAGGCAGCGACACGCAGGGAAATACAGGGAAACACAGGGAGAAAGCTGGTTCACGGCCGGGGCAGTGGCAATTTTTAATATCTTTTGTTTCCCAATTAAACATTAACGTTCTATTCTCGAGTGTAATTTGCCTCAATTGTTCGTCTTTTTTTGTTTCACTTTTGAATTTATTCTCTTCCTCTTTAGTTGGTAGACTTTCGTTTTAATAGCAGGTTTTTTTTTAAGCCTTGTCAGAATCATTTGTGTATTAAAGCTACTAAATTATGATAAACAGTATTCTTGTCTCGAGTTATTGAGGAGATCATATGGGAACAAACTGCTGATTTAATTAACGCCTGCACTGTAGTTATGAGGAATGTAAGAGCATAGAACTGGTGAGAATTTCAGAGTTGCCGAGACATCTGAAATGATCATTCACATATTCTGGGAGACGAGGGGTCTGTTTGCAGCAACTGCCAAACCTTAAAAGGCCGTATTGTTTGGTAAGAAAGGCAGTGCTCTCTGTTCATGGCTGACTGGTCCACGACACATTTCTTCAATCCACAAAAATAAACATGCGCCTTGTCTGCTGAAACCAGAGTTTATTCACATAACCTCTGTTTGGCAGCGGCTGCAGCAGCAGTCAGCAGAAGTGGTGAGGTGGGTCTCCCGCTGCCAGCCATGCAAGCAGACACCAAACCTGGGTTCATTTCCTGACTGCTCAACAGAGCTGTCAAAGGCAGTGACAGTCAGTCACATCCTGCTTCGAGCAAAAGCACCAATGCAATAATGTAAAAATAGCAAGTGTAAAGCCTGTAGTGTTGTGTCCATGAAACCAGTCTGAGACGACTTTTGCTTCGTGACATGGTGCATTATCATACTGGAAGTAGCCAATAGAAGAAGTAGAAGAAGGTGAATTGTGGTTGTAAAGGGATGTACATGGTCAGCAACAATACTTGGATAGGCTGCAGCATTCACATGATGACGTCCCCCATGACAAGAGCCCACCACCACCAAACTGGACTGTTGAGGCGGTGCAGGCTGGGTCCATGGATTCATGCTGCTGATATCAAATTCGGACCCTACAATCCGCTCCCTCCGCAGAAATCCAGGTTCATCAGACCAGGCTGTGTTTTTCCACTGTGTGTCCACTGCAGCTTCATGTTTCTGTTCTTGGCTGGGAGGAGTGGAACTGTTTGATGTGTTGTGCATGCTGAGATGCTTTTCTGTGCTCACCACAGTTGTAAAGAGCGGCCGTCTGCTTTACCATCGTCTCTGTCAGCTCCAGTCAGTCCAGCCTCTCTCCTCTGACCTCTCTCATCAACGAGACATTTCTGATCCTCTGCTCACCGGATGGTTTTTGTTTTTCACAGTCTAGAGACTGTTCTTTGTGATACCACAGTCAAAGTCACTGAGATCACATCTTGTTTTTCCATTCTGATGTTTGATGTGAACGTTAACTGAAGCTCCTGACCTGTATCTGCAGGATTTAGCGCATTGCATTGCTGCCACATGATTGGCTGATTGGATAATTGCATGATTAAGTAGGTGTACAGGTATTATTAATTAAGTGCTTCGTGAGTGTATATTTAGTTTAGTCTAGTGGTTCCTAACCCAGGGTTGGGCCCCTCTTAGGGGTCTTAAGATAAGCTTTAGTGGTCATGAGATAATGAATGGGAAAGGAAAGAAAAAAACATGAAGCAAAGTTCTAATAAAAAGAGTAAGTAATTAATAAAGGGTTCTAATTTTCTTGATGTCTAATAAGCTATCAGCAGCACTTTACCAGAAGACAAGTGGTCAAACAGCCCGTTGGTGGCTGTAAAGAGCTAAAACCACACAGAAAGTACGATGCCGGAGGTGGATTTTTCATCAACCTGGCAGCCCAAACATTAATTTCATCAATGGCTTGTAATTGATCTATAAAGCATTAGTGAATGGTTTATTAACTGTTAATAACTTATCAATTCATTCCTGTTTTTAAAGGGTGCCTTATCATAAAGAGAGCAAAAATGTATATGTATATTTTGTGACTTTTCCCCAATCTTTGCTTTTTTGTGAGAGAAATAATGGATCATTTTACATCTTTGGGTCTCAGTTATTTAAATAAAACCATATGAGAAGTTTATAAGAGAAATGTCTCTTTGGCTGAACTGCTAACCGTCCATATAAATCTGAAATGTGATACAGGGATTGAACTAGATATCTTAGATTTATAAGGAGCCAGAAAGAGTGGAAACAAGTGGTTTAATCTTTTACAATGCAGTTCATCATGTTTTTGTATAATGTAAAATCTCATCCTAAAACGCCTCCAGTACATACAGTGGAGTAGAGGACCAAAATAGAAACACTGAAAATACTCAAAAAAGAATAAATGTACCTCAAAATCATTTCTTTCCAGCACTGTCTGAAATACATTGATCTACAGACCACATACCATGTGGAAATAGTTCAACCTCATTTGGTGTTTAGCTGCCTGAGTACAATTTTAGTTTATCTCCATCTATTTTCACTTTCCTTTTCACACTGGTTCCCCCTGGGGCCCCCTGGTGGCTGCACAGCTCTGTGGAGCCTCTGTATCCCTCAGGCTGGCCGTGCCGAGTCCAAATATTCGATTGCAGACAGGGAAGAAAATGCACAAAAAATGACTTGGACATATTTATGAAAGAACGCCGTTAGCCAATAGTTTGGTGACCTACATACATCTAACAATCCTCACACAGACCACATAATAATACACTGTCAATCATCAGTCGCTGCTTCACTTGGTCCTGAGACGTTTAATGGATAGAAGTGGGTCTGGATGTTGGGACTCTGCCACAGTTTAGGGTTTAGTGAACTGAAGGGCTCTCCAAAGAGGTGATGCAGGCCAAAAAGTTCACAAAAAGTAGGTGAAAAAGTTGGAAATGTGCGCACAGAATGGATACAGATGATAAAATGTGCCCACAATTACAGGTTATTTTGCATTATTTTGTGCTTAACTTTCTTCTTTCACCCTCAAGCCTGTGTTACTTAGCAGCCGTTATTCACTGCCTGGCAGAAGAATGAACTAATAATATGATCAAGATGATCTTGGCAATGCTTTGATTTAACATTTATGAGCTGTAAACATTTGATAAATGGTTTCTGAACACAATACAGTAGTTATGAACAGATTAAGGAACATTTTTAGTGTTTATTGATGTACAGTATTAATCAACAATTATAATGTCTCCTATGTGGACATATTTCATGTTATTACAGCTGTGTTTTACAATATTTATCTGTTTAAGCCTGCAACTATGGGAGTCCACTGGAGGAGTTATAGCTGTTGGCATAAACTACATTATATTTGGTTAAGAACAATTTATTTAGTGTTGCTTATAAATGATAAATAAGAGTGGGTTAAGTTCAAGCCTTGCCATTATTTTGTTATAAATAATTCAAGCAACACATCTGTTTAAATCAGTTGTTGTTAAAAAGTGTTTGTTCAAATAATATCTTATTTATGACATGGTTGTTTTAAAGAGTGGCAGTGCTAGTTCGAGTTTTTTTTACATCTAAAATTACATGAAAGAAAAGCTTTACGTTGTCATATGGACTTTAACTTTGAAATATGAAAACCGGAAGTTATGTTAAAGCTAAAGGCGCTACCTTGACACAGACAAAAAAAAAAAAAAAGACAGTTGATGGTCATTTATTCTACAATATTAATACAATAGAATACATAGAATCTAAAAAGGAAATTGATGCATAGAAGATTTTATTCTGTGATGAAAAGAAAACTGTTGATAGTTGGACTGAAATGTGGGAATAAGCCTCTGTGTCAAACAGAAATAATGCGATGCCTCAGAGAACCTGTGTCAATAGCAAATACAACTTTTAACAGAACGGAATATAACACAATGAAATACAATAGAGTGTAAAGTTGTGTTTAGCCCAACAAAACATAAAAGCAGCACAAGAACAACAATGGAAACAAAAGCCTGCTGAGGTACAAAATACAGTAAATAAATAAATAAAATATGAATAAAGGTCTAAACAAAGCTTTAAATATGAGAACATAAGATAAAATACTGCTGCGTTACTGTTGTCAGAGGAGCAGTGGGTAGGATATTCATAATTATGTTTGAATTAGAGTATAATCACCTGAAACTAAGAATCACTGTGTTTTCATGAGCTCACAATGAGTCCTTCATATCTACACAGGGAGCAGGGCCTCTTCTGCCACGGGCCAAACACGGGCTCTAAACAGGGCCTTTTGAGAGGGAGGGGTGAGCGGGGGGGTCTTCAGTCAGTCTGCAGCCTCACTGATAGATGTCACTGAATTCTGCACACTGGTCCTTTAATGAGTAGCAGGTGAGGAGTGAAAGAGCCGATACCTCTTTCGAAACACACAGTTACAAGTCAAAGTCTGGCATTCATAATCTCAAAGTTACAACAGCATCAAGATGCTTGTTTTGTCTGACGAACAAGTACGTCCACTGCCTCACTGACTGAACAGCTAATTGTTTAAGCTCTGGTTGACCCTGGGGAGAAGTCAGGTTTCACAAGAGGAATTTTGCAGTGCTGAGGGGAGGAATGGGGGTTCATGAAGGGGGCCCAGTCCTCATTTGTCTTAGGGCATGGTGGCAGGTTAATCCAGCCATGCTCATGCTAATTTCCTGTTTGAATGCTTGAATTTTTACTCACTGTAGCTTTGTGTGTAAACTCAAAAACAAAATGCCATACCCAGCATAGACTTTCAGTGCAGTTTGCCTTTCTTTTCATATTTACGTGTGTAATTGTTGCACCAAACCTCATTTGTATCCAGATTATTCATAATTTAATGGAGCCTACATATAAGATGAAAGTGTAGTATAGAAGCTGAAGTCCTGTACACATTAAAAATTATTTACATATATAATTTGTTTAAGTAAAATGCAGACAATGGCACAAAAACTTTAAGGATAATTGGAATAGGGGACAAGAAATCAGTTTTCCTGAAATTTCGTCAGGTTCAAAGAACATAAGCAGCATTTAGGGAATTTCCTTTGTTCTATTTCAAATCAATTCATTAACTGTTGCTCAACTTGACTTTTTATTTTATTGTCTTGTAGAGCACTTTGAGCTGCATTCTGTCTATAAAAGCTACCATAGACTATGATTAGTTACATTTCACTTAATTTTAAGATAAGACAAGACAAGACAAGACAAGACAAGACAAGACAAGATGAGATAAGGTAAGATAAGATAAGATGAGACGAGACGAGACGAGACGAGACGAGACAAGGTAAGGTAAGGTAAGGTAAGGTAAGGTAAGGTAAGGTAAGGTAAGATAAGATAAGGTAAGGTAAGACAAGATAAGATAAGATAAGATAAGATAAGGTAAGATCGCCTTTATTAGTCCCACAGTGGGGAAATTCACAGTGTTACAGCAGCAAAGTACAGAGAACAGGAAAGCTGCAGAAACTGCAATAACATGTATTTAGGAAGAGAAATAATAACAATATAATAATATACAAAATATATAGGTACAAAAAATTACAGCTCAAAATCAAAATCAGCTCAAAAACACTTAATACCTTAAGTGTACTGAAATTGATTTTATTTATGTTATAATAAAGTATTTTGAGCTGCAGTCTGTCTATAGAAGTTACTATAGGCTATGATTAGCTACATTTCACTTAATTTTAAGATAAGATAAGATAAGGTAAGGTAAGGTAAGGTAAGATAAGATAAGATAAGATAAGATAAGATAAGATAAGATAAGATAAGATAAGATAAGGTAAGGTAAGGTAAGGTAAGGTAAGGTAAGGTAAGGTAAGATAAGATAAGATAAGATAAGATAAGATAAGGTAAGGTAAGGTAAGGTAAGATAAGATAAGATAAGATAAGATAAGATAAGGTAAGGTAAGGTAAGATAAGATAAGGTAAGATAAGATAAGGTAAGATAAGGTAAGATAAGGTAAGATAAGGTAAGATCGCCTTTATTAGTCCCACAGTGGGGAAATTCACAGTGTCACAGCAGCAAAGTACAGAGAACAGGAAAGCTGCAAAGAAACTGCAATAACATGTATTTAGGAAGAGAAATAATAACAATATAATAATATACAAAATATATAGGTACAAAAAATTACAGCTCAAAATCACTTCATACCCTAAGTGTCCTGAAATTGATTGTATTTATGTTATAATAAAGTATTTTGAGCTGCAGTCTGTGTATAAAAGGTGCCATAGGCTGTAGGCAAGTAGTTCATTATTGTTGTTGCTACCTTACTCATTGTGAATTGTTTTATTTAATAATATTGAGAGGGGTCAGGGCTGCAGTCAGAAACCCTTCAGAGCACTGAGCGGGGGGAAAACGGCGTTTTATTTTGAAGGCGGCGACAGGAAGTGTGACGGTTAACGGTGCGCGGCCGTTGACGCTGCACGCGGGCAGGTCGCATTCCGACGTGCGGGAGATGTAACCGCCGTGCGGGCTGTTAGTCTCCGAAACCGTCTCCGGCCACAAGCTGAGGGAGTAAAATGTCCAGCCTGAAGGAGTCCGGCGCTTGTCCCGACGGCTACCGGGCTCTGAGCACTAGTGAGCTGCGGGAGCTTCTCCAGGACGACGACAAAATGGACCGGATCATTCGCCTGAATGAGACGGTGGGTATCCTCTGTTCTCCAAAGTGCGCGGAGGAATTTGCGTTAACGTTGCGTTAACTGTCTCCTTTCGCCTTCAACGACGTGCTCCTGTCGCTTTCCCTCGCACTGTGTTTGGTTTTTCCGTTGCTGAAAAATGTTGGTGTTTTGGTTCATCACGCAAATCCGCTTTACATGGCTCATCGATTGTCTGCGTGGCGAGTGGTCGGATTTCCAATTCATTTCCGTTAAACCCCGGTTTCCTAATATTTGCATTGATTTATTAGTTACTGGACCGAGGGGGAAAATACGAAGAAAATAGTTTTCCTGGTCTGCACAAGTGATTCTTTTACTCCGCGAGCGTCCTTTTTGTGCGGGAACCATCATGTCGTGGTGTCGAAGCCCCCAAAACGCGCCGTTATGTGGCTTCAGTCCTCATGCCGAATTCCGTGTAAATATCCTGCAATGCAGAATTTCTCCAGCTGTCTGTCGCCCCGTACACGACCTAGAAGATTACTTGAGAAAACATTTGACTTTTTATGACATGCTATTAATTTCGGCATCACTTCAATATGTACAGCAACATCCATTTCGATAGAATTGCAACTTTTACAACTAGTCATCCCTGTACCGCTTCCCTCTAAAGGATCCTCTGAATGGCGTTAGGGAGCGCAGCTCATTTAAGATAGAAGCTTACTTTTCTTGCAGTATGCTGCGTCTTATTTCACTAGATTTGTGCCGAATTGAAGAGTGGTTTTTGAGCTTTAGAAAACATCTAAAGTGAGATTATTTCATTTGTGCAACCTTGCGTATGAACACAGAAAAGAAAAAGCACAAGATTTTTTAAAGGAATTCCACGTTTCCTCGCATTAGTGTCTATGTCAGAGATGCACTATTCGGTGCTGCATGATGACCTTCCTGGCGTCAAGCAATACATCTCATCCCCCCCCTTCCTGTCACACACACACACACACACAGGGTCTACCAGGGGTTTCCAAACTTTTTCATGGGCCCCATTTTCATTAGGTTTGGCTTGAGGGTGCTCAAATACAATTCTGTTCTCTCTCATTCAGGATTCAGAAGGCGGTAGAATTGCATCCTTTTTCATAGCTGTGGGTGGGGTGATGGCAACAGTGGGTGCAGTGAAACAAATCCAGTGTGGGCTAATCATCAGGATACACGTCCTCCCTGTGCTAACATCTAGGGGGTAAAATAATGAAGAAACACTGTGGTTTAAATAACTGGTCCACTTTGAGAACCGTTGGACCGGACATCTTTGCATTGGTCTCTTAAACTACAGTCTTTTCTTTGTTGATTTAATAAGACGGCCAAACCTGAGTGTGACGTGATTTTGCACAGAAACAAAAGAAAGGCATCGTTTCTTTGCCTGTCTCTGGCATTTGGAACCTGGCTCTGTGAATGAACTGGGACGATTGGAGCCAAAGTGGCTGAATCTCACTAAGAGGTCACACAGCTCCCCCCGGGGAGCCGAGCCGAGAGACTCAGAGCCACAATCCACAGAGCTTAGGGGTGTTTCTGTGACTATTCACACAGGATCCCATTTATCTGCCGCTAACTAATAATATAAAACTTGAACATTTTGCTCCCATCGCTGTGCTCCACATTAGAGCAGATAGAACACATCAAAACATGAGCCGTATGTTGTTGGCTGTGCAAACTGATTACTTCACAACCCTTCTCTCATCTCAATATGAGCTCTGGGAGCAGAACGCTTCATTAATTTCATGTTAATGATGAATGTTATGTAAACCACTGAGTTTAATCATTCATAATGATACATAATCATGAATGCTACAGCCTGCACAACACTGTTCCTCTTATTCTCGTTAATAACTGTCCACACAGGAAGCTGCATGTCAGTTCATGGGTACAGTGCACAGTGATATAAAAAAAACATCAGGTTTTGTTGTCAGTGCTACAGGAGTTTCTTTGTAAAGTCACAGTTCCTAGAGTCGTGCTTATAGGTGGATAAATATTAATATACATCCACAGATCACCGGTAGAAATGTATGTAAGAAGAACAAAGGGAGGAACGGCTCGTTGTGACCTCAGATGCACTGCAGCTGCAGTGCTTTGCTGAGGCTTAGGTGATTCTCAGAATCACAACAACAAAATGAGATTGGGTAGAGAGCCATTTCAGAATCAACACGAAACACTTCCTCAGTAGAGCTGGGTATCAAACCTCAATACATTTTTGTTGCAGACATAAAAGTGTCTGCAGCACCACGTGTTGAAAAGTGCCAGGTACTGAAAGCTGGCATTGGTTTTCAGATTCCAGGTCTTGTTTACTAATTCTTCATCACGCAGGCTTGAATTGAAATCTATATTTTGGTGCAGTGAGGCTGTTGTATTAAGGCTGAGTTCCTGTGTGGCTGGATGGCAAGAGGTTTCATTTCATCTCATACATTAACATATCATTCCACGGGTATGGTAATCCAGTGGACATGGTGTAACGCTACCATTCATTTAGAGTCATGTTTCAGGCCACCAGATGGATGTAATTTAAATATTCCCTCTCTTTAAGTTCTTGTTCTTCAACTCCTGAGGGAAATATCAGACTCTACAGCTGCTAAATGCTCCCGTCTGCTTTCTGATGCTGGGCAGGTAGCATAGGGCGACTTTGTCAGAGCTTGTTTGTTGATGATTGCTACTTGCTGTGGCCTAAAACACCGATGATGAGATCGGGGAGAGTGAACCAGAAGAGTAAGTCTGCCCACTGGAAAACCAAAAACAACGAGCTGAAAAATGCTAAAACGCTCTGTCGAGCTTAGAGGAAGTGCAGAGTCTGGTGATGATAACTCTCTCCACCAGCGACCCCTTCCACATTGCACATAGTCATTTGATACATGATTGTGAAAATATTCATCTTAGCCACTTTAAAGTTGTCCCAAATGATGCAAGGAGAGAGTTAGCGAGTTGGCCTTCCACTGGACTTACAGTACATATCCCTTCATTTCAGTGCAGGCCTTGTATTTCGTGATTCTCTTTCATGGAAAAGACTCTGCACCCCATCAATTTCATCTCAGACTGACTGTTAAATTGATGCCTTCAGTCTGCAGAAGCCTCATTAGGCCTGAGCCTGATTTAAGATAAAAGAGAAACACCTATTTACTGCATTTCATGTGGTCAGACATGTTGAACCGCAGAAAACAACAGTGCTGCGCCTTGTCTTCTCGTCTTCTCCAGCACAGCTTAGTGCTCACTGTAGGTCATTTGTCAGGGACGGTAAACACAATCAGCTCTGTTTTACAGGCCATGCATCAAAATGTAAAAAAAACATTAACTCCCCAAGACTGCAGTAGTTGTTGTTTGATGAACAGAGTAGCCAAAGCAGGAAATGGACTGTCCGGTTTGATTCCTGTTTAAGGAAACGGGACGGGTGACTTGGCTGCAGGCCTGAAGCGAGCTGTGTTATCTTCATTCTTTTGAATGAACAGCTGATCTGTAGTGTCTCCCTCTGCACTTGCACAGCCCTTCGCTCGACTACGGGGCACATTCTGCAAATTCCTCTGAACTTGGGACTCACGGATCCTTTTTGATGACCCGTAAAATGTGAGACAGATGCACCGTACAACATCGAACTCAATGATATGGCCTTCAGGCCCAAAGTGACTGACTGTTGAAAGAAAGCAGTTGAGCAAGAAATGTATCCGGCTGGGCAGAATCACAGGAATGCTGAGACCGATGGAGTCAAAGAGGATTCAGACTTTTTTGCGGCGTGGAGCTCACAAAGTGGCATTGTGTCCGTGGATGGGATACTGAACCGTGTCTTTACAGCAAAGCCATGACAGCACTGTTTGGCAACACTTAAAGGAAGTGGCTTTCATTTTAAAATGTATGGCTTTGTTATGGTCCAGTGACAGAGTGATTCCCCACCCCTCCCCCCATATACACATAACTCAAGCAGCATGGAGCCTACATTTAACAACACAGTCAGAAATGTCACCTTTTACCATAAATTACTTTTTTTTTTTTTCAGGCCTCTTTGATGTTTAAAGTTTTAGTTGAACCCATTTTTGATCATATTTGTGGTTCATATTTTTTCATTAAGAGCCATTCAGTGTACTTACATTCTGCATCTATAAACTGTAGAACTGCAATGATTTGTTGATTAAATGATTATTTGTTCAAGAGAAAATGAATTTGCAATCGATCACTCGTTCCAGACTTTTTTTCTGTCGGTGAAAGAGGATAAGGGAATCTGCCAAGTGGCTTTCAAACAAAGAAAACTCATTCAGCCGTGATTCCCTCTCAACTCTGGCTTGATTCAGACTGGATGAACTCATGCAGCTGCAGTGAGTGTTACTCTCTAGTGTTGTGTTGTAAAGGGCACGAGCACCACAGGGACTGTCTTTAAGTAATTTATCGTAAGGCATCACAACTTTACTGCAGCGGAGAGGAAACAAGACCTTCAGCATAAATTCTCCCTCTTCACGTTTAACACCTTGAGCAGAGTCAGTGAATGCACCACGCTAGCAAACATGGTCTGATTGGTGCTAATCCTATAGGACTTTAATGTCCAGGTCACAATCTAGTGCAACATAGACAAGGCAAGGCACATTTAATTGTGTAGCACATTATGATACACAGAGGTCATCTAAAAGAAGCATAAGAATAAAGGTAAAAAGCATAATAAGAAAACGGTATAAAACAGATTATAGAACAGATAATAATCTAATTTAAGTGCGTGACTTTGTACTTCTGTTCAGTTTCAGGAGCTTCAAGTGGACAGGGAGATGCTGATGACCACCAACCGGAGCCTGGCCGAGGAGAGCCTCGCCCGACGACCCCGCCTTAACAACGGCAAACTCCAGCTGGCGGAGAAATACCGGGAACTGTCCAACCTGGCAACCAAATGCTGGGAGAAACAGAGTCAGCTTGGTGAGTTTACCCCAGCGCTGAGGAGACAAAGAGGAAGGGGGAGGGGGTCTGGTTTCATACAGATAGGATGCCAGTGGACGATCGATGTGGAGACGTAAGTCTGGAGGAGGGCGGTGGCGATGACAAGGTCACTGGTTCACATAGCCAGACTGGATGGGTAAATATGTCCTGGCTAAGTGAAAGTGATGCTCTGAAAGGCAGGAATTTCTCATTCTTCTGATGACAGGACTGCTTTCTATTTGACCTTTAACGGCTGACTATCACTGTAGTCCTTTCTTACTCTGAACAGCCTCACAGCTTTCATAAAGTTGTATCTAGACTGCAATGAAAACAAACCAAAAGCCCAAGAAAAGGTTGCATCCCAACCGCTAAAGGTTAAAAGTAATTATATGTGATCTCCCACAGTGGCTCCTCATTGTCTTCCCTTGTCATTGCAGCGAGATGCACAGTCTTCTTCACCTCACCATTTGAGGCATAGAAAGCAAAAATAAATTTAAATCACATTCGACTCACTGTGACACTCCTGCTAGTTCAGAGAGTGAGGGAAGTTTCACATCAGAGTACAGAGAATGCTTCAGAGTGTCAGTGAGACGAGCCTTCAACTGCTCAGCGAAAGCCTCAGCATGACTGGAGTTTGGTCATGGGAACGAAATGGAGCATATCAAATGCCAGCAGGAAGCTTGCAGCAGTTGTCAAGGAATCTGCGGGGTGAAAGGGGCCTTGTCTTTGTTTAGGCAAGTCATGCTTTTGACGGGGCGGCGATGGGGCAGCACCAGAGGATGTCTTCTAAGCCTCAGCCCTAAATTTTTAAGCCTCATGGGCAAGCTGGAGAAATTCCTGACGCTGTAAGAGCCAAGCCAGGAGCAGGTGATAAAATAAATCCCTCTGCATTCATTTCCAGAGGTAATGTCAGCCGCCACTTATTTATAACTGCGAGTGTGTGCTTTAATGGAGCAGACCCAGCGCTTGGTTTACACTCATGAAAACACATTGCCAAGTTCCCGCCTCAGCTGCCGGGCCAGTGATGGAAGTTGGGAGGAATGCTAAACTTCCTGTCAATGTGCACACGTTACACAGATGCTGTCCCACCTCCCCAGCAAGGCAGGATGGGCGGGGGTCTGTCCTTCCTCTGCAAAACATCTGATTCACATTTGGCGCAACAAGGGAGAGGGTGAGGAAAGGTGAACGACGAGGATTTCTTGAGGCGAGTACTCTCAGCAGAGACAAACTGCGGAGTGGATCAAGGCCGACAGCTGCATTGTTTCATACATCCTGCTGTTTGGCGGACGGACTGCGACCAGAGAGAGCTGGCAGAGTGTTGTGGTTCCCAGGTGGAGTTAAGACCTTGAGTGTTTCTTAACATCTACTCCAGACAGTTTCTCACTGTCACTATTACTGGCATCAGTTTCTCTCTGATTCCTCCTGCTGCTGCGCCAGTTGCTGATCATTAGCTCTGACTTTTAAACTTTTTAAAAAACTTTTGAGTAGTGATGTGCTGAACCAAAGTTGTTTTTCCCCCCACTACTGATTCCCATACACAAACCTGGAATGACAGCTGATACCGTGTACTCACTGATACCATCCAAATTTAAAATCTGAAAACATCTCTGTAACGGACTGACTGAAAGGGCTGCATATCAACGCTGATTAATATTCACAAAGTAGAGAATCAATTCATTTCCTGATTATCCTATTATATCTGATAAATACCAATTTTGTATAAAACGTCTTTTAATTTATCCTGGAAACTTAAATTTCTTCTACATTCTTTAAGTCAGAAACTGTTGTTTCCCTGAGTATTAAATTGTAAAGTGCACATTAAATGATAAGTTGTAAACACATTTGCAGTATTTATTTTCTATAGCAAAACAGCTAAAACATGACATACCTATAATCTTAGGTCTTCATGTGCAAAACAGTTGAGCAAGAAATGATAAACCCTTGCACCATCTAAGCGTGGTGTCAACTTTATGCATATTTTAATGGATCCGCCAGCATTGTTTGGGTGGGAGCTTCACAGATCTATGACAATGACGGAGGGAAAAAAGTCGTGAATAAAACGGCAACTGTGTGCAAGCACCGTGCAACATGTGGCTTGTGCTGGCAGAAATACTTCCAATATGATGAACCATTAGAGAATAAATCACCTCAGTGAAACTGTTGGCAACACAAGGGGGAGAGAGTCAGGCAAGGGAAAGGGCAGCTTCTTCTCCCCCCGCAGCAAAGGATTGTGGGTGTTCATAGTGAAAGATGTGCAGCCCTAGTTGTTTATGTTCCTTGTGTTTGTCTACCTTCTCTCTCTCCCTCTCACATCGCCCAGGTGTCGCCACGTGTCTCCACATCCTGTGTCCGTTGTTTTAAATTAAAAGTCCTCTCTTTAGTTGTGTAATTGTAACTTCATGACACTGGAGCAGCAGTTTGAAAACGTGTATAACAGAAATACTGAACCTTCTTACGCACGTTGTAATAACTTAACTGTGATTCCACTATGTGGTCAGTTTGGAGGCTGTATTAGGTCTCACTGGGTGTTTCTATTATTTAGTCCACCTCATTTTATTCAATGAGCTCGATTTGCAAGTAGCATATAAATATTTCTTTGGAAGCAGGTTGGTTTAAAGGACCAAAGACACTCAAACTGATAAGAATCACTGTTGTTACTTTTCATTTAGTCTTGACGCCTGCATATTTTTCTTACTTGAAAAGATAATGGGTCAAATGTTGACACCATCAGATCACTGTGAGATATTTTCAGCGCAGCTACAGTGCTATTTAAAACAGCAATACACGGTGTCAAAATGTGTGTCACTAATTATGGATCAGAGAGCTTCTTCTTTCTTTGCTTCTTTCGAGCTTTGCACTGAATGTTTAGTTAGAAATCCATTTTTAAACAGTAAGAGAGTCCAATGTTTCCAGTGACAGCGGCTTCAAACCTGCACACACTGCAGCCACAGTGACTGTCAGGTGTTTTGAGCTGCACAGTCAATACATACGTCAGTGTTCACTAAATAAGTTAACTGTATTTATATGCTCACGTAGCCACTTTTGGTTCCTCAGAGGGTGTTGAAAAGCATTTTGTTACTCTACTGAATTAGTTGTAGGTGATGAGAGGCAAACTGAAGTAAATTATTTGTTAAACCCCTCCCCTGAACGGTTTTCAAGTCATACCTCAGCTGTAGTAACTAGACACAGTTAGACACAGTATACCTGTCAAAGTTAGGCTTTAAGAAGTGGTGTGCATAGGGCTGCTGTTTGTATGGTGGTTTCTTTACCCTCTTTAAAACCTAAAATACAAAATCAAGAGTATAAATGCTTTAAAGTACATTAAACATGTTTATTTTTATCAGCTCTAACATGTTTGACTCATGCATGGTGTGTGTGTGTGGCGGCTGCAGAGCGTCTTGTGTTAACGGGTGAGAACAGATACACTGCCTTCATGACAGACATATCAGATGCACCTCGCGGCTGCGTCCCAAGATCTGGAGATTTGATGTGACGAGCGCATCGCTCAGTGAAAATAGACGAGGAAAAGACCTGTTGACAGTTATCAGTTATCTATGTGTCACAGATATTGTTTAACCCTTTTAGCAGCTGCACGTGGAGACAGTGGCATTTTGGTGACTTTTTTTTTTCTTGTATTCTCCACTTTGCTGCTGTGACACTGCACATTTCCCCACTGTGGAACTAATAAAAGATTATTTTATCCTAATCTTCATTTTCTGTCAAAAAGAAATCAGAAATTAATTTATAATGAAAAGAAATTCAACATTCCATTAACCTGCAAACTCAGTATAGACAGATAAAGCTGGCTGTAGCAACAGACATGTAGCTGGTGTGAACACACACCGTGCTTCTCCGCAGCAGGTCAGCGATGGCAGCCACCACGAACACGCGATGCAGGCAATGTGTTCCTGGCATAAGTGTTGCCTCCAAAGCCAGCAGCGTTTCATGGGGCTACAGGTTCCATTATAAATGGAAAAATAAAGAAATATGAATGTCATTAGCTGGGAAGCCACCGCTGCTTGTGTTTACTTTTGTCCTGTGGTTTTCGAAATGACTGAGAATTTGATGGTAAATCAGTTACTGTTCACATTAATGGAAGAATGTGCTGTGTGCGCATGTAAAGTATAAGGGTTGTATCAACAGAAACCAAGGGGAGCAGGCTAATACACAAACTGGCTCCTGAACAGATTTTAACAGCACAGCTGGGT
This sequence comes from Trachinotus anak, assembly GCF_046630095.1. NCBI lineage: Eukaryota > Metazoa > Chordata > Actinopteri > Carangiformes > Carangidae > Trachinotus > Trachinotus anak. The sequence goes on from NW_027273871.1 coordinate 5,063,295, forward strand.
GATATGTATCTGTGGCTTAGCTAGAATCATTAACCTTAACCCACTTTTAATGCTGTCAGATGTTTGAATCCATTGTCAGCTTACGTTTTAAAGAGAAAACAACACTTTTACCGTCATACAAAACATGAAAATGAGGCATGACTTTGGCAGCTTTGTTACAACTTTAACACCATTTGTCAGCTCTGTGAGCAGAACAGCCTCGTGTTTGGCTGCTGGCAAAGTGTTTAGTGAAACCAATGTAGGTAGACTGTGGAACATCGTCTGATGCTGTTGAGTGTTTTCAGCTGTTGGACTGCTGCAGTCTGCTGACAACGGCTAGACTGCACCTTTTGTCTATTACACTTCTTCCTTAATCTCCTGTAATTCACGTGCCAATCAGTGTTTCACATTAAAGGAGCATGAAAGTGCAGGAAATCAAGTTGAACCTTCACCCACTGACCACACAGAACATTCTCTTCACACCCAGTGGTTCTGCACAAACAGGGGTCAGCAGCTGTAGGTTCTGCTGCAGGACTGGACTTGCTATGTCTCATTTTCATACTTTTATTTGTGATGTTGGGTGTGGTCATCAAAATGGGATTTGAGGTTTTTTTTGTTGTCATCATACCAGATCTAAGTGAATGGGAGGTGTGAGAGACGGCTTTTATGTTCACTTCCTCTGGGATTGTTTTTACCCGGCACCGCTGTAGCCAGAGAACAAAGTGCATATGGTGTCTATAACTAAGTGGTTTTGTTTGGGACTTTTTGAATAAAAGGATTACACCCTTTGACTAACAGTCACATGTGGGTTTGAAGGGTGTAAAAGACTTGAACGTTCCTCCTTGTTCCCCAGTGTGTGATACAGCTTGTGTGCTCAATCACACACTGAGATTTAGACATTTATGAAGTGTTTTTCTGTCAGGACGGATTCACTTTCTGAATCTAAGTTAGCTCAGTGTCTGATACATATTTCAGTGACTTGGAGTGATTCAGTGTCAGAGGATACACGGAGCAAGTGAAGATGCTGAGGGTGTTACTCACGGTTGGTAGCAATTAGGTGAAGCTGTCAGGCGAAGCTCAGGGTGAGAATTTCAGTCTACTGCAGCAAAGAGGCAGGATTCAGCACAGACAGCTTCAGATCAGTTGTGCACCTCAGTGAACACAAGTGGCCGTGTTACTTCACGTTGAATTCATTCGCCCCATGCTTTTGTTCAAAATGACTTGAAATGAATATAATCAAACTCAGAAGGAACAAGAGCTTGATGTTATGTGAAAATGGAAGTGCAGGCCCCTCAAATAAACATCGTAGCATGTTCTGAGAGCCGCAGTGTGAAATGCTAATGGCTAAGTCATGCTAGAGGCGCTGCTCTATGGATAACAGTGTTAGTTGCTCCACCACTTTAGCTTCAGACTGAAATATCTTGACAACTATTGGATAGATTGCTATGAAATTTGCTACAGATGCTCATGGTTCCAGGACAATGAATCCTACCGACCTTGATGATCTCCTGACTTTACCTGTAGCGCCACCATGAGGTTGACATTTGTTGCTTTGACTGAAATGTCTCAGCTTTTATGTTCCATCCAGTGTCAGTACAGGTCCAAAGTGTGAACTGTCTGATACGAACCAGTCATTTATGAGTTGGCCTATTTCGTGACCATTCAGTAGACTATGCATCTTGTAATGTTATGTTGTACTGGCCAATGAGGCGGTCCTGAGTGGACAATCACGAAACCATTTTTGTATAATGTAGAATAAATCTGTGGACTCACTTCTAGTTTGTCACCCAAATGAAGCAATGGAGGCACTACAGTCGAGCAGAGAAACCAATTGTGCGTCATTCGAACCTCATTTGTACTTGATTTTTGGAAAAAGTGACAGCCCCACTGCACAGTGGGGATTTAATTTATGGGATAACATCCACACATCCCTCCCCCGACCAACAATGGAGTTAGTGACATGGATGAAACACATGGGGACTAGGGCTTTCCAAATGGGAGGAAAACAGGAAAAACCCTTAAATAGATTGCATATAAAGCTGTCAGAGAGGTCTTCCACTTGTAGAAACATGGGTTCTGGCATTAGCCAGCGTTATACCCACAAGATGCACTGACCATGACTGAACAGGCTGAGGAAACGTCGCCAGCTCAGCGAAAATCAAAATGACACAAGTCCGAGGGAAAAAAGACATCATGGTGCCGATCACACTGTTTGATTGACAGGACTCACCACAGCACTGACTGAATGGAAGGACCAGATGGTGGAAAAAGCAGAAGCTGATATTGTCTGTCATTGTGATTTCAGATTCTAGGGGTTTAATTTCCTCTCAGTAGAAAGCGTGGCAGCCTTCTGCTGAGGTTCCTGAATGGTTTTCGAAACAGCAAAGTGTTACACTCGGTTTGTAGCACTTCACAAGAAGCTGTGAAGCGGTTATCACACTTGTGTTGGATATAACAGAAACGCTCTCAGGTTGCCACACTCTGACGCTGTGGTGGAGAGAACAAACGTGATACTAGAGTGCTGCAGGGGTGTAATTCACTGCTGATTCGCTGGCTAATTTTCAAGCCTCTGATACATTCATGGCCTGCAAGGTCCCATCTGTAATACCATGACCTATTTGTGTATAATCAGCAGCACGCTAAACTGCATTTCTTCATTCTATTTCTCATAGCCGTCCAGTACAGTAGAGTAAGCAGCTTTTCAAGAGGGGAAGAATTGTATTCATTATGATAAGGCCATGGCATCTGCATGTTTGTGTTTCCAGCTGGAGCTCCATCAGTCACTCACTGATATCTGACCAGAGACCACGTTAGCTGCAGGTCATCTCATTGTTTAGCTGCCCAGTCTACAACTTTACTGCGCTCCTTGGCTCCTTTTACGCTGCCAGCCGAGTTTACCTTTCTGTTTGGAAAGGAGACACACAACTGCAGGAAGCAATGCCATCACATGCACTTACAGAGCGCACACACAGAGATGCAGGGGAGAAAGAGTGAGCTGTTATCTGCCTTGCTGGCTGGTAAAACTAATCGGTTGTGTTGGATTGGAGCTCCTTTAAGTGTCACAGCCTCCGTGTGAGATGCTTCAATCTGTGATTGTGTGTTTTTGAAACTTATTTCAGGGCTGCAGCTCACGCTTTCATCCCAGAGGGCAGAGTAGATGTGGCGTTTCTGGTTTAACAGCACCGTGCTGGGCAGGTGTCAGGTCTGTTTACAGTGTCTGTGCTCTGAAAGAGGTCACAGCACGGAAAAGGGGCCAAAATTAGCCAGTTCACCTGGGTGTTGGGTTTACATCACTGCTGATCTGAGTTGGAGCCGACAAATGCCAGCGTCTACTTCAGAGTCATTTGACCCGGGTGTGAAAGCTGATTGTGCCCTTTTCCTTTGCTGACAAAAGCGTGATGTTAGTGAGTCTTAGATGGCTTTTTCACCAGTGAAAAGGGGCTATAGTGAAGCATTTAGCAGTTAAAAGAGCAGACATTTACTTTAAGAATCGTTAGAGACCAAAAACAGAAATAATAGCACCTCTAAAGGTGATGATATGTCAGTGTTGTGTTGACAACTTGTTTCCACTGCCCCGGAGTGGCCCACAAAGGGTTTAAATGTCAGTACCAGCATGGGTTTGTGACATCTCAACTAGTTTGGAGTCATAAATGGTCCAATATCCACAGTGTGGTGTGGAAACTTGAAATCTGCAGCAAACAAACTGAACTATACAGTGAAATAAGAGATGTCTTGTTTCCATCAGTTAAACTGTGGAGGAGGAGGAGGAGATTTTTTTTACCAAAGTCATTGAACTTTTTTGTGGTAAACCCATATTAGACACAAACTATTATCAAAGCAGAGTATTTTTTTTATATGTATGGAGGAGACACATAATGGCATGATTCTTGTTGGTGTATTAAGTTGTGTGAAAAGCGACGGAAGTGGTTGCATAACAAACAACTCCTTAGAGATAAATGCAAATCCGGTCTAATCTCACACCTCAGCTCAGTCACTATGTAAAGTGAGTGATTGTTTGTCTCTTTTGTAAAATTACAATAATCTGAGAATCACTTCTTTTGAATCCTATCATGACATGAAACTGCCTTTAACTGTATTTATTTGATGCAGTGTTAGGTACATGTGGCACAAGGCAGCTTCATTTCAGGGCCAGATTACAATAGGAATGGGTGACTGTAAGAAGCAGCACCTTTTAAAATGAACCGATTCTGCTACTTTCTGCAACCTGCAGTCTTAAGACAGAGGTGATTTGTGTTGTATTGTGTCCCAGTGTTTACTGGAGGACTCTGGAGGCTTTGCCAGGCTCCATTAACATGTTGACATCAGCTGTTTGCCGCGAGGTTGCTGCTCAGCCCACCGTGCATTCACAGTAACTGTCACATCGATCAGTGTCCTCCAATAACACAGTGTAGGTTTTGACTCCACATTGTCTCATTGTCTCACTATGGAGGGTTTTAATGCAGACAGAGCAGCCCGGACACCTTGACAGCCGGGGCTTGAGGGATGACAGGGCCTGACGGTCGATCTGATTATTTTATTGTCAGAGCTGCCTCTTCAGCTTTTTACTAACGGCAGACTTGTCGCAGCCCAACCGCATAATTTTTGAAACATGTTTGATTTGGTTAGGCCAGGTTGGAGCTGGGTCACGTCACAGGACTGAAACATGAAATCAGGGCCGGCAACAGGCAATTGTGCAGTTCACATCAAAGGGCAAGAAAAAGAAAATGAAACAGCTCCAATTCACAAATATATTTAAATATCTAACCCAATCCTGTTCACCGTGATAAGTTACATGTCTAATAAAACAGTAACATTTTCAACATATCTGTATGAAACCATATAAATAATTGAACTGCAGCTTATTATTGTTTTCATTATTAAACTGTCAACAATGTTTTGTAAAAATGCTGGAAGAGCATGAAGTCAGCTGACTTAATGTCCAATCATTTACTCAACTCATCAATATAAGTTATTTATAATCATTGTTATCTTATTCTCATATGCATCTCAGAATTATTAAGGTCAAATTTCCCTAGAAATCCTTCTTTTTTCTGTTATGATGATGGCCGTCATGGGTCTCTGAATAATTTTTCCATGTCCGAGGTGTCAGATGGTTCCTCTCTCTTTGCCCCCCTTGATAGGTTTTATTAAACATAAGTTTGTTGCCTTGGGTTTTCTCTGAGTTTTCTGTTTTTTTGGCACAGGAGGTCAGCTCTGAAGTCAAAAGGAGCTTTTTAGGAAACATTTCACAGTTGAACCGTCGCCCACTCTGTTCCTCTCTCAGGCAGCAGCGGCAGTGTGTTTGCTCCTCATCGTCTCATACTCGCTCCCAGGCAAAATGTGTTACTCCATCACCGACACCATTCACTCGTTAACGCTGCGCTTCGCAGCACTGGCCTCCAGCTTCACTGCTCCCCCACCCACCTCCTAAAATGTAGGGCACATACAGCTGCTCTAGGAGTATTTGTTTTCCTGGCTGTCACCTCACATTACACCCCCATCTCCCAACATGTGCAGTGTGGGGTCATGAACAAGGCCAACCCTTAGTGCACGCTTGCTTTTTACTATAACAGAGTTGATGTTCACACAACAGTGACCATAACGTCAGAATAATGGATTATTAATGCTAAAGTGACGGCGTTACAGTAAGCAGAACATACTGGGCAGCTGAGAGAAGATTGAATGTTGCTGCCATAATGTTTTCTACTCAGGAAGCTTCTTCTTTTGAAAGTGAAGGTGTCTCCTCCAAAGATCTGGGTGAATGATCTGACTGCGTTCCCATCCTTCAGGGACAAGCAGGGAACATTTAAGGAAGAACAGTTTAAGTGGAAATGCAGCTGCCTGCACACGTTGCCCATCTTCTCTGTATCTGTTGAGATGGGGGGGGGGGGGGGGTAGAGATTTCCCCTGAGGGCTTAGAGTTATTAGAGTCATTACTGTGACCTTTATTTGCCCCACAGTTCCCACTGAACCCAGTCTGACTTGTGGAGGGGTGGAGGGGGTGGGGGGTTAGCGTGGCTGTCACAGCGTTTCTTGCAGCGACACGACTCACTTCGCAGTCAGATGGGTCAAGCCTGTTCATAATGATGACCGACCGCCACCCCCCCAGGAGGGGAACACATGCTGTGTGTGTGAGCCCTGCACGACATACATATTTATCAGGCAGGATGTGCACATGTCTGCTGGTATCCGGTGGGCGGCTGTTAGACATGGCATTAGCAGAGCTTCCTGTGCGTGAGCAGTTGCAGTTGTTTTGTTTTTTTTGTTGTTTTTTTTTGTTATTATGAAATAAGCAAACATGAAGCAACCACAAATCCAATTAAAAGCCAAATCTTAAAGGATAATTTCATAATCCATTTTCATTACCTTCATTAATAACAACATTGTACTTTCCAAGATAAATATTCCTGGATTTTTTGAATAATGATTAAGTTCATGGGTATTTTATGACTTTATTACAGGGGGTTTTCAAAGTCTGACTGTGCAGCCATGAGTTAGGCCTTGTGCTACCACTTGAGCCCTGTTATTTTATTTTATTTTTGTAGCCTGTATTTGCATTGGCACCATTAAAAGAACACTAAATTAGCTGTTGACTGTTCCTATTTGCAGTGTACCTTTGGATGCACAGACAACTATCTATTAACTGGTAGAAACGATGGTCACAACTAAAAGAATAAGACCCAACTGGGAAGAAAACATTTTAAATTATCCTTTCAAGAAAAATTGGGAGCATTCAGTCTGCATCATTGTCTCCTCTCAGGTTGCTGACCGAATGTGTCACAGTGACAAAACACGTTCTTGTCAGTCGTCATGTCACCGCCTGCTTGTCCCTGATGCACAAGCTGGTTTGAATCTTCTGTGGCAGATTATACATGATGCACTTTCTTATTCCTGTGTGAGCAGCTGCTCTAATCTTTTTGTTTAAGGCTCCCTGCATTTTTTATTGTATTGACATGGACATAAATCATTTAAATGTGCTCTGTGTGTGTGTGTGTGTGTGTGTGTGTGTGTGTGTGTGTGTGTGTGTGTGTGTGTGTGTGTGTGTGTGTGTGTGTGTGTGTGTGTGTGTGTGTGTGTGTGTGTGTGTGTGTGTGTGTGTGTGTGCGTGCATGAACAATAAGCTCTTTGGTGAAGTACAATGTCAAATAAATCTCTGTAAAGAGTTTGATGTGCTTGATTAAAACCTTTATCCTGAATTATTTGTTTGAAGCTTTAAAGCTTTACAGATCGTTTGGCTGCAAACATGAGAAAATCTAAATGGTGCATCTGAGGAAGTAAAATGAGGAGATGGCAGAAATGAGAGTCCGTGGTCAAACCAAACTAAGACCAGCTTTCCAAAATAACTCAAAGTCGAATATTTACAGCCCCTGTTTTCCTTTTTTTTCTAGCCAACAACTGTCCAGCCCACCGCCACCATCTCCTCGTCAGCACATACCCTGAAGGCTCTTTTGTGATTTGGAAAATAATTTTCACTGCTGCGGTTACTTGGTTACTGGGGTTTTTCTTCCAGTGAAGTCATACCTCATCTTCCCTCCACATGCATCAGTGATGTTTCTTTGTCGTTGCAGACGCTCGCGTCCAGAAGCACAGCCTGCAGACGGTGCAGAACCTCCTGCAGGAAGAGGTGGCACGTGCTGAGGAGCAGTCCGAGGTAAAGAGACAATACAAAACAAAAAACAAACGCTCCTAAAGTGCAGCCCTTTTCTCTTGTTCTTGCTGAGAATAAAAAAGTCTTTCATCATGTTGGCAGCACGGTTGTGGATGATTCCTGAAAAGCCTGCAGTCTATCTGACAGCCCACCCACTTCTGTGCAATCTGATCCCTAAAGACATGAGGAATATACATACAGTGAGATATCTCCCAGCATCTGAGAGAAACCAAACCTGCTTCCATCATAGCAGCTTCTATGGAAACACTATATATATATATATATATATATATATATATATATATATATATATATATATATATATATATATATATACTGTACATGTGCTGTGTCAGTTCTGCCTTCAGATGTGACAGAGAGATAGGAGATAGGAGCAGGAAATTAACATGTTTTCCTTCTCTGCGTCTTAAAGTAGATTTAGATTTTTCCTAGGGAGCACTAGTGTGTCTCAGTAAACTAAATACTGAAGACAGGCCTTAAATGTTTTGGTCTGAATAAAAGTATTCCAGTGAGTCCATTTTTCTGACTGATCTAGAAATCTGGGGGAAATAGTGAAAAAGCTTTTTTAAATGGATATAAAGATAAACTGTAGATCAGTGGATCCCAACCAAGAGATAAGTGAGCCCAAGATAAATCTGAGGGGTCACAAGATGATTAAGATGAAAAATTAACAGTTTTCTTTTGAAATATTAGATAATTACACCTTTTAAGCTTCTAATTTTCCTTCAAATGACACAATCTGAGGAGAAACTCGTGTCCGTATCAAGGCCACATCATGTGACAAGGAGTTAGAAACAGATATTGCTCCATTTTAAAGGAACAGTTAGATGGAAAGATTGATCCTATTCTCATTTTCTGTAAGGTAAATATGAAGCTTATCTTGGCATAACGGATTAACACATTATACTGTATCTGGTATGTTCAGTCCAAACCAAAATGTAAATGACTCGTCACAGTTTTATGAATAATTATAGAGCTGGACTGAAACACATGACCTTTGTTTTCTTCAGATGAAATAAACAAGATATAAAATGTGTTAATTAGCTTTAGAGATGCAGCAGTTTCCCCTTGTTTCCAGTCTTTATGCTAAGCTAAGCTAACCAGCTGCTGGCAAATGTTTCCCAAGGGAGGGAGGCACTGCTGTAGGTGACTAAATGCTCCTTGCTTGAACAGATCAACCAAACTAAATCCCACAGTATCAACTGTAGCTGTCAGTGTGCTGATCCCGCACTGTTGCAATACATTAATCACAGTTAGTCACTTTGCATTGCAGGTTTAATTTAAACCTGAATGTGCAGCCTCATGAATAAAGGCAAAATGTTCCGAAGCGATAATCACCAGGCCCAAACACATCACATGCTCACATGAGCAGCTTAGTGTAGATATTAATTTTCCTATTTGGCTTCGACATAACAGTGTTATGTTCACAACAAACCTCAGTGCCATCTATCCATGAAGAGACTGAAGCTTTGGTTGTATTTGCAGAGGGTTTTGTTGTGTATGCCTCTACCACAGCACAGATAAACATTTTGTTTTCGGTGCTTGAAAAACAACATTTGAAAAAAAAACTCAACAACAGTGCTGGAAAACAATATCCACTCACAAAAAAAACTATTGCACTTGTCTGGAAAGCCATCAACCACTGAGCCTACAACAAAATGATTTACCTTTTGACTTTAATGCATACATGAGTGTCTAATAAACTGAGCTGTGAACAGACGATCATGATGAGATCACGACTGTGGCTTCACTTCAGCAACAAAGCAAACAGCAGAGCACAAAGCTGTAAGTTCATATTCAGATATTCACCTGTGTGTGCTCGCTGACACTCGCCTGTAGGCTTCCGTCACAAAGCTGCACTGATGCACTGATATGCATGTACTGACAGGACATGTTGTGTGCACAGGCGGCACACACACAGTTCTCTTACAGATCTGTCTTATTCATGTTGAGTAGAAAATCACTGGACCTCATTCTGCAGCTGTGGAGATTTTCAGACAAAAAAAAAAAACCAATATCTTTTAATTATGTGTTTCCTCAAACACCCTCATAGACGTTGTTTGTTTTGATTTAAGGGAGTGTCTGAGAGCATCAGCCATAATCGCGTGCTCAGTCAGCTCACGGTGGATTATAGGTGGATTTTTTTTTTTTTTAAGATACATTTTTTGGCATTTTTGTGATAAATGAAAGTACAGAGAGGAGGGGGGGGGCATTCAGTTAAGGTCTGCGGCCAGAATCAAACTGTGGACCTTGTGGTCATATGATACGCGCCCCTCAGGCTGTGGTTATTAATAGGATATCAATCTCAGTGTATGACGTCTGTCTTTCCATCCATCTGTCCATCTGTCCGTTCGTCCATCTGTGGGTCTGTCTGTCTGTCCATCTGTCCGTCCGACCATCTGTCCATCTGTCCGTCTGTCTGTCTACATCGATAGGAAAATTCATTAAAATAGCAGCAATCAAAAAAAAATTTTTAATTATTTTTAATTTTTGGGTTGAAGAGTTCCGTCTGTTCTTAGATCAAATGCACTTTGAGCAGCTACTTACAACAGAAGACGTTTGCATCAGTTTACTTTACTTATGGTGAAAATTTGATGTCTTCCATAAAAATTTGCTGTAGTCACACTTTTACTTGCGCCAACGCAAATATGGTTCGTCTTCAAAAATCCCAGAGCTGGCTGCTCAGTTTTCTATGTGTGTGTGCCCGAGCACAAATGTTGTGCGACGTGTGGATCAGGCAGCTTGTTCTCTTAATTTTGTCCAGTACAAGTTTGTATCTTTTGACTTCCTAGTGCATGTACAGGCCGTTTGAATCCAGCAGTGGAAGAACAGACTCTGCCACTGACCAAGCAAACTACTCTATAGAGGTCATAGATAACATCACAGACTGGGTTTGATATGGTGCAAATCTAAAGGATTATAACTTTCAACAGCTTAAAAACGTACCTGTAAATGTTTCAGTTAGCAGCACAGGTTTGTTTACATGTTGTGTTGGCGTCAATCAAAGACATAAGACGACCCGCCCAGTCAGAGGTTTAAAGGTTAAAGGATCATTTCTGATGTTTCTCCAAACATTTTCTGAATTCAAAAATCTCTATAACAACGAGTTTAAGTTGCAAAAACAGATGAGCTTAGTCATTTCGACCTCGTGTTTATACTCAGTGTCTGACATATTCCTGGTATGCACTGTGTAAACATAAAAGTAAACCTGAGGACGTCCTAGTGTTGTATGTTTGAGCAGCGCCATGATTTATCTTTCTCTCTATGGTCTGCACTAGATACAGAAGGCTTTAGCTGCAGTCTGACAATAATTCATAACGTTCACCTCTGTGAACGTGATGCACAGATCCTGTGTGAATCCGACGTGTGCCTCTGGCCTTGATCAGCGCAGTGAGGGAGTCTTGTTCACAGACGAAACCCACGCTGCTGCTCCAGGCTCAGATTGATCCTCTCAGCACACCTCCCCCACCTCACATGGCTCCAATCAATACGTCCATGACTCAGTCGTTAGAGCGGCCGTCCACTGATTGATTAGGCTACACTCAGCACCAGCCAAACAACCACCCTGCATGAATGCTGAGAAAACACCTGGGTTCAGTCATATCAGTAAATATTTGATAGAGGCAGGTTATTTTGTACCTTCATTTGTTGGTTATATAAACGCCTCAGTCACTCAATGTGCTTTTTTTTTATTTTTTTTTATGACGAAATAACCCTCAAAATTACATCGCTCTGGGGGTCGGTGTACATTAAACCTGCTCTGTGACAGAGACAAAGACTTCTCTCTGCAGCCTCTGTGTTCTGTGCCTGTCTCCTCTGATCTCAGACATTTCAGATTAAACCCTCAGAGGCTCTTTATTGGTTCAGTGAGAAACCGTCTTGATTTTCATGATAATTTCTCAGCAACACTGATATCAAATGCAGCAGTTTGCTAAACATCTTCTCTCAGGATTCAGACATACTCACTGTAGCAGGGCTGTGATTGTGAAAATCTGGGAAAGAGTTGGTTTTTTTTTTGTTGTTTTGGCCTCTGTGTCAGGAGGAAATCCTTGCCTTTGAAGTCTCTGGCCAACAGCTTCTTCTTCTGTTGCCTAAAGTCAAACAAGCTTCCTCTATTAGGAGGATTCCTCGTCAGGTACCAACATGAACAAACATATCTGATGAAGGAAACACAACCTAAACTGATTGTTGTCCTCGGCGCTCGTTTGAATCACCCACAATAGTGTCGCTGCAGTTCTGATCCTCGTCTAACCTTCATGCAGAACTCGCTTCTTCTTATTTGTGCGGATATGAGCTGAGCTGAGGGCGCACAGATCAGCCTGGTTTAACTCTAGTTCATAGCCTCATCTTCTCAAGGGTCTGCTGATTATGTGGTAAAGCTGCTGGACGGCAGCCAAGAGGGGACTGATGTTCTTGTGGTCTTTGTCATTCACACATTAACATGTTTGCTGTATTTAAGGCCCAGTAATTAAGGATTCCCCAGCAGAAATCTTGCTGCAGCACTGGGATTCTCTTATTTCCTTAATGTAATAAAGGAAACCAGATTGTTTATGTGACACCTCACTGATTAGGTCACTGTGGATGAAGAGATGCATGTTTTTTCACATTTTAATAAGGATATATATTGTTGAGAGAAACTAATGAAAACGCTGAGTTCCAATCTAAATTAATGCTTCTTCAGGTTTCAGTTTTAACCACGTTCAATGGAAATTTAATCTATGAAAAAGACAAAAAGACAATATCAGAGACATGACAGTCGAACCAGTATCCATCCACAACCACAACATGATGAATGGAAAGTGAACCACACTCAGTGAACCACTCAGAGCACTTTACACTACATACCACATACACACACACACACTTTCATATTTCCCCTATACACAAACAGTTATTTTAATTATTGATTAATCTGTTGAATTATTTCTCAATCATTTTGTCTATAAAATGTCAGAATATAAGGTGAAATATTAAAGTGACCAACAGTTAAAAACGCAAACATACTCAGTTTTCTATCATGTAGCTCAATTAAAAGTTGCAAATGTGGCATCTTTGTACTAAATATGACGCAAATGATAAATCGCCCATCAAAACCTATGCCAGTTAATTTTCTGTCAAGCGACTAAATGATTAGTCAACTAATCATTTAGTCACTGTTTCAGTTGTACTTGTATCTGCTATTTATTCTCCAATATTAAGTGAAAATCAGCTTCCTGCTCTGAGGCAAGAGACGTCTCATGAGGCTTCAGGCCTGTGTCAAAACACTGAAGATAGAAGTTCATATCCTAAGATAAAAATCTAGTCATGGTTAATTGTCAGAGAAACTGAGTGAACCAAAGAGAAGCTGCAAGTTTAATATTAATGAACGTCAAGATTCATTCTTATTTAATTTCACACACTCATTCATTTGTGTTGTATTACAAAGTGAGGACATGACACTTGAATGCAGAAGAGTGTTTGTATTCACATGAAAATAAACAAGCTCTGCCTGTAACAGCTGTTGTATATTGACAGTGAGGCCAATAAATTCACAGCAACCTGAGGTTGATTAATGGCGTTGACGCCAGATGGAGAATCTCGCACGTCACGGTGGGGGAAGACCCAGCCGGAGGAGAGGTAATAAACCAGAAACTCCACCAATCACATGATACCGTCAACCAGCGAGTCAGTTAATGGAAGAACAGGAAACAGGGCTGTGTTCGAGAATTTACACCGAAACAAACATTTGCTTTAACTTTTAGTCTCAGATTTGTGGTGAAGTGTGGTGACGTTCCACCACACAAGTATTTTCTGTTTGTCTAAAGCCTGATGAATCTTATTCCTTTGAGCCATAGAAACTATTAAAAACACATCGGTGAGCCACAGTCGCTCTGGGTGTTTAAGTTTAAGTCAGTCCCACATGTTCTGCTGCCGTTGAACTGGAGTGTTAATCCACAGCTGAAAATGGTCCCCAACAAATGCACTTTTTACTCCAGTTTAAGTTATGTCTGCTTAAAACTACATAGCTCAGCTGTTTGAAAAGGTTCAACAATTTACACATTAGTGAGGCGTTTTCTAAAGAATTAGCTCTTCAGTGGGAATGAATGTGCGTGAGGCTGAGAGTCACAGACAGTGGGAGGGGAAGTCCGGCATTTAGAGGCAGACTCACACATTTGGTCTTTTCATAAGGTTTACTAACAGTGGGAAAATAGAATAACAGCCTTATTCTTAAAAGTTCACCAGACTTTTAAAAACTGTATCTCGAAACAAGACCACGTGAAACAGATCTGTACACTAATATTAAGACTATTTACACTTATTTTATTTTCAAATTAACTTCTGTTAGAAATTATCTTCCATGTTTTTTATCACTTGTGTCAAGTAAACAGAATTTAGTACCTGTAAATAAACAGAGCAGCCGTGCACTATGTTAACACACACAGAGGAAACCAGGTCACTGGGAGTAATTACATATATACAGATCAATATACAGATCACACATAGAGCTGAAACAATCCATTCAACCGCAGAAAAATCCGTGAAAACCATTATCGTAATTAATGAATCATTTAGGGGTTTTTCTGTCTCAAATGATTGTAAACTGAGTGTTTTTGGACTCTTTGTCAGACAAAACAAATCATTTCAATATGTCGCCTTTTGGCTTTTTTTTTTATTTTATTTTTTTTACAATATTCTGGTTTTAATGATAAAGCAACTAATCCACAATGAAAATAATTATTATTTGCAGTCTTATATCAACAATTTAGAATGAATTACATCAATCAGTCCAGCTTGTTCCTCTGTGATATTGTTTGTATACTTGTATCTTCTTATTAACAACCAGTTATTGTTTATATTTCACCTCCTCCACACAGTTTCTCCTTTTATTCACAGTAATCTGATCTTTGAGACGTCATATAAACAGAAGATGTAGTTTATTTATCTGATTAAGGAAACAAGAGAAAAGCAGCGGATGCAGTGAGATTTCTGAGAATCAGAAGATACAGTGTGTGAGCATTATTGATTTCCTTACAATGGAAATGTGCCAGACTTTTACCAAATCTTTGGTGTGAAGAGACTGATTTAGACTTTAACAACTTTGTGTCAGTTTCACTTTTAGTTGGATGTTGTAATGAATTTATTGATCGTCTTTCTCTATAATATTCAGGATGCACAGAAATGAAATAGTAAGATTTACACAATAAGAACAAAATACAGTAAAAAAAAAAAAAAAAAAAAGATTTGAGTCACTTTTACTTTACAGAAGTAAAAAAATATTGAAGTTGTGATGTATAAAAAGTTATGTTACTGAAAACCCGTTTCTCACATTTAAATTTTGAACAATGTCTGGAGCGGATTCTCTGGACAGGAGTCCACAGTTGACAGTTGCCCTTTCACACATGCAGCACACAGCAGGAGATTGTCGGTGGGAGTCGTGGTCTCGCCTCCTGGAAGAACTCTGTTTAATTCAGCTGAGGGCTGATGCCTGAGTAGATTGTGCAGGAGATATGATAGAAACGTCATCAACACTCTCGCTCGCTGTGAGTTCACCAGAAAATGACCTGCTGTGTTCACACATCACCTCGGCCATGGACTTGATACCAGGGAGCGGGCTGGGTTTGTTTAATGTCAGGTTCAACTGATTCAGACCTTTGTGTTCACACGTACAGCTCCTCCAGGTCACGTCTAGAAAAGGTCAGGCTTCCAGTGCAAGTGTGAAAGCAGCTGAACTCGGACTCTTTGTTGCATAAACTCAAAGTTTGTTCCCTTTAAACTTTGAGTTTTTACTTTGTTTTCTTTTTTACAGTCCAGGTTGCAACTGGCAGAAATGTAATGAAAAATATCTGTGATTAATGTCTCTCTTCTCCCTTCCCCAGATTATAGAAACATCCAGACAGTCGTTCAGACAGTGTCAAAGAAACAAAGTTACTGCAGAAAGTCGACATTTTCTGATTGCTTGAGTGCAGCTAAACAGACTGAATCAAAGATACATGAAGTGCTTTATTCAGGGTATCTGCAGATCCTGGAAAGCATCATGTTCAGTTCCATCAAAAAGGTCTTAGAAGGTATCAAAAAGTGTTAAATTTCATTTTCAAAGGTTTTAAATATTTTTTTCTTTCCTGTTTAGACGGTAGAGTGAGACTGCTGTGACAGCGAATTGTGCTGCATGAGGCTCATTGACTCTTAATGAGCAACGATTGATTTTAGGAGGAGCCTCAATTAAATGAATTGTTTTTAAATTGGTTAATCCACCCATCAGTTCCTTCTCCAGGTCCAGGTCACATTAATGAATTATATAAGTAGGAGTTATTATGTACAGCTGGGAAGCACCAACAAAAAATGTGACGTAAATGTCAATAAATTCATGCAGTTAAAGCATAATTGGTCTAATTGTCCTGACTGGTTCTCATCATTCTGTGACCAGTACGACTGAAAAATATTCAATCAAATTCTCTGTGGTCATAAAAAAGTCTTAAAGCTTTAATCTTAGAAACCCTGTGTATTCTGGTTACAAACCTCCCACGGTTTACCCACATGAACACGCACAACGTAATAAAACAACCAAAAATGTGAATAAATCCCTGCTCTTTGGTCCCACTCCTGCATAAAACTGAATCAGGTTTGGCTTTGAAACAGTTACTGTGGTTCCTGCAGTGATTCACTTCACAAATATAACTTCTGCTCTCAATGTGGAGCTCAACCAGACGAGGCTCAGACTCAGCTCCTCACATCCTGGGAACACATACAGACACAGATCACACGGCTTTCAAGCTCTGCCAAATGTAACAGTTGCTGCACATGGATCATTGTTAGCTGTGTAAAATGTTCTTACAGTGAAATATTGTAGCCGCCGAACTGTGCCAAAGTTCATGGGTAAACATCCCAGAGCTGATTAAATCCTCTTTATACTTAGAGGAGTTTGTTTGAGCGGCTCCCTGTGGTTGGACCTCCCTTTGTGTGTTGTCCTGTCTGCTGATGCTGGTTTATTTGTCTGCCCTGCTTCACAGGAGCTGCTGGAGAAGTTCATGGAGGGAAACGTAAGCCTGGACGAGTTCTTGGACTCCTTCCAAAGCTCCAGGAAGACGTATCATATCCGCCGGGCGCAGGCAGAGAAGATGCAGGAGATCGCTCAAGCCAAGCGGCAGCCGAGCAAAACCAAGGAGGAGAGTAAAGCCCCCGAGGTGAAGAGGGACTCGGAGCAGCCTCAGGAGCCGCAGCGGCCCAACGGCTTCGTGGCACAAGGACCTTTAAGAGTGTTCCAGGTACGCTATGGCCTCACGCCGGCCATCCTCCTCCCTCATTACCCCGTCTCTCCCCCTGCCTCAGCCCCAGCCCATCAAAGTAGTACCCCCCCACCTGAACCTCAGCTGGGACAGACCCACATCCTCAGCCCCAGCGCCCCACTCCCAGGACACGGCCAGCCGGTGGGCCTCAGGGTCATCGGACAGCTATCGGGGGGCTGGCCGGCTAACGGGCGGCCGGTGAGAGTGCAGCAGCTTTACAGACCGAACCCCCAACAGCCCGAGCCACCGTACCGATAAGCTCGAGGAGGGGGGAGGAGGAGGAGGAGGAGGAGGAGGAGGAGGAGGATGAAGAAGAAGAAGAAAGGCCAGTTTGAGAGGTCTTCCAAGACATGGAACCAAACAGTGGCTGTCACTATCATGTAAGCAAAGACTGATCCAGAGGCAGGCAGCACTGCAGACGTCCGTTTCTGTTCTCCATCCATGACACACAAACGCAACCATCAGAGGGAAACGAGCAGAGAGAGAGAGAGAGAGGGCACACGACGGAGACGGGGAGGACTGGGGATGGGTTTCGACGGCCGGGTCCATTTTGAATCCAGTGAAATACTCGGGTTTGTTTAGCTCCAACGCTAACAAATCTCACATCAGAGCTTTTTTCTCTTCTTGTTCTTTATCATCAGTAAAGAGCAATGAAAAGCCTGAAGAGAGAAGGAAGTTTTGAAACCATAAATCAGCTCATCGTATATTAAATATCATCAAAATTTTCTTGTGCAGTGGCAAAACAACACATCAGGAGCAGAATTAAACAGTACAAAATACAAATTTAAAATCATGAAAATACAATACAATCATGTGCAAGGCTTCAACAACCTTAAATCACAAGAACTTCACCTAAACTTAAAGAAGCCAACAGATGCAAATGATAAAACACTTAAAAACACATTGTGCAGTTTTACATCTAAATACAGACGTTTCAGACGCAGGAAGCAGCAAACAGAACAGCTCTCTTAGCCCGATGACTTCAGGCAGCTGTTCACACCTTTTCATGGGTTAAATGTAGATAGATGGAAGTGGTGTTAATGCAACAACAGGTTAACAGACAAATCTGGCAGCTGATTTACATGTTGCCAGATGTGGTGCTGCTGTTACTGCAGTTGCAAAGCAGAAAAGACATTTAAAGTGACAGTGAAAGCAGAGATGTTAATCGCAGCTGAGTCGCCTCCTCCAGCAGATGATGGTAGTTATTCAGCCTGAGAATGGTTATTGTGACAAAATCACATTAATGTCCCACATCTGTCCGACCTGCACTGTCTGGATGTGAAAGTAGCAAAGCTCAGCAGGAAGGCTTTGTTTTTTTCTCATTTAAATCATCCAACATGCATGAGATGCTTTGTAATCTAATCCAAAACAACACTTTTTAACCGTCTAACAAAAAACTGGATTCAGATTAAAATAGACATTAAAAACGTCATATTATGACATCTGATGATGATATTTCAATATATAACAGATTCCACAGAATCTCCTGGGCAGATAAGTTGGCAGAGGTGGTTACAGAAGGAAATTTTTCACATCCATTAGAGCGTTAGACGTCGGTTAACAAGCGAGGTGGCACCACAGTAACGGCAGCTTGTCTCCTGCTGCCTCCGGCTCGGACTCGTCTGTAGGTCACAGCTCCAGGATTTGGAGTAATTAGCTGGTAAAGTACAGTAAACTACAGTTGTTAATTAAATGTCAGATTCCTTTGATTAACATTTCATATAATCTGCTGCTCAGGTTAATTCAGCTGCCACTCACGCTTCATCTACATCTCTATCTCTGAGTTGTAGATATTTTATTCTTTACTTACATGAGAGGAGATGAGACTCACTGAGGGATTCAAAAGGATTCAGACTGTGGATTTGAATTCACTGGAACGCTTTCGAGGCCCATCCCTGGTGAGGACGTGAGAGTTTTCATTGTTATTTTTAATTTTATTATATTTTTTATACTGAGGGGTGTGAAGCACACAGTTGTGAAGCACATCTGCAAAAAGGAAAAAAAAAAAAAAGTCTCATTGTTCATTCACACAGCGAGAGGCTTTGTGAGATGCCAGGAGTCATCAGACTGAATGATGACATCAATAAAGTGTTTAATATAAACTCTCACTGTTTGTCATCCATCAAATGAGGCAAAGACATTTATACTTGGAACCAATCCCCAGATAATGAGCTGATATCAGATCATTGCCGAGCGAAGTTTAAACAAAGACGTAATGTGGAGCAGAGCAGGTGGTATTTATTAATAATTCCCAGACCATAACCTGTCAATAGTGTTTGCAGTGTCATGTGTGTTAGCATCACAGGCGATTACCCGGAGCCTTCTGCCTTCTTGTGCGATTTCACGAACAGTGTTGCAGCTTGCACATCAGTGAGCGATTTATTTATTCATGTAAATCCTATTTTAAATGGCTGACTTCAAAGCGGCGTGTTTACCGTGCTACATGAAGAGCTGCTCTTTTATTTTTTATTATTGTTTCTCCCCCAAACTGAGGTACAGAGTGAGGGGAATTTAATCTCTATGAGAGTGCCAGCGCTCTGCAAGCCCACAGTCTGATGCGAAGAGGTTCTTCCCATTCCACTCGCCTGTTTTTACTCATCATCCGTCCTTCAGCATTTAAAGGAGAAAGCTTTGGATTGTAGTTATACTGGTTCTGCTCTTGAACACACATTTTGCTCATTAATAACTCATAAGTGCATGCTTACTACAGCTTGACAAAGTACATGAAAATGCCTTTTGCAGGCCAGTGCCCAGGTGCATAAAGCATCTCAAGAAAATGTTCTTACTGTAAAGAAAGAGTTGTTCTAATTTAACTTGCGTCGATTCTTAGGAAATATCTTTAAATAAGTATGATATGTAAATCAATTTCAAGGACCTGAGCGTTTCTTTAAAGGGTAGCTTCTTTTTTTTTTTTTTTTTTTACAGCTTGTGTGGCATTTTCATAGTTTTCCATCATTTCAGTCTAATCACACTCAGAAAGTCACTGCTGAGATCTGTAAATGTGGCTACATCACGAAAGAGAAGTAAGATGCAAAATATCTTTGCAAAAATCATCCAGATCTTAAATGATATTATTTCTAGCATCACAGAGGGCAACGAAAAGCAGCAAATATTCACATTTGTGAAGCTGAAATCATCAATTTTGGGTATTTTTGCTCTAAAAAGAAACAACTTTAACTATTAATGAACTATTAAAGTTATTGTTCATTAATATACAACAGTTGTAAAATTTTACATCAGACCCTCAGACAGGTTGTAAACAAAGCTCCTGGTCAGATGTTAAATTAAGTTATAACCCAAGCTGTAAAGCTTACGACCTGTCTGATGGTCATGTCTCTGTGTTGACAGATCTCAGCAGTTACACTGGTGAGTACAGTGTTAATGGCTAAAACTCTGATAATAAAACCAGGTTATTCTTTAAGGTCAAACATCCTCAACAGTAAAAAATAGAGAAATACAGTTAAGGTACCTGTTTTTACTGGTGAACGGTATGTAAATGTGCCAAAAAGGTGTTTTGTAACAGTTTGAACCCAGTGGAGGCTTTATTATTATCTGTTTTTTGTTTGGATGATACTTGTGGAGTCATCTTTTAATAACATATCTCTTTCTCCTCCTTTGTCCAGTTCAGCCTGATTTTTTAATTTATTTTTATTTTTTTTGTTTTTATTGTTTTTACTTTTTTATAAAAATATTTTTTATTTAATTTCCTGCCTTTAACCACAGGGTTTTACTCAGAGTCTCTTACAAAATCAGTGAAGACCACCACCATGTGCACACTATTAAATCAACAACAGAAAAAAAGTTTGGTTTGTAATGAAGATTTGAGAAATCACTCGATATTTTTAATTCACAGATCTGTTTGAGTCTCTTAAAGGAACTGATTCACATTTTGGGAAGTGCCCAACAGTTTCTCCTTTCTTTAATCTGTACAAAAAACAAAGTTGGGGTTTTACAGCAGAGTAACCTCCAGGAATCGCTGCTTTCAGGTTGCAACTAACAATTAATTACACTATTGATTAATCTGGTAATAATTTTCTCTGGTCCAACCAACAGTCCAAAGATATTTAGTTTAACATGATGTAAAACTGAGAAAAGCAGGAACTCTTCATATCTGAAAGGCTGAAAACTGCTTTTCTTCCATTTATGCATAAAAAATTTTACAGATTAAATAAATAAGACATAACATGTTAGTGAGCATTAAAGGTGCTGGAAGGCAGGTTCTGTTGCCTTTTACAGAACCAGGCTAGCTGTTGCTACTTGTTTCAGGTCTTTATGCTAAGCTACGCTAACAGCCGTAGTTTCATATTCAAAGTGCAGACACAGGACGTAAACTTTTGATGTAACTGGGCACTGGCTTCAACCAAACATGCAGTTCTGTGTCCACTCAGGGTCTTCAGAGGACAGAAAATGCAGTGCTGCTTCTTAACCTGTAGCACAGATGGACAACCCCCCCCTCCACACACACACACACACACACACACACACACACACACACAGAGAGACTCTAACCATGACCATAACGGTGACACCAAGTCACCTTCAACGTTCTATTGTTGCATTGAGATTTGACTGAATGTTGTAATAACAATAAAAAGTTTGTGATACTGTTATTGATCACTTTATTTTACTCGTTGTGTATTTTCCAGCTAAATTTCTGGAAACTTTCCTCATAATTTCCTAAAAATTAGCTCATGTTTAGGATATTTCCAAGCATGGCTGATGCAATTCAGTGCTGATTTTAAGGAAAATGGGTTAAGCGTTATTTGCTACAGTTACGAAGTAATTTTATATTTGAGTAGTATGTTTGAGTGTTAAAGAAATAAATATGAAATTGTGTTGCAGGTAAATGAAAAGTACTTAATGAACAGAGGTAAATATCCATTTTAGTTTCCTGGAAAGAAACATAAGTTATTTGATTCTTCATGAAGTTGAGCTGCCATTTGTTCTAGATGTGCTTAGTAATTAGAAACTATAAATTTAACTAATGTTTATGCTGCATATTGGTTGTAGTTTTCAGCTGCATGATAAATTCCTTAGCTTTCTGTTTCAGGCTAATATGACTGACAAGTAAAACACACTCCATGCTGTAAAATTTCTATCTTTTTTCAAAAGATAACAAACATGATGCAGCACAAGACAACATGTCACAGTCAGTGGAGAACAAGAAACAGTTTGAACAAAAGAAACATTTTTCTACACGATTTTCACTCGACCTTTAAAAAAATTGACACATTTTGTATCTAATCAAAAATTACAAACAATTTACAAACTACTTTTCACAAACCTACTGCATAATTTCCTATTTTTTCTTAAAAACTTGAATATAACTGTAGCAATAAACACATTTTCCATTTCAGTTATGATAAGGACTAAAGTGCACTGGCCTTTCTTGCTGAGTTTTAGGAAATTATGAGGACATTTTCCAGCTGGAAAACACAGGACCTTTAAAATAAAGCGTAACCTGACATGTTTGTAACAGTGCTGTCAGAATCCACCTTAACCAAAACTCATTTTATTCAGACCAGATGATTCACAAAAGATTGGACTCTTCTGTGTTTGAAATATGCTCAAAATGTAAAGTGCTTGTTGCTGCGACTGTGGTTTTGTTTGTCCAGTCTATTATGTTGTGTGTCTTTTCTATCAGGGACTTATCCCAGCAGCCTTCTTACAAAAAAAAGAGCAGTAATAAAACAGATAAATGAATGTTGCTTTCAGAATTTAAATTTAAATATAGCGCGGCCGCTCGCTGAGCCAAACGCCCTGAAACATCTGAGATGATTTGCATTGCTGTATCTCAGATGAAGGAGCTGCGGCTGCAGGCGTTCGCACCAGATGATTCTGAGCAATGTCAAAGCCGATCAGCGCTGCAGTGAGTGAAGATGAGCTAATAATATCCAAGTCAACTCATTTTCATCACTGTACGGAGCCACATCAGCTCATGTGCTCAGCAGCTGCACAACAGTGAGTGTGACTGGACCCACGTGGCTGTCAGAAGCTTTCAGAATAAAACGAGCTGAAGGATGGAAATGTCACCTTGTAGGAAATTCTGATCTTTAACCCGATTTGACTCCAAGGGGGAAGATGACCAAGCTAACATTTGAATGCATTGTGTCTTTTTTTTTTTCTCTTTCATTTTGGTGATGTAATAAGTGGCTGGTATTCTCCTTTCTAACCGTCTTTTCAAATTAAAATGATGGTTAACTAAACTGCAGGGTGCTTGTGTAAATTGTTTGTGGGTTTACAAGAAAACAATGGGAATAAAACGTCATGTCATCCCGACACAATGAGGCTCAATCAGTGGTTAAAATTCTTCTAATCCACACAGTAACTATCAGTAATTCATGATCAAGAACAAAAATGGCACAAAGACTCTTAAGCCTTTTGGAAAATCTGTGCTGTTTGTATCAGGATGTCTAAGAGCAGAAAATGTTAATGTGACTTTTTCTGTGTGACACTTTGTGTTTATTTATGCACACAGTGTCTGCGCTGTGATCCTGAATACGTGTTGTCACTCGAGTCTGGTCGGAGCAGGTTTTGTGCTGCGCAGCACATGGCTGTACTGCACTGTGGCAGCTTCTTTCCAAGTCATAATAATTTCACTCAATCATCTGAAGACACAGCTTTTATATTTTCCAGACTCTTCAACCAACAGGCCACAATGAAGCTTTGGAGTCACAGCGTCTTGTTAAAGATGAAAATGCTTCAGTCTGGTCAGTAGGGTTTGTGTGATGGACAGGATAAGGCTGTACTTATTATCTTTATATAACACAACAGCTTCTGTGTGGATACACCCTGTCAACACTGTCTAAACTAAGTGATGGAAATAAATATTTATTTATGTGCTGTGCTGCTGTTCAAAATGTGAGTTGTGAAGCACTTCACGAAAAGTTAAGTAGGTTATAAATACACAGGAGAAGTCACATATACCTCAGAGCTGAACAGAGGAAGCAGCAAAAACATCTAAAATGTGACTGAAATAAAATGAAATAAAATTACTGCTAAGTAGCAAGGAGACAGGTTCCCAACATATGGGTCGGGACCCCAGAAGTGGTCACAGGATTAATTTGAGGGGATCTTAGATGATTAAAGGGGAACGCCACCGATGGTTACAGGTCTTAGGGAATAGTATTGCATTTGAATCAGGAGAGACTCCATTCTGAATCATTCAACAAAACTTTATTCCCATGTGCAAAACAAAAGATGAAGATTAGGGGATTTTACCACATCATGGTGTGAAAACAGGTCTATACACTGGTGGTGGTGGTGGTGGTGGTGGTGGTGGGAAGAGACCTGGAAGTGATGAGGAGTGGACTCTGATGAGCTCGACCTCGTACTGGATATGACGGCTGTCACTGAAATGACAGCTGACTGCAGAAGAGAGGAGAGCAGATTTTAAGGTTAGACGGCAACAAGGTGATTGGCTGGTGGTGAAATCTGATCTGACACCACTGATCACAGGAAGTGGGCTGAGAGAGAGAATTATGAATGGATGAGGCACAAAGATAGTCCTCCTGACTGAACTTAGGCTGAGCTTCATGTTAAAAAAAAGGGGTTTTATGTCTCCAGAAGGAACTGATAATGTCCTCAAGTGATCTCAAAGGAGTTTTAAATCGAAAGCAACTGGGACCGGTCCCAGCCTGGTCAGGTGCGAGAAAGAACTGATGAAGCCTCTTGGATGAGAGGTGAAACTTCTTCCTAGACAAATAACAAGTTGCTTTCAATTTAAAACTCCTTTGAGATACTATGACCTGGACAAATGAGAATATTCACAGGCTTATTGTCCTCAAGTGATGTCACTTGAGTCAGCGACAAGTTTAACTGTGGAAAAAGTCCTCATCTCTGCAGCTCTGCTCAGGCTACATTAGGCAGCTCTAACATAACAAACCCAAGCCTTTCACAGAACTGTGGGCAATCTAGTTGCATTGTGGGTAATATAGATGCCAAATTTTGACAAGAAGAATGTGTGGAATGAAAAAATACAATATCTCCAGTTCTGCGGCATCAATTTAGATTCTTGTTTGAAAAGTTTGTTGTGAGTCCGAGTCATGTTCTTCATACGTTTACACTCTACAGTGTTGGACAAGTTGTCAGCTGTCAGCTCCATCAAATGTGCCTTAAAACAACCCCAAAACCTCCACGACAACACGTCACATGTTTTGTGTTTAACACATGTAGAAAAAGACAATAAGGCTCTGCAGTTTAACGAGCAGGCAGGCCTACAATTTGGAGGGTTTTACTGACCCTACAGCAGCGAGCTAAGCCTCAGTGTCTGCACACAGCTCTCCAGAAATCCAGACCTCAGAAGAGCTGATGCATGAATGTACAGTACACGCACTTGTGGTTAACATTTGCCACATGATTCAGCGAAGAGCACACTATATTTAAATAAGACAATAACACAGAGGGGAGCAAATCAAAGCCATCACCAGTAAACCTGTCCATGAATTCCGTTTTACCGAAGGCAAACTATAAAAGTAAAGCTCGAGGCTGAGTGTCACATTAGTTCAGATTTACAGAGGCAATAACTGTTAGATGGGGAAAGATTAAAAGCACTTGTCTCAAAGGCAGCAGGTGTGCAACTAGAGGGTCACTGGTTTGTATAACTGGCCCCGCTGGGAGAGAAACTCATGACCATTCACAGACCCCTGTGGTGACCCCGAGCTCGGCGACCTCGTCTGTTCTCTGAAGTGAAACAAAAACCAGTAAAACAGCTTCATCCTGAACAATTTCTATGTGATTTGGGCTTCGTACGTCATGTCATTCAGGGGAAACTTTATGTTTTATGTTCTATATGTTCCACCAGCCTAGACACAAAGAAACTTTCAGACATATATTTCTTATATATGCGGCACTTCCTGTGGGACAGTATTGAACCAGTCTTTAGGAAACAGCTGGGCAAAAATCATGCTAAAATATTTATATCAAGTACATTAGACCGTACTCAGCTTCTCTCAGTGCGGCTGAGAAGCTGCTAAACAACAAATATGATGAACATTTTTGCTGGCAGCTGACCAGCTGGTCGACAGAGACGCCGCCTGAACATCTGATTTAGTGAAGCACAGTGAGCACAAACTGGTGTGTGTGTGTGTGTGTGTGTGTGTGTGTGTGTGTGTGTGTGTGTGTGTGTGTGTTGAATCTATTGTGAGTGGAGACATAATTTCAAGAACAATAGTGTAAGGGGGCTTATGCAACATTTTCTTTACTCTGTCTCAGAAGATTTAACGAGACAGAGGATTTTAAAATTTCCAAATCTCTTCACCACACACACATCTGCAGCTGAAGAGCCAGATATTTTTCTAAAGACCAAACCGGCTCTAAAAGGAGACTATACATTGGACTTGTATTTGTCCAATGGACAGAAACATGATTTAAAATGAATGGTAACATGCTCTGTGTCTGCGAGAGGTGTAAATGAGCAACTGTTTGCCAACACTTTAGCCAAAGGACAATGATACTGTATGTAAGCACAATGTGTCCGTCAGCAAGTTGTTATGTCAGCCAAGAAAGTGTCTGGCTCTGATGCTGCACGTTACGTTCACTGACAGTTCATCTCAGAGGTGTGGAGCTGAGAACTAGTAGCTGCTGGGTGTATAAAATTTAACAATATGCAGTCAAATCTGGTGGTTTTGTGGAGGACGTTTATAATATACTGCACAGTGTTTTGAACAGGCTGACGCCGCTTCAGCTTTATTGTGAGCTGAAGGTTGTTGGTGAGCTGCTAAAAAATGAAAGCAGTGGTAATTACACAGCAGAAATAGGTCCTAAATGAAAGTTGGTTTCATTAGCTACACTAATTAATTAATAATCTAATAGTTAATTAAAAGGCAGCACAGTTGCTAAGTGGTTATCACTGTTACCTCACAGCAGGCAGGTCCTGTAATAGTTGTTTCAGTTCAAGCTGCTCAGTCTTGCTGTGTTAACATAATGTTTCCTGCCTCAGTCCTGAAGTATCATGTTACTGGTAGAGTCTATATTGCCCACAGGTGTGCATAAATAACTTTTGTGTGATTCTAAGTCAGAAGATTCCTACTCTGTAAGAGAAAACCAAGACTCATTTCAATTCATGATGCAACTGAAATATCAACAGAAAACAAAAATGCCCTCTGTGTTTGGATGTCAGCAGCACATGCTAATTAATTAATTAAACTAGTGAAGTCACTTAAATAGTTTAAACTTCCATGAATCCAAAGGCTAATTTTAGACATTCATGGTCCCCAGATGACAAACCGAACTGATGTTGATGATCACCTGAAGTTTCCTTTAGCGCCACCATGAGGCTCCCATTTCTGGTTTCTAGTGAAATTTCTCTACAACTCCTGGATGGATTAAGTGAATGTTTTCATTACTTATGATGATGAACTGTAAGAAACTTGATGATCCTGTTTTTACTCATTTATCTCCTCCTGCTAGCTTGTTAGCTGCTAGCATTAGCATTAGCAAGCAGCTAGCTTGACCTGAACAGTTCTGACCTGAGTGGGCCCCACATTCACAAGACCAAAAATATGTTTTGTGAGGACCTTGACCTTTGACCTTTAGCCACCAAACCTAACCAGGTTGCCCTTGAGCATTGAGTCTAGGTGAACACTTTTTAGCTCATTTGAAGAAATTCCCTAAAGGTGTTCTTATGGCGACTTATTTTCAGATTTAAATAATCAAACCATTTGAACCTCATACATAATCAGGCTTTTAGAGACCTATACAGTACAGGATGTGACCACTAAATATCAAATTTCGGGCTTGAGAAAAAAAAAGCTAGCATAGCATAGTCACAGAGATACTTACGTACATATGTATGGTTGGACAACCCGCTGACTGAAGCTCTGGCTGTCGCCAGCTAGAGCTAGCTAGCAGCATAAGTTAGCATAGTATTAGCATTAGCATTGCGCCCAGCCATTGGGACAGACGCCGCGCCTTGGTTGTCATGGTAACAACAGTAAACAGGCGGACTGTACCAAGAGCGCCACACCTACCTTTGTCGCCATGGTTACCGTAATAATAGTCACAGCTTGGTTAGGTTTAGGAAGAGGTCGTGATTTAGTTTAAAACAAATACTTCCTCAACAGTAGACGATCTTTGTTGTCATGGTTAAATAATAACAACGTGGTAAAGGGTCATGTTAGCTAGCTAGTTAGCAATTAGCAGTGTAGCTGAGAAAGTAGCAGTGCGACGCCATGACTCCTTAAGACTGAAGTTCCCGCGTCTCTGTGTTTGCTAGCTACAGCTAGCTACAGCTAGCAAACACAGCTACAACGCTGAGGCTGGAAAATACGAGAATCTACAGTTAATCAGTTAATGGTAAATACGCTGAAGATTACCATACAAGTGATTTTTTAGATATTTTTCCTCCATACTGCACATTTGATGTGTTTAGTGTCAGTTTTGGGGAGTAATCCTAAAACGTCTTCAGACAGGAAGCAGAAAGGTGAAGCTGTCCAGGCAGAGAGCAGCAGGATGCAGCAGAGAGATATTCATCACAGGAAAGACAAAATCATGAGAGAGAACAAGCCCTGGATTCAAGAGAGATTTGCTACTCCCACGGTCATGAAAAGGTATGTTTTGATCCCGTCAATATTTTTTATGGGTGCTGTGGTACAGGGCGCCACTGATTTGAACTATATATTGTTTAAACCAGTTTATTTTCTTTGACCAAACTTATCTCACTGTGTGCATAAAAGAAATGTATTAAGATTGTGAAAAGGATTTGTGAGCTGTTTGAAATAAGTTTTTACAGGAAATTATGAATGTATAGAAAAAGGCTGAATAAGACTAGTTCTAGTTTCTGTCTGAGTAACTTTCCTCACAGCTAAACTGCATAGTTTCAGGAACAGCTGGAGCTAAACTACAATGATAAATGGATAAATGGTGCTCTAGGCTGTAGCTGTGCTGGTACCAGGTTGTTCATATGTTTGTGTGAGTGTGTATTTTTGTGCGCCTCTGTGTATGTGTCTGTTTATTTGTGCATTTAAATGTGTGGTTGGTTAAAATCAGGGATTCTGGTGAGACACACCTCTAAAATCTGGTCAAAGAGCATTAACTCCTGTCACATAAACCACTTCATATTTTCTGAGAGAGGAGATTCTGCTGAACACAGTGATATAAAATATTTGTCTCTGGTGTGAAAAGCATGTGTAGTGATTTTAAAAAAGGCCCGCTCCTTGTTTTACTTATTTTCTTGTGTCAGTCAACATCGGACAGAATGGGAAAGTTGGATGGTACTCGTGCCACTTTGAAGCTCATAGTGCAAATTCTGTGAGTCACTGTGCCTTGGTCGTCACATTGTATGAAAAAGGACGAATTTGCCTACGTTCTGGGAAAAAATCATGTATGTAGAGTGAAATTTGTGGCCGTGAGGACAAGTTAAACAGATATTTTTTTGAGCCACCTCCCATGGACACCCATTAAAATCAAAAAAAGTTATAAAACAGAAACTGCGATAAATCAAAAGTTTTTAAAGATATCAAAAAGCCAATTACAAGTTTAATAACTTGGGACCCATTTAAAGTTGAGAGGAAGTCTAGCTAAAAGTATGCTGAAGCAGTTGAATTCCAAAGAGGAGAAAGTTTTCAAGAATTTGAACAGTTCCACCATTCCTTTCTATGGGAAAGTCTTCCAACAAAACATTGAATAATTCAGAAATCATGAGGCATATCACTGTAAAAAAGTTATTTCCCAATCGACCTGTGCTTTTTGACATTTCAGTGGGGTTTCTATGCCTATCGTTGCCGAACTAGATTAAAAACAGAAAGGCAAGGTTGTAGTTTACAAAACATACCAAAAGAAAGATTTTCAATTATCATGGTTTATGGTTGATCATGGTTATCCAAAAAAAAAGAGTTCAATCAAGGGCAAAGTGGACTTTGCTGATTGTAGATATTTGAAGAGGCTTGTTCAGTTCTTCTTTAGTTCTGCATCAAAACTCACTGCACAGAATTTCATCTGTCAGCAGGACAACGATCCCGAACATACGGCCAAAACAACCAGAGAGCTTTTCAGGGTGAAGAGGTGGAATATCTTCCACTGGCTGAGTCTATCACCTGATCTCAATCCACCTGTTTAAAATCAGACTAAACACAGATTGATTCCACAACAAGTCAGAAGTGAAGGTGGCTGCATTGAAAGCTTGGGAGAGCATCACCGGGGAAGACAAAGCATCTGCTGATGTCTGTGGGTTGAAGACATTGCAAACTTCAATAGAATAAAAAAAAACGGTGAATATGATGAGTTTATTTGACTTTATCTGTATCTGTCCAATTACTTTTGAACCTTTAAACTTTGGAAACTATGTGTTAGAAGCGATTCGTCTTTGGGCACCATCCCAACTGTCACGATTCCTGTCTCAGCCCTGTTTATTTTGGCTTCCATTTCCTGTCACTCACAATCCACCTCATCAGATGTCCTCAAACTTTCCTCCCTGTCCCACTCAGCTGCTCATCTGTCGTCTATTCCCATTTGAGTTTCCCTGCCCACTCACACACCTGTTCCCATTTACCTTATTATCCCAACCAGTTCTTAAACCAACAATTTACAGCAGTTGGTTTAAGACTGTTTATATCCCTGATTTTTTTTACCTAGAGACCTGCTACCGGCGTGCAGTAATTTGTTGTCTGTACCTACCTGTTATCCATCCAAAAACAGCTGTATCTCCCACACGGTTCTTTCTATAATGTAGCATCCATTGTTTTATTTCAAATCAAATGTGCTGAAATGCAGAGCCTGGAAAACTGTGTAGCAGTCCAAATACTTACAGTGTGGAGTGTATATTTACCCTTTTTTCATCACATGGGGGATAAAGTGCGATTGTTATCAGTATACCAGCCCTTGGCTCTTTCAGATGAACAAATACTGCTGTATCCTCCACTCAGTCCTCTCATCTCCATCTGGCTTATTTTTTTCTTTTCAGCTGCTTCAGACTCACTGTGCCAATCCCTCTCAACAGTTCTGTTCGTTGTTATGCAGATGAAGCCCAGTTAACTTGCCCTATGTAAATCCAAATGGGATGAAAGCCATTTCAGAAGACTCTGCCTTGCTGACAAAAATGTTAGAGCCAGTCTTAAATGAACAACCTAACGCCCTGCAAGAACACCCTCAGAGACACACTGCTGCTAAATAACAAGGTCCATCACTCTGACATGATGCTGTAGATGGTTTTTATCAGGGGTTGTTTTGTTGCTGCTGTCTGCTGTCATCCGTAAACTGCAGGGCACTGGGGAAAAGTGGGAACATCAAAAGTTTGTAGGCTGAACCTTTTCAAACATGCTTGCGCATATGAAAGAGAGACTGCTGGCAGAACTGGGACAGTTTGGAAAAACATCTTTATTGCAGAATTAATTGTTTATCATAATATTTTTATGTGAATTATGCAAATCTACAGTAGCACTCTGATGCTCTCTAGTGACCAGGCCAGCTGTCACAGCTTTTTTTAGAAATTGTTTTTGTTTTTTGTTTACTGCCTTTATGTAATAGTGGAGAGAGACAGAGACTGTGGTGAGTAACAAGCAGGGAGGTTGCGTTTACATGATACAAGTCTTACCCCACTGAATCATCAGGATGAGCCCCCGCTGTCTTACTGAATACTTTTATTCCCTCTAAGACTGAAAATAAAAAACTGCTGTGGTAAAAGTAGAAATACAGCAATGTAAAAATACAAAAGTCGGTGAAGTAAACAGAGGTATTATCAGCAAAATATCAAAAGTAATTGGTAAGATAAGCTGCTGTTAGTGTTTTACATGTTATATTATACGATTATCAGTACTGATGCATAAACATGTAAGAAGCATTTCAGTTTTCTTGGTCAAATATGAGCTCGTTTTAATTACATTATACAAAGTCATGACAAATTGTCATCAAACGGTTAAAAATGCCCATCACGACTTCCCTCAACCTAAAGTGATATCTGTATTCTTTTTTTGTCCAAACTACAGTATAAAACCTAAAGACTTCAGCCATCAAAGACTATGACATAAGATATTAGCTTTTGAGAAGCTTTTTTTATTTTTGAACCAAAACCATTAGTTGATCATCAATAAGTAAAAAATGAGTGTTATTTATAAAAACTGGATCATATTTTATATGTTGATATGCAGTCATATGTTTATGTAAAATATTAGTGTAACCAAATGCATCAAATAAATGTAAACGAGTAAAAAGTGCAATGTTTACGTTTGAACTGTGTGTGAAATGTTTTACTTGAGTAAAACTATAAAAGTACAGAAGTATAAGCAGGTGACAGCTGGTGAATGCAGCTACATTTTTAACTACTTTAAAAACTATTAAAAGTGCTACCCTTTAAAAATACAAAGTTATTCACTCATTTTGTTCACAAACAAGATTTTATCATCATTTCTCATGAATATTGGGATATGAACTGCTACAAATATGATAAGCTTTTGTGCAAAAGCAAAAAAAAAAAAAAAGCGTTTTGTTTGTGGCTGTTAGTTGGTTTGAAGGGTCCACATGCATGAGAGTTTTCTTCCATACTTTTATTTTCGTTTCATTAACATTAAAAGCAGGAATTTACTGAGTTTACTTTTATTTTGTCATCGCAGTGTAATGCAAATCTAAAGGAGACTTTCAGTTATGTCACACATTCAGTTTCCACAGATGAGGAGCATCGGTGCTCTTAATTTGAAAGAGCAGTATTTATACTTAGTGGATGGTCCCAGTAAAATAAATTAAGTGTATTTCATGTAAACAGCTGCAAACCTCAACAGTCTGACCACTGTGTCTGCTCAGGAAACCACGCGTCTGAACAAGCTGATGAACCCTCTATCATGACATCAGCTGGTAGTTACAGTGTACTGTATACCTACTAACAATGTGTGCAGTGTAGTTGCACTGGAAATCTCTTAATGCTTCTTTAATATGACCTTAGTACCCTTTAGTTCATCTCTTGCTTAACAGTGAGAACAACACAGCCTCTGTTGGAAGCATCGTGGCCATAAATGTAAACAAGCATAGATGTTTTAAATCTGTAGCTTCATCAGCATTATTCTGCAGCACTGAGGCTTTTCCTGGCAGCATGTAGCAGCCCAACACCTTACTAAGACACTTAATGTTGGTTTTTCTTTTCTCACTCGCCTGTAGTATCTTCCAGTGGTTAAATGTAACTAAATACATTTACCCAAGTACTATACACAAGTACCTGTTTTTGATACTTGTACTTTTTATATGTTTTTTACTTACTTTTGCTAAATTTATCTGACATCATTAGCAACTTGTTAACTTTATTTATAATAAGTAAATAGATAAATAAGAAGAAAATATTACATATTGTTAAAGAACCAACAGCACAATGTGAAATTAGCTCAACCCAGACCCAGCTACAGTATCAAAATGCTGCTTAAACACTAATGCGCCAGTAATAATTGTTATAGTGATATATAGTGTTTTGCCTGTAAAACAGAATTAAACAGAAAAGTGAGTGTTAATGTCACTCTGTTCTTATTAATTTATCTACTCTTATTATTTACACACCCTTTATTATTTGTTTTCTTTCATTATTTTCATGTTGTGTTTGTTCCTTTGCCTCTGGATTGTTTGTTTTCTCTTTTCTGCAGCTGCATTTGTGATTAAGTAAATTAAAACATATAAATAATAAGTTGAAACAAAATAATTCTTACAATGTCGAAATGACAGATTAGAAGGAGAATTTGTGGCAGAGCAGTTGTATTGAATTTCAACAGATTTCTACAGGTCTACCTGATAAAGTGGCCACTGAGTGTATATGTTATCCTGGTTGTTTATCTACAGTGTGCATTTGTTCTTGTATTTCTGCTGAGACACTTCATTTTTCTTGTGTGGGATCAACATTTATCTCATGTTATCTTGTTTTACCTCACTGTGCATGAAATCTTACTCTGTAAAATAACTAGGACCTATAAAAGTAGTGATGAAGGATATTTCCCTCTGAAATGTGGTGGAGTAGCAGTATAAAGGTGCATAAAATGGAAACACCGTGATAATCTAAATTCTGATAACATATTGAGTGTGGAGAATAACAAAAGAACAACAGTAAGCTGATTCATTATGAAAAAAAGGTTTATTCCAACTAAATATGTTACTTTCCCTGAGAACAAGTTTTAGTGTTAAACAGTATGATCTACAAAATGTAGACTGGTCACAATTAAAATCATTGCATTTAGCAGGTACATTCACAGTTTCCTAATTATCAAGGCACACAAGAAATGTCAACATGACAAAAAAACAGCATAAAGTTAGCAAATTAGGAGGAATAATGAGAAAACTCAAAAGGCCTGTCCTACTTTTGTGTCCTCCCCCGGCCTTTATAGCACACACTTTTTCATTATAACAGGCTCAAGCACTAATCTCCTCAAGAAGTACCCACTGTGCCATCCAGCATTTTACCCCTTTCATTTTCTACACGTCAAAACTTCAATCCCTCTTCCTCCGGCTTCCACACATTACCTAGACAAAGTCACAAGTCCCAAATATGCTTTGATTGAAATGAGAAGCTTAGCTCTCGCCAATGTCTTAATTTTTATCCAGACAGTTTAACAACTTTGAATGTTTTTGCTCCTCAGGAGTTCACAGTAATTCAGATGTTCACTGGAAGAAGTGTGACCAAATATTTCTTCGGTCTGACTTATAGTGAAACTTTGGAAAGGAAATCAACATGTTCCTTTTCACACTTCATGTCTTACATCCTGATTCACTTTGCTTCACTTTCAATCTGAGAATGAGTTCATTTCCTCATTCACATCGTAGTGCTGTCGACAAAATCGTCAATTTCAATCACCTGGAACCCCAAGTTATCGATCCCAGTCTTCTGCTGGTTGTGGCCATTGTGTTTTCTCTGGTCTGTGTCGGTCTCAAAGCAGTGGACGCAGTGTGGCGTCGTGACCCGGACACTTTTGGAAAAGTTTGAGAAATCCACGCGATACTTTCCTGTCTTAGTGCGGGAGACGATGGGCAAAAAACTGTATCCCCACTGAATCTCCTGTGGGATGTAGGACGTTCGGACTTGACAGGAAGAGCTGGTAGACTCAGCTGTTCCATCCAAAAAGACCACCAACTCAAAGTCCTGCTGGGGGAGAGTGTCAGCTGACAGCTCGTAGAAAGGGCTTGATCTGTCAATCACGTGGTAGAGGGTCAGAGGGCAAACGAAAAACAAGTTATCCTTGCCAGCGTCAACCATAAAGTCAATGTCCACCTGGTCCAGAATGATGGTCTCTCCGTCTGGTGTGGTTGTTGTCCTAAGCAGCTTGCCGTAGATCTTGCTGCCAATCAGTAAGGTCTTTCGAAGGTTGGCCACTCTGATCAGGAGACACAGACTGCCTTTCTTCAAACAGATGACAGCTGTGTTGCTGAAGGTGACAGTCTTTGCCCTCTTTTTGGGTAAGGAGATCTTGGCTAAGATGACGCCACACATGAAGCAGTTGATGAAAACTCCAATTAAGGACTGGATGATAATTAGAGCCACTGTGCCAGCACAGTGCCCAGTCAGTGCCCTGCCACCATACCCAATGGTGGTCTGGGTCTCTAAGGAGTAGAGGAATGCCGTCGTGAGGCCATTAACATTGTCTATACACTGGATGTGTCCATCTGTACGGTTCTGTCCAGTCAAATCTCCGTTGCTCATTGCGATCCAGTACCACAGCAGGCTGAAAATAAACCAGCTGCCTGTGAATGAAGCTACAAACAGGAGGAGAACAAAGCGCCAGCGGATCTCAACAAAGGTGGTCCAGAGGTCCACTACATATGCAAAGTGGTTACTGTATTCAATGTTGCCAAACTCAATGTTGCAGCGCCCGTCTTTGGTGACCAGGCGGCTTTTGCGGTTTCGGTGTCCAGCTGGCTTCATGGGACCCCGGAGCAGCTCGAACATCCTGGAGCTGCTGGGAACAAACACAAGATTAGTGCAAAGCTACATCCATGTAATTTTGAGCAGAAACATATCTAATACCAGTCAAGTCAGTTTTCCCAAAAGTCACAAATTTGCCTCAAAGGGCTTCACAATCTTTTCAACATACAACAACACCCCTTATCTTTTAAGTCTTGGTTCAGATAAGAAAAAAATATTTACTGGGGGAATAAAAAGGAAGAAGAAGAGAGCAGCTGGTTCAGTTTTAAACAGTCTATGTAAAAAAACGTATTGAATATTTTCATTAATTTGATGATGATGATGATGATGATGATGATGATGATGATGATGATGATTATTGAATTCATAATGTTCACACAGTTAGGCGAGAGGATTTTGCAGTGTCGTGACTGGGTCCATTATCGATTTGTGTCCTCATACCTTTAAGTCTGTGATATTCTACATTTTGTTTATGTCAAAAAAATCCCATGAAAAGACCAAAACCAACACTTGTCTCCTTTATCACCACAAACTACAGCCACATCGGTGATCCACGCTGTTACACTGGGTGATATGTTCCTTTATGAAGGGCAACGGGCAATGTTATTTCTTTTGACTCAATTCCACATCCACAGTCTTGCTGCTATAAATACTCACTACTGCACTAAATCTGTATTAATCCACAGATGAAAATAGTAAAAATACTCCCGAAACAAACACAATCTGAGAAACACCACAGTACCCAGGCATATTTGGAAATTACTGAACCTTTTTAAAAAATTTGAATAAATTTGTGACCTGTTTCTAAAAATTGCAACGTTAGTGGGAAGTAATGGGCCTCTGGCTGAATACCACAGACAGAGTAGGGAAGTTGGAAATTACTGAGAGATGGACTAATACTGTCCTGGTTTTGGTCTTTTCATTGAATTGTTTAAACTAAGAAAAATAGGTATATCCTGTAACCTGAATCCAACCACAGCCCCAGCCTCAACCAGCACTACACAAAAAACACCATTCAAAGGGAAAACAGGCTCCAACACACGACAGGTGCGTTAATGCTTGATTACATGTTCTGCAGTTCAGTACTACAATATTCCTGATGTTTCTGTTGTTTGTTTTTTTTTGCAGTAAAATCATAACTACTAGACTCACTTGTATGACAATAAATCATGCAAATAAACAGGCAGTGAATCAATGGCATCTAATTTTCTGTGTTCATCATACAATTAAAGTACATTTGTTTAGCACTGACCTGCAACAGCATGTGGCAAGTCCAGTATAGGCAGATTAATGTAGTATGTTATTTAAGAGTATTTATTATACCTGTGTGTGCTGTGGGGTGTGCACTCTGAGTGTTACATAACAGCTGCTGATGAAACTCAAGATATAGATTCAAGAAACTTGCTAATTTAAAAAAAATGGCACTAAAACACATTTTTTAAATTGTTATCACAGATTGATAAAGATTTTATAAATGATCTATTTTATATCTTTTGTTAACAGCTCTCTACCAGAATATAACGATTCTGATCACACAAAACTTAAATGAACTTCTTAAATGAACTAAACCAAATCCTTATTGCCTACATACATCCTAGAAAATCAAAGACAGAAGCATCTTTACAATTAGATTTTAATAAAGTACTGTTTAGAATAGGTATTTGACTTGTCTGCACTCCTGTAGAAGTGAATAGAAAGATGCCTTAAAACTTCAAAACACACTCAGAAAGTTTAGTAAAAGTAAAGTTTTACTCCCTCAATAGAAAAAAAACAACAGAACATTTGTTTGAACGTACCTGCTGACTGAGACCATGGACCCAGACTGCTCACTGGACCTCTCCTGGAACTTCAGACTCCTTTCTTTTAGCAAGCAGCCATGGAGGCGTTGGAAAGATTTTAATCCACAGTGAAATTTCTTAATCCCAGCCACATGCCACCATGTACACTGGCTTCACACAGACACAGGAACCAGCCAGAGATCTCTCAGTGGGCGTCAGTTCTCCCTGGCGGACAGGGCGACTTCCTTCATCACACCACGAAAAGATCTAATAATACAACCAGAGAATTGATCTTCGCTGGAGTCATGATGGCTGCAGTTCTTGGTTTTCTGTACATTTCCAGCACGAGGAGGGGAATATTCCTGTGGCACAGTTGGGCGAGAAAGCCCTCAGTGCTTTTGTGTGGCAGTAGGTGCATCTATTGAAGGGGCCAACATGGCTGGAGGAGCACCCATGCTGTTTTTGTTTTCAACCCTGAGAACATTTGGGATTTGCGTCGGGCCTCACAAAGAAATCCCTCAATTGCATTTCCCTTGGTCCCCATCCCCCCCACCCCAACCCCCCCTCGCTCAAACCTGCAAGGCTGCCTCACATTTGCATCAGAATGAAGAGCTGCAGGGGCAGAGTGTCTTTGCCATAACCTGCTGGCTGCAGAAGCAGCATTTTCATATTTCCATGATCTCTAATGATATGAGACAGCTCTTGAATTGATAAGATGCCTCCCAGTGATGGATGCAGAGGCCATTAGTTGCATGTAAATGGTGGAAAGATGGGATGATTCAGGATGCAGACAGTGTCCCTGCTGTATTGATTCAACTGCAGAAACTCTGCAAGAATCTCTCAGGCTACTGTAGTAAGTCTCAGGTCGGGTGCACAGGTGCATCAGTAAATACACAAGTGTTTTGAGCACAAGCTGTAAATTAAAGAACTGCACACATTACATTGCAAAGGAGAAGTTTGGTCAGCAGTGTGGCTACTAATAGATGAAGAACATATTCATATTTGATGACTACAGTGTGCAGGCAAAATTAAATGCATAATGAACTATGCCAATAGTTGATACAAGACTTAAATATTAAAGTATCATCTACTTTCTATTCAAAACTACTCTGCACTGCTTTCTCACTTGTTACACACCAAAGCCTGGTATAAAGCCTGATGAGATATTTCTTCTTCACCAGTTTCTGTGCAAAACCATCCACCACTGTATTAAAATCCAACTGACCAGATCGCTCAATGCTAATGGCTAATTCTGCACTCTGAGCTGAAAAGGGAGATTTCCCTTTTGAGATACAGAACATTTCCCACTCTCTACTTTTGCAGTACTTTAGCTTTGCTGCAGCATCTCCAGAATCACTACTCTATTTATTCTGTAATTACAATTATCAATCAGAATTAATGTAATGTGCTAATGTACTCAAAATGTGAAAGTGAATACAAAGGCTACTCAATTACAAAAACAATCATGTTGAAATCTGTGATTTTGAACCCCACCCATTCAGGAGTGCATAGATCCCCATTAAACTCAGTCTTCTATTGTTGCATGCACAATTTGTACAGCTGCTAAAATGTTTATTCAAAGTCACAGTTCAATCATCAAAGAGGAATGTCGTTTTAATTTTTTTGTCATCTGAACTTTAATGTTTTAATGTAACATTTCAGAAGATGACTTGTCAGATTCAATGATGTTCATTTCAGTTTTTACAGCCCACACAGTTTAATTTTGCGGTTGTGGCCAGAGCTGTAAAAGAGGTAAAGTTTACCTCAGAAGTGCTTCTTGGTGAAGGTAGATAAGACTTCTTATGTCTCTGTAATTGAAACATAAACCACTTTAGCACCTTCTCTGTAGTTTGATTATCATGTCACCTCAAGTCTTGCTTTCAGAGTATGATTTCAGCAGCCAACTTTGCTTTCGAATCAGTGAATGAGGGGCTTTTTTACAGTTGTGCTTTCACATTAACCTCAGAGGTAAAGATGGATTCTTTTTCTCTAGTAAAACTGTTGGTTTGGTTTTCCCAATGACCGTGTTTTGCATGTTTCACTCTTACATGTTGGTTTTTGCTGGCGCCTTATTACAGGAAGTGAAGATGTGGGGGATGTGGAGGAGGCTGGCCTCACTATGTGTGATCTGGGCAGAGCCGGGGGGGTTCAGAAAGTGCTGTTTAGTTGCAAGAGAAAACCACAACGGTTTGTGTGTCATATCGGGATAACTATGCAAAAAGGCTTTTTAATCGTTTGTAAAATCAAAAAGGAGCATGATGTTATTCAGTGCTGGAATGTAACTAAGCGCATTGAGTCAGACACTGTGCTTAAGTATTTTTTTAAGCCACATATACTTTACTTGAGTATTTCTATTTAATGCTACTTTATACTTCTACTCCACTACACCTCAGGGGGAAATACTGACTCCACTACATTTATCTGACAGCAGCAGTTACCAGTTACTTTACCCTTTTTCCTTTGTGACCCAAATGCTGTGTCCTGTTGGGGCCCTTGTCCTGTTCCAGATGTCTATAGTCAGGTTTTCATCCAAATGCACAACTTTTCACCAAATTTCAGAAACAGCAAACTCACCAAAATAAAGCATGTTTTCATTCACTGCTGTTATGTAATTGAAACAGCACCAGTCAAACCTCAAATGGTGGAAAACAACCTAGAAAACATGATGGAAATACGACATTTATGTTTGTTTCATGTATATCTTTGAGAGAGGTTCCAATTTCATCATTGCTCCGGGCAGATCTGATGTTTTCATCATGTTGTAACCCCCTGTAACACTGCAATTTGTTGTTCTCATTCTTAGATTTTTGTACAGATTAAACTAATAGATATAGTGTGTGACTCATTGAGCTTCAGTGGTGCTGGTAAGCAGAGTTTGTTGCCTTTGGACAGAGCTAGGCTGTTTTCCCCTGCTTTCAATCTTTGTGCTAAGCTAAGTTAGCAGGCTGCTGACTGCAGCTTCATCTTCATCATACAAACATGAGAGTGGTATCAGTTATCATCTTACTCTCAGCAACAAAGCAAATTTCCCAAAATGTCAAATAATTTCAAACATAACAGTGAACCCTGCATGTGGTTAATTTTTCTGTAAAACAGATACTTTTATTTTCTATGCTTAAGTGTATTCTGCTGATAATATTTCTGTACTTTTACTTCAGATTTTGAATGCAAGATATTTACTTATAAAAAGGTACTTATACATTGTTGTATAAGTTGTGAGTATTTCTTCCACCACTGATGTAATTTGAGAAAAACAGACTGAAGAAGCCTGAAAATCCGTTCTCAAAGCAAGATAGAAATATATTCCAATATGTAGTAATCTCTCCTTTTGGAGATTCATCTTACAAATTTCTACTTCCTATATGTTGTAATTTCAGGCTTTACAGAAAGTCATGACTGTGTAAAAACAATGACACTGCTTTAATGAACATATCTGCCATTTACGTTGAGCTGGAGAGGATTAAAAGCCTTAGTATAAATATGTGTGGAGCTGCAGTATTAAATTAGATG
Organism: Trachinotus anak; assembly: GCF_046630095.1. NCBI lineage: Eukaryota > Metazoa > Chordata > Actinopteri > Carangiformes > Carangidae > Trachinotus > Trachinotus anak. The sequence continues at coordinate 5,104,314 of NW_027273871.1, forward strand.
GCTTCATCAGCCAAGCTTGTCAACACTAATATTGGATAAACATTTTAACCTCATGGCTCAGACCAGCTGACATCACAGTTTAATATGCATGCACCTCACTAATCCAGCCTGCATCCTGGACATTAAACACATTCATATTATAAGAGTGTCAGGGTCTTGACTTAGGTGCCTTTAATTACTCATGTTCTACAAGAACATCTTATCTTACCTTTGGGTTAGACTATTACTAATAATCTTTCAGTTACAACTGACATTTTAATATGGCATTTTCATTACAGTGTGACATTTTCATACTTCAATTTGAAAGGCATATTAAAAAAAAAAATATTTAGAATAGACGAATCCATCCTTGGCACCTTCGTTAAAACACGTTCTTTAAAAATACAGGATCCAGCCTGTTCCTGTTCTTAGAGACCGTTCATGTCTTAACATAATCACTTTTTGATCACATTTTGCTGAGATAAATTCCCTTGTTGAATGTGTGAAGTGTGGAGATGCTCCAGTTACGTGACATAAACATCCCCACAGAAATGGCTCCATCTGGTGCACAGTGTCTATACAACACCTTAACCCCAGAAATACCTGTCATGTTTTATGTTGCTCCACTTTGAAAACCATCTGTATGAATTTATATACTTCCCCTCTGACATTGTTAGTTCTAAGTTAAATATGGGTTTAAATGTGTAGGCTGTGTTTGTCTACATATAAACAAGTAAAATATGACAAACTCTTTATTTTTACATGGGTTCGCGTGTTACTAGAAGACCCAGCCTCATGTGCAGATCAAATACTGGTATTTTGGTTTCCTGACTGTAAATCATGTTGAGGGAAACTCTGTCATTTTCTTGTTTCTGAGTCTTCTTAAGAAATCGAAACAACACCTCCGCTGTCAGAGGAAGCCACATAAATCCACAGATGAAGATTTTCAGTGCTAGATATGGAAAAGTGTTTTTTTAAATTTGCAGCAGTATTCAGATCTCTTTAAATTTCAAACTGAAGTATTTATTTAGTTACAAAAAAATTTAAATTTATGAATACCTTTCTTAACTTCCACAGCCGGGCAGCTACATTTTCATTTATTAGTTGTACTATGAATTTACAATATCTCTCATCTGTAAGAGCAGTAACACCCAGAAAAACAAAAATGACACAACTGAAGCCAGTTTTTCTATAAAAATATTGATTATAATAAAATGTGATCACATTGATGTATATGAATACTCAGCAATTATTGATACAAAATAATTAATGAGTAAATCAGACAGAGGTTTGTAGAATGATGCAGTAATAAAACCCAATTTAACCGTAAAAAGTTCCAGAAACCAACAAAAATAAGTTACAGTGTCATGTAAATCAATACAACACGTTAATGAGGTTTAACAACAACTGAACATTACATTGTAAAGCTATTGTACCAGATTGCATTATACTGTAATACAGTATACATAATGTAAAGTACATGCATAAACTCATCTGAAAACAAAGTTGTTGCTGAACTGTAAATGTATTGCACAGTGGCACCACACACCCAGCTTCAGTGGAGGCCTGAAAAGCAGAAGTCAGGATTTTGGTGATTATTACAGTTTATACTGCATCAGTGGTTGACTCACCTCCCTAATAATTATTAATTATTAGGGAGGGACTAGATGACTATGTCCAACCAATCAGAGAAGGCCAACGTCAGCAGTGGGAGCTTTCAGGTGTCAATCAATACGTGAACGCACTTCTGGTCGACTACTTCTTCAAGCTGCAGGGAGACATCGTTATGGCTAATTCACAGGAAAGAAACAAACACTGATGTCACATATTGAAGTGCAATGTTTTGTTGACCCATCCACCTCATCATCATCATCATCATCATCATCATCATCCCTCTGTAGACCTAAGCCTGTGTGACCATGAAGAATCATAATTGCTTTGGCTTTTAGAAGTCCTTGACACTTAAAAGAGAACATGTTGTGTTTGCTGAAGCAACTGATCCTGCCGGTTCTCTTCTCGTACAACAGGAATAGGAATAATGTTCACAGCCATGAACAGAAGACCACAGTTTGTTGGTTTCAGATTCTACACGATGTTCCGTTCCAGCATGGGCTCATCGACCAGAATCCGTCTGAAGCCGAGTCCGCTCAAGTCCAGCGTTTGAAAGTTTCCATCCAGGATCAGTTCTGCCACAGCACGACCCACCGCGGGGGAATGCTGCAGGCCGTGGCCGCTGAAGCCGGTGGCAAAGTACATGTTAGTGACCAGAGGGTGCGTACCGATGATGCCGTTCTGGTCGAAGGTGTTGTAGTCGTAGAAACCTGCCCAGGCACTGGTCACCTGACGGGGAGACGACAGAACAGGATGCGCTTCAAATGCACCATAAATAAAATCCAATATAAACATTAATTTAATCCAATAGGTGAATTTAAATGGACCCATAGTTCATTTGTATCTGGTTTCACTTGTAAATGAACCGTGTGTCCCAACCCTCACCTTAAGTTTCTCAAAAGCCGGAACACGATGGGCCAAACTGGGCCAAATCTTTTCCTCGAAAAACTGGTGGTCCACCTCTAGATTACTGATATCTGGCTCCTCCGCCTGAAGAGAGACAAATGAGGTCATCCATCAAACTGTTCATTCTTAGGTGTAGAAATGGTCAACGAGGGGAAACAACTTGGAGATTTAACAAACCTCCTCTGGCGATGCCCCTGCGATGTAGTTCCCTCCTAAGCCCTCTCTTCTGAAGTAAACTCCAGAGTAATCAATCAGGAAGGGGGTGTCTAGACCTGGACCATCAGGACAGTGGACGACATACACATACCTGGAAAAAAAGAGTTGTACAAGCCTCAACATTAAGTTATATCTTACAGACAGTACATTCTTACAATCCTGTTAAACTGTGCCTTCCTGCCCTCGGAGCTGCTGATAATGTATTTCATGCTAACATTTGGTTAATTTAATTTTAGTGGTGGAGTTATTGGCATGAAAATAGTCAGAGTTTAAGTGCTTTCCCCGGGGTTTTACTCTCGTCTTCTACAACAGCACTTGGATCATGCAGAGAGCTCCTTGAGGCAGCATGAGGAGGATTTAGTGAAGGTTTTACAGAGAAGCTGAGGCTGAGTCTATTACATTTACCAAATATACAGTATGAGAAAGACTTTGGGACCCTGCTCTATGTATTTATATATGTATTAATTATGAATCTTGCAAGGTGAGGAGCTTTTGAACTCAAAGTTTTAAGGCGTGGGTGCAGGAAATGAAGTGGGGTGTTGTGTTTCAACTTAAATTCAGAAAATCCCCCTTTTTTCATATAATTTTCTCAAAACAGGCAGAAAATGAACCAATTTCTCTGTCCTATTGATGTAAGAACAGCTCTGATCCTTTCCCTCCTCTCATGGCTTCACATCACTGATCACCACTGTGAGCAAGAACAATGGGATCATTGTGAGGGCTCATCTCCGTTTGTGCTCAAGCTCAGCCTTATTTTATTGTATTATCTGATTATTAAGAGGCATTAAAAACCCTTGACTTTAACTTGGTGAATCCTGCAGATACATGGAGAGAAGGACTACATTTTACCTCGATGTTTTAGGACAGTGAGGTGTTTGTTGCTGCTCTGGCTCTTATCCAGCAGTGACTTTCAGAAGCAGTGACTCTGAGGTTAAAGTGCTGACTTAATGGCGTATTTAAGGGCATTCAAAATCACATTTTTACCCTTGGTGGTGTGGTTAAAAAAAAAAGGCCACGATTCTCTCACAGTTCATCGGATGTGGAAATAAACCCACTCAAATTAAAGCTGACAGTCTGCAATATGAAGCTAGACAGCATTCCAATTTACTGTAGTGCAGAGTCCAGATAAAACTGTCAGAATGCTAATGAACTGCACTGCATGAGGCCCTGACAGCCCCTAACAAAGAGAGCTCGACATTTTCACAGCACTTGGGTTGTTATTTCAAGGGAAAATGTGCCCATTAAGTAAATGACCTACCTTTTCCGAGGCTCAACAGGCACAGGAATTCCAGCGATGGTGTCTTTAGGGCCGAGGCCAATTCCCAGCATCTCTGCCACTTTACCAGAAAAGGCTCCTGCTGCATTCACCACAATGGCACATTCCACCGGCTGGTACTCCAGGCTGTTCGGCATCTGCACCTGCTCCACACCGGCCAACATCCCATCATTTACAACACTATGCTGTTCCTGCGCTGGTGCACTTCCCAATCTTTGAAGGAGGATTAACTGTATTAACCCAACCAACAGAAGTCCTCAGACTTCAAAGAGATGTTACGTTTTTGTTAGAAGTTGAAAAATGCAAATCTTTCATGTGGAAGCAGAAGTAGCAGATTATTATACGAGTATGCAAATTCAGAAACCTCATTCTAAAGCTTTCTGGATTTTTTTTGACCAAAACACAAATATAAGGATGATCAAATTTACCTTTTTTTTCCGAATATGAAAGAAGACAGAGTTTATTAGACTGTATCAATTAATATAATTATATATAATAGACAAATATTAATATTATTAATAAATCAGCAAACAGTTCTCATAATCCATCAGTTGATAAAACCATTTTTCAAGAAAAAGTGACAAATACATCATTGAATAATAAATATCTTTTAGTGTATCTTTATCTTTTAGTTCTGGACTGCTATTTGAAGACCTCACCTTGGGCTCTGGGAACTTGTGATTGGGATTCATCACTTTTCTGACATTGTATAGAATAATCTATTAATTAAATCCTTGAATAAAATTAATCTACAGAGTCATAAAAAAAAAAACATTCATTTGCAGCCCAAGATCATATAAATAAATTACAGGTTTGTGAGTCCTGAGGTTTGGTTTTCTCTTCTTTTTATTGCTCTGCATGTATATAAACTATTTAAATATTTAAATCTTATATTCTTTTAAGGGAGAATTTTAAACAAATAAATAAATAAATAAAAAATAAATAACTGAATAGAGGATCTAAGGATAAAGGGTGTCATATGCTGTACAGACTGTCAATTTTATCTGATTAAATTGACTTTAATTCTTATTTTAAAAAACAACCTGACTGACTGAGTCTAGAAAAGTAAACGTGTTGCTTCACTGAACCTGTTATTTATTAATCTGAGAATATAAAAAGAAGAGAACTGTCTGACATGTTGGTGATCATACAGAATGTTAAATAAAAGGTAGTGACACTATATTATTCTGTCGTCAAAGATGTAAGCAAACGCTCATAGTCCCACTTACTTTGACAGATTTTATCCTCCTGAAATCCACCTCTTCACCAGCAGCATTTAGCAGGACGTTTACTGAGTATTTAAACTCTGTGGAAGAGATAAACATCAGTATCAGCCAGCAGCTGTTGAAAAGAGATCAACAAGCTCATTCTGTATTCACACAGGCCCAAAAGAAAACACCACATGGTTAAAAGACTCAATGTGTATCCAGTGATGTAGATACACATCTACGCATGTCAGTTTTTATACATTTCTATCAATCTTCTATGTGAAACCATCAGACTTGTGGCTGTGTTTAAATGATTTCATAGCTGCCAGAAAATACCAGAATAAAATATATTTATTTTTAAAATGATACCACTGCCTTAGGATCAGTGCTTGTGTAAAGTCCTGGGCCTGAATTGATCAAACTGCTAAAAGTTTAATTCTGGGCTCAAGTGAAAGAAAAGCAAATGGGAGTAAAAAATCTTCACTTTTACTCTTATTTGTCACATTTCTTAAAACTAACAATTCACACCAAAATGTCATTGGTCATGATGAATAGTAGAGTTTGCTGACACAGTATTGTTAAATTCAGAGTTGGGTAGTTAAAGACTATGATTTGCACTTAAATTAAACATTTGAACACAACTTTTTCTTGTCTTTATCTTCTTCTTGCACAAATAAGGGCCTGGGGTTTCTGCTGAAGCATGACACTTAAAGTTGAGTTTCTTAGCTGAGGGAGTTACCTAAGGTTGTTGCACAGAATAACTTAAAAGGTTTCCTTAGTTAAGGAGAGAAATGAAGGCATTTGCAGCAATGAAAGCGATTTTGCAGCAGTAAAATTCTACAGTTTCCATGGAGACCATTAGTTTGCTGGCGTTAGCACTTGTGATACCGGTTATAATTTCACCCAAATCATCTCACAAAGTTTGGCAGAATAAACTAGAATTACCGCCTGGTGGTTGTTTGCCTTTACCACCCAGACCACTCAATCCTGGCGTCTGATTGGCTCTTCCTGCCCTGAGTTCTTGTGATAATGATTAGATTTTACTCATTGGTTAAGATCTGACAGCTCCGTTTCTACACAAAACCCAGTCTGACACAAACACAGAATTAAATGGTCCACATGCAGGTTCACAGCCCTTGGTTAAAATACAAACTTCTGTCCCACAGTAAACTCAGACAGGGACTGCAGGGCTGGTGTTCTTGTGTTGAAATACCTCGTTGTTTAACATGTTGTCCCTGAGTGTCTATTAGATAACAGTGATTCTGTCAAAGTGGAGGGACGTCAAGCTCAAGTGATTAAAAAAAAAAAAAACGGGACCAATGCGTAAAACACACAGAATTAAGCTTTATCCGTGTTCCTGTACAATCAGGATGTCTTTGTGTCAGGAGGCTGTAACAAACCTGTAACTTCTCCACAGCACTGGATGACTCCCATTGAGATGGCCTTTCTTCTGAAGGCGTTCAGCAGAGTCCAGGGGTCAAACCAGCCCTCGTTCTCCAGCCCTGGAGGGCAGGAAGAGTGGGAATGAAAGTCAGTGCTGCCCTAACATCAGGACTACAGGTATTATAACATGAAGAAGACCTTTCTGTGAACAAAAACTTGTTCTTGAATTCACAAAAATCGTGAAGCGGAAATGAGTCTGCACTTTAATGATTAATGATAAATGGAAGATTTGACTGACGTGGAAGACACCAAACATCTGATATAATGAAAAAAACCCAAACTGACTAGAGCCTCCACTCTAAGGGTGGAGGGCACAGATTTGACAAACATTGGAATTTTTTGCCTTTATGCCAAAGTGAGAGAGAGACAGGAAGGTCAACCGTTAGGACTAAGCCTTACTGATGCGTACTCTACCACTTGAGCCACCGGGGCCCCCCAGCTCTGCAGTATTACATCAAATCCCATACAGCTTGTACTCTTACACCTACAATAAGTAACGAAACAGCAGGTGATGTTTTATTTGCACTCACCATAGGAAGCGAGCACCACATCATCTGTGTTTATCCAGGGGAATTTGTCCTTTAGTTGTGTGGGAGAGAGAAGTGAAACTTTGGCTCCAGCAGACCTGAAATCACACAGTTAGATAAATGACTGGTACCAAACTGCCTCCCCAAAGCCTCAGCTCAATGAAGAAGAGTCGGCACCTCTGGGTGTTGTAGTTCTCCTCCATGATGTGAGCCACCTTCTCGCTGGCCAGGAAGAGGTATCCCGAGTGGTTGAACTGCAGGTCCACCGGGTCTTCATTAAACACACCCAGGTGTTCCTGAGAGGAGACAGAGGTAAGAGTTACAAATCATGTAACAGGGTTGCATCATATTAACCGTGTCCCAATTCAGGGGCCGCATCCTTCAAAGGCTGAAGGCTTGAAGACCAATTGCATCACAGCGGCGCGACTAGAAATGTGGCCTTCTTCTCCTGGACAATGAACGATCCAACGGGTGGATCGTCTTATACCGTCTACGACCACACCTTCGTAGACCAGGTCCTCTCCTGAATTGGGACGCAGCAGTCGCACAAACACAGTACGCACTCAGAGGTGGGACTATAAACAACACATCTGTCCTCAAGGTGGCGTTAGAGCAAAGACAAGAGGGTCAGTAAAGGAATAGTTCAACATCTGTCACATCTGTCTGTTAAATATAAGGCTACAGCCAACAGCCAGTTAGCTTAACTGAACTAACTTGGCCTAACTATGGTTTAACCAGGAAGTTACTGCTCCCCGCCGAGAAATAGTCAGACACTTAATCCACCGTAAAATGCTGAACCGTCATTTTTATACTTTGGTTTTTGCACAAATTAAACAAATGAGATATATTATTTTAATTAGTGGGCTTCAGAGGTGCTGGCAGGCAGATCTTGTTACCACTGGACAGACAGACGTTGTGAGACCCAGATGGTTCAGTGGAAAAGCTCTAGGAAGTGATTTTACACTGCTCTGTTACAGAGGTAGAAACAGCCATAACAGGTTTATTACTGCGCCCTGAGGCTGCACGCTGCAGAGCTGAAAACGCCCCGATACCTGACATTGATGAGAAGCAACGCGAGAGATTTATCAGGAGTGTTTTCAGTTGGTATTTTTCAAGAGAAAAGACTTGCAGTATAATGTTAGGACTGACTGTAACTGACATAAACTATATTTTCTATAAATTGATTTTAATTTTATTTAAAAATTCAGTTTCTACATCAAAGATTTTGTTTTGCAGCTCTGCTCTTTGCAAACTACACAGCACGACACTACAAGTATTTCTTAATATTAAATAACTTGGTTTTGATGTTCTACATTTACAGTATATTCATATATACTATATATACTAACAGGATGTTGTAACTGTTGCATATATAAAGATAAAACAATTAAAGAGTGGCACAAAATATCAACTAGCTGCAGCTTAAATTCAATAATATCAGTAACTGATATTGGTCAACCATCTGGCCAATCAGCTGTTCTTGCTCACATACTAACATAACATAGACTCTGAGTGTCGCCGTCACATTTAATGATTTGAGGGAGTGTCAATCATTGCCAGTGTGCAGTGAGCTGAGAGAGGCTCCAACCACACCAGCGTGACCCACATTGATGTTCCTCATGAAGTCTGCGGAGGCCAGGGAGAGGTGGATGTTCTCAGGCAGGGAGAACTGCTGTCGGATCCCCCCAGCAGAGAGCACCGTGGAGGCCTGGGAGTACTGGAGAGAATTACAAGCAGAGGGAAGCAGTTAATGAGGAAATGTGAAAGAGCGTAGGCCTGCTTTATAATATGCTGCTTATCAGCTTCTGTCAACACCTGCTCAGCCCCAGTAGTTCTCACCTCTTGCCCCAATAACAGCTATTCCACCTTTGATGGATAGAACTTTTTTTTCCCCTCAGACCGTCATTTAAAACACATATTCAACACATATTTGACCGAAATTGTAAAAATAAATTAGGTTCTATTAAATGAAAAGATGAAGGGTTGTTTGTCATTCAGAACCATATAACTGTAGCTCAGCCATCTCATATGTCTGCACTTGATTATGGAGATATTCTGTCCTGTCATGCTGCCCCATCATTACTTCAGCAGCTGTAAATTATAGCGCAATAATGAATTTTCCCCATCACTGCTCTCTCATCTCCATCATAAAGTTGGATGCGTTTCTTGGCTGTCAAGCAGGACCAATGACAGGATGCCTTCAAGGTGTTTGAATGTGTTTATAAAGTGGTTTGCTCTCCTTTAATCTGATTCCAGGCTGTAATTTATGGATGAAAGAAAAACATAACACGCCAAGAATTTAGAATAATTGGTCCCTCACCGTTGGGTCCTTCTCCACCACGATAACTTTGACCCCGTCCCGCACCCTCTCCTTCTGCTTCAGCCAGTAGGCGATGGACCAGCCCATCACCCCGCCACCGACGATCACGATGTCGGCCCTCTCCGGAGGAAGGTCCGGGTTGATCTCAAATGGGGTCCAGCTGCTCCCTGGCAGTGCGTCCGCCGCCTTCTTCCTCATGGCGGCCAGCTGCGCCTCCAGATCTGAGGCAGAAAAGCGTCAACTTTATTTTCCTTCATCATTATCTTGATTATGACAGCTCACACTTTAAAACTCCATATCTCATCTGAATCTTAAGCTACCACTGTCCAATTCGGCATATAAAGTAATTAGGAAATATTAGAAAATATTTTAATATAACTTCTGATGTAAGTGGATAACGTTAGATTTAAATCGTCCGCCAAATGACCCCGTAACGTGTGAAGAGGAGCAGGGGCATTAAATAAATAAATTAATTGATTTATATGAATGCCGAATTGTAGAGAGGCTCCTAACATTTCAACAGAGAGTTTCGGCTGCATTATATATATTCGAGGCTAAACAAATCACCACTTAATTTGGGGATTTCTGACTGCAAAGGTCGCTCTTGTTGACGTGTTCTTGCACGCCGGAGTAAACGGCACCTCCCGGACATTTCCCCGATGTCCCCCACCTTTGAAGAAGTCGTTTCGGAGAGGTCTGCCTGTGCTCAGGCTGTGACCCGACGTTACATCTCCGAGCCGCCATGTGTGCCGCGCTGTCCCCCGCCTGGAGGCGAGTAATCCTGGGGCCGTCCGCAGCTTCACATGCAGCCGCCGCCACGTTGACATTGCTGCGGGCTAACTAGCTAGCTAGCTAGTCGGCTAAGCGGCAGGCACCGGAACACCGCGCAGTCCAAACCAACAACAGTGTGAGCAAAGCCTGCATGTCTTGTTTTTTTTCTAACGCAGGCAGATAAATCGGTAAACTGACAGCGAGGTCACCGGGAAGCCGAGTCAAAATCTGCCAAAAAGACGCAGTGACACCGGATGGACGGTGCTATCCTTCAAAATAAAAGCTTGAATGTGTCTCAACATGAAAAGCACTAACTGGAGTAAGGAGAAGGTGTGAAATAGGAGTTGGAGAAAAAGACTGTCTGCTATATACATATTCAGGGATGCGACATGTTGGTCACTGTAAATTGATTATTTTCTTAAGAAATTCATTATTTAGTGTGTGTAATGTCAAAAACTGGGAAAGATTTTCCATTGACATCCCCCTTGGGCTTAAAAAGTCTTGTTTAGTCTGATCAGCATTGTCCACTAATCAATTGCAGATTATGATAACATTTTGTATTAGTTCAGCCTTGTTCTTATTTTCAGTTACATGTTAAAGCCAGACATTGCGGGCCTGCCTCCTCTTTAATAAAGGGTTGTGGACTGTGGAATTAACAGGGATAATGTTAGAAATAAGTCCAGGGAGTTATAAGTGAAACCCAAGTGAGATGTGTATACACACACTGATTATGTGTCTTTTGTTTTGGATTTAATAAATGAATCAGAATGTTGACCAAACCATCAAACAAGGAAAATACAGACATTCTCAAGACTTGGAAATTGTACTGCAAAAAAAAAAACTCCTGTAGTCTTTTGCACATTCCAGTTACTGTAAAAAGCATCTTTACAGTCATACAGTATGTAGCATTTTGTGTACGCCATTATATAGGAGGAAATAGTGATGACTGGGATAAGCAGAGCCGTCAAATTAACTGCTGAAGCTGTTCACGGGAAAATATGGTACCTTGTCTTTGTGAAAATGTATTTTATTTTGAAAACTGCCCAGGGGATCTTTTTCATATTTCTGCAAACTTGACTGATTAAAAGAGACTAATCATGTGACCACAAAGGACCATTCAGAGAGGAGGACTGTCCCAAACATTTTTATTTTTTTATTTTATTTTATTTTATTTTTTCAAAAAAGCAGGTATGAACCATAGTGTGAACACGTTTTTACAATCAACTGTGATTAATGGTAATAACATCAAAGCGAACCCTGTACTGAAGTGTTTTTGGTCTTGTTTACCATTTGTTTAGTCGATCATGTGTGAAACAATTAATCGATTGGTTGATCAGCAGAAAATTAATCAACAGCAAGTATTGGTCCAGCAAAAATGCCAGAGGTTCACTGGTTCCAGCAGTGAATATTTAATAGTTATTCATAAGAAATAGCCAACCAGCTGAAATAGGTAAAGTTTATTACCCACATACTGCGGGGCTATAACAGCTACCTGTAGTGAACCCTTGTTAATCTCTGATCTGTTTTTAAGTGTGAATGAACCAGTCCAGGATGCCAACACAATAACAGGCAGGATGGGAGGAAGCTGGGCATAATTAGAGGAACACGTACAATGAAATGTGGGTAGAAATATCAGCCGGAAATGAAGCAGGTTTTACATATTGTTTAAAGGGTAACAGGAGGAAATCAGCTCCTTAGTGATTTGGGTTGAAGATTAGGAGGTGGGGATCAAGTCTGTGACATAGCTCCTGTTTGTGTTTCCAATACATTAGTTTATTCATGTCAGACAAATAAAACCGACGACTGACGGTAAGAATATAAATGATCACATTGTATTTAATCACAGTGTTATGTGATGATTTGGTCATGATGACTTTTACTCAGTCTGAGAAAACTCCAGCTGCTGAGGAAGACTGTGAGAAGTTTTTAGCATCAAAATTGAACATTGAATTTGCAGTTAAAAATGCACTGATTTTACTCATGTTTACCACACTACATCATCCAGCCTGCATTTCAGTGTAGTTAAGATGGAAGCAAGACTTGTTTATAACAACACAAGATATCATTTAGCCTGCTAATTAAAACCGTGCCTCACACATTTAATCGAAAATGATAATTACAGCGTTTGGCTCAGTCTCCCTTCAGAGATAAAAGCTTGACTCTGTGGTAAAGAGAAACCATGAGAATGCATCTTATTAACAGTACTTACAAACAGAAAATATTACAGTCAATAAAGAAGAATTTGACACAAAATAGTACGATGTATCTGACTCCTGGTCAGGTGTCTTCCTCTCTCCAGCTACAGAGAAAACCCTTAATCAAATGGAAGTTCTGGTTTGGCTCTTTGGCAACGATGTTTCCCGGATAAATGATCATTAAAAAATGAAAAATCTCTGCACATGTGAATATGTCACGCATATGTCAGAGGGAAGTGTAACTTGAGTCAAATTTCTTATACAGTGGATTCCCAACGTCTGAGACCACTTTGCCATTTAGATCCCACTGTAGTTTCATACAGAGGCCACACAGAGCCAGTACTTCCAGTCAGCACACACACTGACATCCGGGTAATTCGCTCCTGAATCCACACTGTTATGAGCTGTAGCTACACAAGCCAAGGTTTAATAAGCCCAGGTTTAATAAGTGTGACTGACAATGTACACAAGACGATCATATAAAGACACTCACTGGCCACTTTATCACTTTATCAGGTACACCTGTTCAACTGCTTCTTAATGCAAATATCAGCTAATCACATGGCAGCAGCCCAGTGCATTTAGGCAGGTAGACATGGTCAAGACGAGCTGCTGAAGTTCAAACCGAGCATCAGAACGGGGAAGAAAGGTGATTTAAGTGATTTTGAACGTGGCATGGCAGGCCGGTCTGAGTATTTTAGAAACTGCTGATCTACTGGGATTTTCCCACACAACCATCTCCAGGGTTTATAGAGAACGGTCAGAAAAAGAGAAAATATCCAGCGAGCGTCAGTTCTCTTGGAGAAAATGCCTTGTTGATGCCAGAGGTCAGAGGAGAATGGCCAGACTGCTTCCAGCTGATAGGAAGGCAACAGTCACTCAAATAACCACTCGTTACGACCGAGGTCTGCAGAAGAGCATCTCTGAACGCACAACCAACGAACCTTGAAGCAGATGGGCTACAGCAGCAGAAGACCACGCCGGGCCCACTCCTGTCAGCTAAGAACAGGAAACTGAGGCTGCAGTTCACACGGGCTCAACAAAACTGGACAATAGAAGATTTGAAAAACGTCCCCTGGTCTGATGAGTCTCAATTTCTGCTGCGACATTCGGATGGTAGGGTCAGAGGTCAATAACATGAACGCATGGTTCCATCCTGCCTTGTATCAATGGTTCAGGCTGGAGGTGGTGTAATGGTGGGGGGGATATTTTCTTGGCACACTCTGGGCCCCTCAGTACCAACTGAGCATCGTTTAAACACCACAGCCTACCTGAGTATTGATTACTGATGCTGCTTCCAGCAGGATAACACACCATGTCACAAAGCTCAAATCATCTCAAACTGGTTTCTTGAACATGACAATGAGTTCACTGTGCTCAGACGGCCTCCACAGTCACAGATCTAAATCCAAGAGATGTGTTGGAATGGGAGATTCACATCATGGATGTGCAGCCGACAAATCTGCAGAAACCTCTGATCCTGTCATGTCAATATGGACCAAACTCTCTGAGGAATGTTTCCAGCACCTTGTTGAATCTGTGCTACAAAGAATTAAGGCAGTTCTGAAGGAAAAAGGGTTCCAACCAGGTACTAGCAAGGTGTATCTAATAAAGTGGCCAGTGAATGGATATTTAAACTGATGCAAGTTTGTAAAGAGGACATGGCCACTAGAGGGCTCTCTGTCAAAGATGATTCATGGTGAGAAGCTTTTCACCCTGGGCAGTGAAAGGTCCACATTCTGGTCTGTAGAAATGAAACACCATGACCACAACTAACATGGTGCATAATTACACAGGTTTACAGGTTTACACAGGTTGCAACTTCACGTCTCTGTGTAATAATTTATTGTGCTGTTGATGTATTGATGTCTCGTGGCTCCCGAGTCTCTCACTGCTCCAAAACATATGAAAGAAGTCTTTATTGCATCTTGGACATTTAGAAGATACTGAAGCACAAGGTTGGTGTAATTTAAAGGGACAGTAATACGCACACTGTAAGAAATTAAGCTGGATCAATAGGTCATATTTGTGTTTGTGAGAATGGATTGTGAGTCTTTCAATATTTTTTTTCCAAATTTTCAGCTGCAGAGCTCTTACCAATTCTTTTCACTGGATAAATGGTCATTAAAAATGTGGGGAAAAGTCTCTGCTAATGTAAAATAAATCTTGGCAAAGGTGCCACTATTCACTATAAATCTCACAATTTTATCATACGACAAAACAATATCCACATAACACAAAACTATCACTATGAACTGTGTAAATAACAAAAAACAGAAGTTGTGTTTTTTTAAAATGCCAAACTACCCATAATTACTGGGCTGTTATTTATTCTGGGAAAATGTTTAACAGCTTTGTTCCATTTACTGGCTCCTTTTCAGAAGATATTTGCAAAAATGAGAGGAAGGGAGATGACATTGTTGGAGCCGCAGCAACTAGTTGATCAGTCGATAACTAATAAGTAGTGAATTACTATTTCATTCGTGGGGATTGTATTGCCTTTTTTATATCCATCGAAATTGGTAACTTGGGTTTATTCTTTTAAAAACCCTTAAAATTCAAAAATGTCCTTTGTGAATGTTCGGCTTTTATTTTGAAAATGATGTACGGAAGTAGTACTTAGTCAGACGGCCTTGAGGCTTTTATTTTACTGTGACCGGAAGTGCGTCGTTTTATTGTGTCGTACTTGACACTTGTGTTTTCTGTTCCCTGGGGCCACAGTGTTTTCAACGGGACTCAACTTACTACTTACTGGACCCGCTATGGCCGCTTGACCCGGGCTGAAATATCCTCCTTGTGTTATCATTTCTTCGGGACATTTGCACAAACTTTTTCCTGATAAACTTTCGTCTTTTGTATAGTTTTTATGTCAAGAAATAAGGATGCAACCCCCACCGAGAAAGGTGAGTTTTCCCGTCGTAGCCTCCAAAGCTAACGTTACTTGTCTGGAAACGCTCTCGACGAACTGGTGCATATTTAATGGTTGAAAGTGTACGCTTTGTTGCCTGTCGGCCGGTTTAAACGATGAACTCACCTTTTTATTTTGCATATGTGTACTACTTTGTTGCTTTACGCGTTTAATTTGCTTCTGCTGTTCCTTGAAATAGCAGCAAAGGAAGAAAACTAGTTTAAAAAAAAGTCCCATGTGCCGCAGTTTTTTAGGGGGAATAGCTCCGTTAACGTTCCCCGTTCCCTCTCGAATGTCCTGCCAAACACAGTCAAAATCTGACACCATTTCCCGTTCTCCGTGTCGACAAAGCTCATACCGCTGAGAGAAAAGCTAAACATACTCTAAGAAACAACTTGACCGAGGTGTTGTGTTCAATCGGCGCACAAATGATTCACCAAGCAATACTTAAGTTCAAGTAAATACCACTTTGGTTCACAGTGGTCCCAGTGCCATCGGCGGTCTAACTTTCAAGCTGAGAGGAGGAAGATTGTGGCAATAGCAGGCAAAAAGTTTGGATATTACACAAATGAAATGCAGGTTGCGTTTTTTGTCCATGCCGATTTTGATAGTAGATTCACATTTATTAAATGGGTATCAAATTAAGCCTTGCTCTGTCATTAAATTATGCTTGACGGTACGGAAGAGTAAATTGACAGATTTTCATATGTAGTTTGGTGTGTTTTTTCGCATTCAAGGGAAGTCTGGTGGAAAAGAAGAAAAACAGTCGTTGTCGTCAAAGAGTATTTTTGGCTCACTAACCGACTCAGCTTAAGAGTAAAGAATAGTTTTAAGCCTTTTAGTTTAGTTTAGTAAACTTAAAAACACTCATCTTAGCAAAGTCTGCTTATGTGCGAAAAAATGTTGATGTGGTATCATATTTCAATAACATGGCTCAAAGGCACAGAAACTTGACCATTTCTTCCCCAGTAGGTTTTGAAAAATACAATGCTGTTAATTGAAATTGAATAATGTATGTTTTGTTAAATGGCAAAAGCTATGTCTGTGACCAAGAACTGTCTAAATATATGTGTGGGTTGTTCACTATTCAGTGTTTTTGGGACATTTTAATTGATCTCTGCAAGGCCTGACTCTTTGACTGAGCTGACATTTATAGGTGATTCCTGCTGCAGGTATCTTAAGAGACCTAGATTTGGGCTACAATTACAGTAGGTTGTTAGTGCCAAGCAGATATTTTAAGTTTGCTTGTGACATGGCATTTATTTTGACGTTTTAAATGTTGGAAGTAGACCAGTGTGGTAAAAGATTCACAGTTTCTTCTTCATTTTTAGCTGCAGTTATTGAACTCTAATCTGGATCACAAATGAAATGAGGACGAAAAATGTGTTCCTGTTGACACCACTCCCACTTATCAGTAATGAGACCTGGTCACTGCACTTCATAATTTATCTGACAGCCAATTAGAAACCCAGAGAGACTCACTCGCACCTGACCAGAGATACTGCTTAATAATGACTAGAGCTCCTTTTCACTTATAATGATTGATTTGAAAATAAGTTATTGAACTGGGAACAGTTTGGTTTCAGGAGTCACCAGGTCTCTGTGAAGAGTAATAAGTAAACTCGCCATCTTGCTGCAGCAAGTAATGTTCCACTATTTCCAAAATGGTCCAAGATGGTCAATACAACTGTCAAAGACCCATTCTATTTGTAATAAGGTAGGTTTAAAGCAAACACTAACGAGCTGTTGCTATCTATTCCTGTATTTCCTATTTTCACTAAAAGGTTTTCTCAGCCGGTTAACATGTTAACATACCTTAATTAAGGCTGCAGCTAATGATTATTTCAATGTTGATGATGATTTTGATGAATTTGAATGGGATCTAATGATTCTTTTCTCATATTCCTATAATCAGTTGTTTAAAATATCAGAAAAAAAATTCCTAAAGGCCGAGATGATCCCATGAAATTGATTTTTATCCAACTAAAAGTTCAAAATCTACAAATGTGAGACAAAAACAAAGCCTGGACCTAGTGAATATTTTGCAGTTTTACTTGAAAACTTCAGAGGCGACTGAAATAGTTGCTGACTATTTTTTCTGTTGATCAACTAATGGATTAATTGACTAATTATTGCAGCTCCAAGCTTAATACAACATATTACTTTCAGACTAATAAGCAGCAAGAGTGACTGAGCACTGCTCCGTGGTTTAAAAATATCTACAGCACTCCAAGGTTGATTTCCACCACCAGCTGCAGTGACTGTTTGTTCTGTGATTGACAGGCTGAAGACTGGGGTTGTTAAATGATGTGAAATGTTCTATATTTTCTTATTGTTGCAAACTCCAGGAGAAAAACACAAATAACACATGTACTCTGTGCAGCCAAGGACTGATACATCTCATTCTTCTGTCCCATAGAGCTCCATATAACTATAACTATTAAAAACACATCAATGAGCCACACCGTCGCACTGACATAGAAGCCAAATAATGATGCTAAATTCACTATCTTGGGGTTGGGTATTTTGGTTTGGTAAAATAAGAGATTCTACATTACTTTGGGCGTAAACAGTCATCTTTCACCATTTTGTGGCATTTTATTGACAAAACGATTCATCGATCAGTCGGAAAAATAAGTGGTAAGTTAAGTCAATTGTTAGTTTCAGCCCAAATTCAATGTACGTCAAAGAAAAGCATCAAACCCTCACATTTGAGAAGTTAAAACAAAATAATTTTTCACCCTTTTGCTTGAAAAATAACTGAAATGATTCATCAGTTGTAAGAATAGTTGATTAATGGTTTATCTTAATTTTAGTTGTGATTATTTAACTTTAAACAGGCTCATGATTGAAATAGGGAAGAAAAAAAACAACTGCTGACAACACGCCCAGCTGTCAGTAATGATGCCTGGTCACTGCACTTCATAATTAATCTTAAGGCCAATTAGAAACCCAGAGAGATTAATTTCACCTGGTCCGAGCTGCTGTGTGATAATGAGTGCAGCTCATTTTCACTAATACCAGTTGTGAGCTCAGCTGATTCACCACCGGCCTCTAGAGTCATTGGTAAACCTGTGGGGAATAGTTTGTGAAACGGCTCTGCGGTTTTCAGATGGGAGGAATCAGCTGAAGAAGAAAGGTGTGACTCCCCAGATTCTTTCTAATAAGACGTGTTTTCTATTTCCACTTTTCCTCCAGGTCCGGGTCACCCAGGAGCTGAAACACACTCATGCAGAGCAGATGAGCAGATTACACATCAAACACCAGGCAGAATGTGACCTCCTGGAGGACCTGAGGTGAGCAGTCAGAGGTCAAACCGCAGTCAAGTTGGTGCTGTGGAGTGAAGAGTGCATTATTTGCCAGAGAAAAAGATGGAACCTCCTTTCCAGCACCTTTGTTTGGGGAAAAAAAACTTTCTAAGGGGACAAAACATTTTAGACTGATCCCGTAGGGAAGGTTTCTTAGAGATGCCAACAGCGAGTCCTCATACCTGAAGCCTTTTCTCTCATAAAAGTGAAACATTAAATAACACAACTTCCATTAGGGCAGAATGTAAACGTTTTAAATATCTACATCATGAAAATTTGCTTTTCTACCAAATGTACAAAAGTTTATTTTATTTTTTGGCCACATCGTCCAACCCTTGTTTTCACTTGTTGGGATTTGGCAGCAAACCACAACACAAACCATGACAAACTCTCATAGCTTAAAGTGGTCTTAATAGACACTTGTAGCAGTGACTAACTCCCAATGATGTGTAATAAACAGATTTAAAGAAGATGGCTACAAGCCCTAACAACTAGAAAACAAAAAAAAACATAATACAAAACTTTCAATTGAAGCTGATGTTGTTATCTGCTGTTGTGTCCCGTCCTCAGATGTAATGTGTTCTCCGCTTTTTCCAAACATACAAAAACGTCTTTATATTCCGGCCAATACGGTAATTTTGGTCTTTATGTTGAAGCATCGAGTTAATTAAAGGGTGAGACTTGTTTGTGCTTACATTCAATTAAAAGTAAGACAGTTAGTGTTATCCGCCCACAATCAGAGGAAGTTTGTTTTCTTACATTCTTGTAGAATCGATTCATTCTTCACTATCCCTCTGTGGCTCTTTGATTTTAAATAAGTGTGAGTAAATATTTCTTCTTGGTCCAGTTCTAGCGTCCTGTGATTGTCTGAACATTGTTTGACAGGACTTTCCGCCTTTTTAAAAAACAGATATTGGCAACTTAAATCCAGAAGTGCATTAGTCTTAAGATTTGAGGATCAGGTTGAGCAGACACTGGTCTGAAGAGACACACAGGGAGCTTTAACACTGTGTTCAGATGCATAGGGTGTTAAGGGCTGAAAAGCCAAAAGTTGTGGTTGCGTTTTCAGCCTTAGTGTTGGGTTGAGTTGACAGCCTACTGGCTCCCCACTTCCTGTCTGTGGTTGGTGGCAGAGCTCTGAACCTCCAAACAGCTGGAAGTTAAGGTCATAGAGAGCTGCCAGATGTTCTGACTGCCCTCAATCGCTCGCTGTGGGAGGCTCAGTAACATTACTCTGCCAGACACAATGTGAAACTCGCCCGGTGGAGAATTTGCGGGGGTCACTCCCTGATCTTACACGAGAAATGATTCAGCAAACTGGAAACTGGGTTTGGTTGTCAGCAAAAGCTCTGTTTGGGAAAATGACAGGAAGTGAGTGCGGTGTGGGGGGGCGGCAGTGGAAGAGAGGGAACCTTGGAAATGTAGACAAGAGGAAGCGAGCGAAGGAAGAGAGGGAAGCTCCCAGGAAGTACACCAGATTGTTTAGAGTCAGGGTGGAGCATGACGGTCAAGTCTGGACATGTTTAATGACTTAATGATGATTTGGCTGCCGTCATGTTTTTCCCAGGGCACTGACCTTTCTTCTTTTCTTAGACTTTTGTGTTAAATTAATGTGCAGCACAACTTAGCTTGTTACTGTTATTGTAAATCAACCCTGTCACAGTTTAACACAAGTATAAAAACAATATTTACCGACATGCCTCACATATCTCAACACGTTGCATATGTGTTTACAAAACCAGCCAAACATTTTCAGCTATTTTAAAACATTACCAGAGACATTTTTGTTGGTCTGTGAGAATCAAAAAGTGCTTCATTATAAACTCACAGTTTTGCATCAACATCTCATGAACATGCACAAACAGGGAAATCCATCATAGAAGAGGAAGTAAAAGCAAACCTTTCTGCAACTGTAGCCACAGTAAAGCTAACAAAAATGACTGTAATCTGTTTAGTCCTCAGTTGGGACTTTTGTCAGACTGTGTCATTAGAAACATCTATGTTAAGCATCACAGGAAGGAAACAAGAGGAAGTGGTAGGGAAAATATAAACAATTAGTTCAGACAGACAGCTGACTCACAGAAGAAAATGAGGAGTTTAGTTTTTAGACTGGCTCGATGTGAAAGAGAGCAAACTGTAAATACTCATGATAATACCAAGACAAGATGAAGTCTTGATGAAAACTCAGCACAACAACACATTAACACTAAGTCAACCTGACAAACACCTTAAACAGTGTGAGCATTGTAGCCTCTGAGTTATAAGGTTATACTTTTAAAGATATAGCTCAACTTATTTTGTGTTGGATCTGGATGTTCGGTGGCACACACCACCTCGTAGTGTTGGATAATAACAAACACCAGGACCGCAACCATGTTGTGTTTGGCAGAGGAAACTGCGGGACAGGAACACACCACCGTACCATGTTGGCTCTCTGTTACATGTACACTGGGAGAGGGAAAGGGGAGGGATGTTTAAATTCTGTGATGGTTTTATTGAGACTCTATTCACATACAGACCTTCAATAAAATAACTGAGCCACTAAAAATATAAAATCCACAAAATACAGAATAAAACATTTTGTTGTTTTTTGACAACATGCTATTAAATTTAAGTCATCTTTAATTTTTGTGATTGTACAGTAATCAAAGCCACAATAATGTTGATGAATATGTTTTTATAACTTTTGGTGACACTTGTGACCAAGGGCTTAAAGGTGCTGACTATGAACGGCAGTGTCCCTGGTTCAAGTCCAACTGGGGACCTTTGTTGGATGTCGTTCGCCTTTTTCCTGTGATCTATTTACTGCTGCCTCACTAATAAAGGCATAAATACCCTCAGAAATATGAGTATAAATGGATACCACCTGATTGCAGTGGTCAAAGAAATTAATTATACGAGGAATCTGAAAGAACCTTAAAGGAATAGTTCAGCATTTTGGGAAATAGACTTGTTTGGTTTCTTGCTGAGAGTTAGATGAGAAGTTTGGTATCACTCTCGTGTCTGTCTGTTAGATATGAAGCTTTGAATTAATTAGCAACTAGCACAGATTAGCATAAAGACTGGAAAAAGGAGGAAACAACAAGACTTGGCTTTGTCCAAATTTAAAAGCCACCTACCAGCACAGCTAAAGCGACAACAACCCAGTCACTCTCCACACCCTGCTGCTGTTTCCCAAGTAGTTTGAGCACATAACCCCCTTTAAAACAACACTTTTTTACATTTCTGTTTGTGTACAAATAACACAAACTAATATAAGGTGTCTTTTTGAGATTTCGAGGCACCGGTTGACAGATTTTTTTTTGTTTCTGTATGATAATGTCAATCCACCCACCACCATGATAAACAGGTATTTATTGGCAGCAAAATCAAGGTTGGCACAGCAACATGAGTGTAATTGAGAGAAGGCAATAATGAAAAATGCCACTCTCTGCCCCCACCATCCTGTTTCATTCATTGTTGTTTATTGCACTAATGACTATACTATAATGTTTTTTCCTTAGATACATAGATATGTTGGTTATAGTCTCATCCTTTATTCTCATTCACTATTTTCCTCCTCTTCAGGAGTTTCAGCCAAAAGAGGGCAGCTGTGGAGAGAGACTACGCCCAGGTAAGTAAATCTGAACCCTATGTGGTCTTTCTCACACTGTGATTGATGCTTGTCAACATCATCACTGCCCTGCCTTGTCATTTGCGTTTCTAAAAATACAGTTATTTTTTTTTATGATATTGTCCTCTAAAGACACCATATGACAGTGGGATTGAGGATGTGGGCCTAAGAAAGCTCGTAGTTCTCATGTGGCTAGATAACTCATGAATGGTAACCAGCCGCAGAAAAAAACACCACAACAGAGAGAGCGATCCGCCGGCTCGTTTCCTCCTCGCTGTGTTGTTTTTGCCCACAGCTTCCTGAAGACGTTAATGGCCGGTCTGAAAGCTCTTCTCTCCTCCTCGGCTGCGTTCAGGTTTTGCAGCCATGTGAGGAATGTCCACCACCACTGTGAAGAGAGGGGGGGCATGTCTGTCGTTATCCACAGCATCCTTATATGTCTGTTTGCCCATGTGCGTTTGAGCTCTGGTCTTCATACGTGGACGACTCAGATTATAATGTGGACAGTTTGACACAAGTCTGGATCCTTTGGTTCTTTGAAGCTGCTTTAAAAATTCATCTGGAACTTCTTTCAGAGCAACGAGTCCTTAAGCCCAAAGTGAAGTGTCCTGACCAAGAGTTTAGCACAAATGAATTTATTTTTAGATACAGATGGCTCGCCTTCGTAGAGATCTAATGAAGGGAAATGTTGATATGATTATGATTTTAGACGACAGCATGCAAAAAGCCGTCACTGGCATTTAATTTGAATTGGAAATTTTTGTCATATGAACAGTAAAACCTATTAAGATATTAACTGCAGAACTCATTTTCCTGAAAATTTTTCCTTTTATAAGAAATATTACTGCTTTATGTTGATAGCAGCCTTATGATTATCACTTAGAAGTTCCTTGCATGTCCAGTAGGGAGAACCTCAACATGCACCATCATAACTCATCATCTAGGCACATTCACAACTATTATCTAATTTAACAGTGTGGAAAGTGTGCAAACATTGTGTAGCACAAAGTAGCACATAAAATCAGACTTATGTCCATGAATCTGTCGCCCTATTGGATGCTAGGAATACATCTACTTCATATAAGTGCAATCACATGATCAGCACTCAGCCAAAAATGAGCGCTGATCATTGTTCCAAAATCTCTACTGATTTTGAGTTTATTAGAAGCACGAGCACGAGATAACTTCGTCCACAAGTCCTCAGACGACCCTCAAAGCACCAAAGGCTCTGGTCCTGAGGGGTGTTTCATACAGGGGGCTCAGAAAATCAGGGCTTATTGTGCAAAGCCAGAAGAGCAAAAATCGTGTAATTCTCCAAATATTTATGGTCTGGACTGTATGTGGACTTTTATTAGAGTGTATTCAGTATCACATTCACCGCCACAGACAGCCGACCTGAAGAGGCTCTTGCTGCTTTTGGAATTGCCTGTAGAAATTTAAGAGCATACTTAACTTCTATTTCCTTTAAGTTTAATTAGTATCCTCGCATTTTGTAACACCCCATTGAGCTGGGCCACCTTAAATGCCTTGAACTAAGTACCGTATAAACCGAAAAAGAAATCATGGGGTTGTACATACAAGGTTAATCATGCACCTTAAACTGATTAGAGCCAGTCAGCGTCTTAAATGTCTATAGATTATAAAGCTTTGTGCTCGTCTTCCTGTGAAGAGAAGCTAAAAGTGGAAACCCCTTCTGACTCCTGCTGTTGTAAATCTCTGATACCTGTTTGTACATTATTTATGATGCCTGGCCGGGTCCATGTTATCATGTCACCTTGCATGAAAGATTCACATTGTCTCAGGACGAGGGAAGAAAAGCAGGAGCACGGCACTAAACTCTGCACACAAGAGAACCCTGGAGAGCACTGTAAAAAATAATTTCATTGATCCAGCACAATAATGCATCTGTAATTATTACCATCAGTTGAACCGTGTTTGGACTTACATTTTTCTATGGTACACACCCTCTTGGACTAATTCCTGATTGGCTACATAGTGCATTTAAAATTGTGAGCATGTGTCTGGCAGCTGAATTGAATGAATCAGCTGGTTTATAAACGGACAAGGACGAGAATAAACAATGGAAAGGCTTTTGAAAATGTGTAAGTCTATGTTAGATTTAAAAAGAAAAATCTTTGTATGTGCTAAAAAATTATGTCGTAATATCTAAATTAACTTATCGGTGTTGGTACCTTCCCTATGCACATATATAAAACTGTTAGTCACCTAATTTGAGGACAAGGAAATAAAAGGATAGAAAAAGAAAAGTCAGACTAAAGCACGTGCAGCTTACAGGCTTGTTTTTGTAACGCTGTGCATGTGTGTTTTATTGGATATGCATGCCTTAGTTATACCATTGTTTTGAAAGTCAGATTTTGTCAGAGCTGAGCAGTGAAACATAGTTCTGTGTTCCCCCGCTTAATAAATAAGTTGTGAGTCTTTATCGAAGTTGGGCGAGATGATATCTGATGATCTTTGAAGACAGTCTGTGTGTATCTCACTTTTATTTTCAGTTTATATCACTTTAGTTTCCTCAGACTCATTCCATCATATCTCAAACCATCTACAACTAAATGATCAGGTGATCAACAGCAACAATATTGATATACAGCTGTTTTTTATTTAAAATGCCAGAAATTCACCGTTCCAGCTTCTCAGATATGAGTATTTGCTGTTTATTGAGTCGTTTGGTATTAGATGTGAATATGTCAACTTGGGATTTTGGAATTGCTGGAGTTGGTTTGTTGCTGTTTTCTGATGTTTTACAGACTAAACAACTCATTGATTAATCGATAAAAACATACATTAAGTTAATTAAAGTAAACTATTATTCAATTAGGAAAATAATGTTGATAATTAATGGGTCACTTTTAATGTTTGGTCAAAGGCCTCTCAGGTTGAAGCTCAAGCTTATGCCCAAGGTGTCGCGCTTACCGCTCCCCCTAGAGGCCCGGAGCACTTCCGTTGTGTTGCGTATGCACTGGTTTTCTGTTGCATTTGTTTTTGCGTTGTTTCTGTAATTGCAGCGCGTTCGTTGTTAATTTATTTGTCTTGGCTTCTTGCAGCGTGTTTTTTCATTTGCAGCACATCTCAGTTGTATTTGTTCTGTATTTTCGTATGCCTTCTTGAATCCTGCGTCGTTTCTGAATTTTCCGCTTGTTTCTTCTCATGGAAGTGTCGTGGGCCGTTGCAGAGTATTTGCCAGTTAAGGCCAAAATGCCAAAACATTTGCTTCTTAAATGTGTGCATTCCTCTGTTTTATATCATTGTAGACTGAATACATTGGGATTTCAGACTATTGATTGGAAACAACAAGACATTTGAAGACATCATCTTGCCTGTGAGACATTGTAATGGACATTTTCCACAGTTTTCTGACAATTGATAGACAAACATTTGAATTTGATTAGAAATAATCCTCAGATTAATTAATAATGATGACTGATTGCTTACTGCAGCCCTTAAATGAATGAAATGTCTTCATTGCGTGCTTTATTAGTTTGAAAGGTGTTCTGTGTGTCTGGGCCATGCTCCCTGCTAGTTATGGGATCAATTAGACACCCGCTGCCAATGGTTGAATCAAAGTGGGTCAGAGTGTCTCTGGAACACTTTGTTCCCTTTCGTTACAACCCCCTCTTTTTTTTTAAAATCCCATCTCTTTACGCGCCTTTTTCTGGGTCTCTTACACCTGCAAGCTGCTTTAGCCATTAGCCGATTGCTATTCAAATCACACTTTGTGGTAAAATGTCCTCCTCTGTGCGGCTCTTCCTCTGCCGTCCTCGCATCCCTCCTCCTCCTCCCCTTCCCTTGTTCCCATCACACTATTCAGGCGCGTCCGCTAGGCTAGCTCAGTTTGGCGATTCTCTGTCTATCGGAGTCCCACAATGGCCTGGTTTGTAGCGGCTTTGAAGCTCTGGCACCAAGATCACCAAGACCAACGAGTCCAGCATAACAGGGTTGTCTTTTCACAGTGGACAGAGGAAGGATAGATAGACTCATTTCCTTGATGGGCACTTGGAGGGGCCTAAAGAAAAAAAAACACTTGAGTGAGCAATAAAAAAACAAAGGCACAAAAAATACATATGTGATGTATCTTAAGATTTGCAGCATGAGGTTGAAAACCATTTTCTTTCTGGAACGACAAATATATAAAGAATTTTCCCACATATTTCACATCTCTGGACTTAAAAAACACTCAACACTCTGAGCTGTGTTTACTGTCGTTTCTTACCCAGAGATCTAGTTCACCTCCCACGATTCTCAGTAAAATAAGAACTTAAAAGGAACTAAGATAACTTTTTATTCCTCATGAGTGTTTAACTTGCACAATAACTTCTGCTTGGTGGTTAGCGCTGTTGCTAGCACTGTAGTTGTGGAGTTTGCATGTTCTCCCTGTGCCTGCGTGGGTACTCCGGCTTCCTCCCACAGTCAAAACACATTAAGGTTAACTTGTGATTGTAAAAAGTGCCCATAGGCGTAAATGTGAGCGTGGCTGGTTGCTATATGTCAGTGCTGTGATAGACTGGTGATCTGTCCCCGCCCCCGTCCAATGTCAGCTGGGATTGGCTCCAGACCCTATAAGGATAACTGGTATGGCTAATGGATGGATTTTGAGTTTTGTGGATGTAGGTTTGTCTTGCTGGACCACTCAATGCATCATCACTGCTCTGCTGCAAAACGAACACAAAATGCACAACCTCTGTCCTAATATGAAATCAGTTGTAATAATAAGGTAATTTTTTTTGTGCCATTTAACATTTGTTTTAATGTTGGTTTATTCTGAACTGATGTTGTAAACACCATTTTAAAGCTGTATTAATGGCCAAGAGTCATATCTCAAATTGTACATATTATGACATCAATGTCATGTAACTTATTTGGTGTCTACATTCAGTATATTTTGTTCATCGTCATGATGACGACCTATCAGCACTGAGGTGTAATAAAACTTTTTTGGGAGCTGTAATCTAACCTTACCCTCCCACTGAGTAGACAGAAAGTCTGCGCTCCTATAAAACTGCAGCACCAAAACTAACAGAAGAGGCCTGTTGTGATAATGTTCAAACCCCTGCAGCAGTCGCTCCTCTCTGCCTCTTCAGTCACTACTGAGTCTTTGATAAGAACCAGAACACAAAAACAGTTTATTAGATGGGATAGGATGATTTCAGTGTTTATTTGAGGTGACAAGAAGTTACCAAAAGGTAGAGGAAGTATGGGCCTACCGAAATTAAGGAACCAAAATTAATTGTGATTTCCACAGAAGGTGGAAAAACAATTCTGTACCAACACCTCAGTCACAAAAAAAACTAAAGTTATAAAAAAAAAAAAGAACCAGATCAGAAGTTGTATTATTTACCAAAACTCGGTGCGTGTTTAATTGAGCTCTAAGAAGCGGGATGAATATGTTTCCTCCTCATCAATGGTCTTAAATTGAGCTGTACAGTAAATCGAATATTATCGAACTCTCAGTATGGCCAAGTGCAATATCCAACTTGCAGGAGCTGCTTTTTTTTGATAAAGGTTTCATGTGTCACAACACACCATTATAAATGAAGCAATTAACCAGTGTGGTGTTACAGAGATACCCGGGCTACAAATCCTATTTACAAGATGTAAGGGAACAAGTTTGTTTGGTACTGACTCAAAAATCTTCCTCATTTTAATTTTTTTCAGTGAAAATGACTCGTATCAGCCATAGCATTAAATGTTTATATTGATAAGTATCTATCAATCAATTTGAAGAAAATATAGTGGTTATATTTTTGGCTGTAGCCCTGATTTCTATAAAGTTAGAGAAATGCTGGACTGTAATTCAGCTCATTAGTATCTTTTCTTTTCTTGCCTGTTGAACATCCACATCTATCAAACTCCAGCCCCACAGTTTGTAACACAGCCTTTCTGTCTTTACTGGTGTTAGTGGGTTTATTGTTTGTTTCAAAGTGGTTTAAAAACCTTTTGGATGTGACGTTGTTAATCTAAAATCATTTTAAACCCAATACAAAAGTTCAATTAATCCAAGTATTAGTAGCTTTTATGAGTCTTTCAAGCCAGCAACATATTTATTTAATTTCTTTCAGTAAAAGTACATTTCTTTCACATACCAAACATATGCTCAGAGATATCTTCCTTTTTTTGTTTCTCCTGCTGTTTACTCTGCCCCACTATTTTGGTTCTTCAAAGGTTAACCTCACTGCTGGCCGAGGTGGAGCAACCTAATATATCTCCAAGGGTGAATGTGGTTTAAATGAATTACATTTTTTCTTCCAAAATTGAACCTACGTCAGCATAAAAACCAGCAAGTGAGCCAACCTCTAAACTGAGCTCTGGCTAACAGGTGAACGAGTCCATGTGTTGAATCGCACTGAAAGAGCAACTGACTGTGACCAGAAAGTACTTTTTAACGAGTGTGGATTTTAAATCAGTGTCTGTTTGTCATGTTGGTTGATTTTACTCTGCCTATGCTCGGAGGAGAGAATAAAGTGTCTCCTTATGCTTCTGTCTTCATGCTCCGGCTGCCAAGTGGTTTATAGGACAAGGTCAGGGGGGGTCACAGTCTTCCAAGCATGTCCTATGTGAAGATGAGACACAGGAAATGTGTGTTGGTGTCAAAGGTGAAAGGTCATCCCCTCTTTTGTCTCTTTGCTCTTCTCTTGCAGGCCCTCCAGAAGCTGGCAAACCAGTATCTAAAGAGGGAATGGCCGGACAGTCTGATGGAGGAACAAGCAGACCACAGGTAAAGTCCTGTTGTTTGAACTCTTTGTTGTCCTCTTAAATGTAATATTTTCTTGGCCATACATCTCTGTCCAGTGGAACGATTAATTGATTATCTGTTTCAATTATATTTTTAAGCTTAAATATGATGGTGTCAGGTCCTCAAATGTGAAAAGTTGCTGCCTGTCTCGTCTTTACATTGTATTCAATTCAGTATTTTTGGGTCTTGGATTGTTGGTCAGTGATGGTATTTTTCACTGTTTTCCGTTCAATCTGGAAAATAATCAGCAGATTAGTTGATAGTGAAATAATAGTTAATGATTTTCTCCCACAATTCTTAAGGACAACTTGTTTTTATCCTCATGAAAAAATATTTATTGCAATTCAAATTGTCTTCATGGAGGCAGTATGAACAGTAGAACAGTATTATTCTGCTTTGGTTCTGTGTGAACTGCAGAGATCGTCACAGTCTCTGGGCTCAGACTGTGACGAAGAATGAACAGTTCAGCTTCCTTATCATCCAAGAGCCTGAACTAGTGTTGTTGATCTTAAAAAGCTTTTTCTTTCTGCACCCTTTACTCCACAGTAGATGTTGTGGAGCTGCAACAATGAATCAATAAACTGATAAGTTAAGGGACAGAAAATTCATTGATAATTGTTTTTATAATTGCATAATCATTGTTATTTTTTAAGCATAAGTGCAGAACATTTTCTGGGTGCAGCTTCTTAAACGTGAAGATGTTTTGTTTTTCTTTGTTGTAAACATTGGTAAGCTGTATATTTTGTCTTGGTCAGACCTAAAGATGAAATCTGAAGATGTGACTTTGGGCTTTGGGAAATTAAACAGATTTTTCACTGCTTTTTGAAATGTTATACACAAAAGAATTACTCAAGAAAATGATTCCTGTGCACTGTCTATCACATGGAGTAATACACTCATGTCATTGGTTGACGCAGCTTAGGGAGAAATTAGAAGCATTTATTTTGATGCAGTGGATCTTCCTGTCAGTGTAAACACTGCAGAATCGTTATCACATATAATTAATTGTATAGAAGCCCCTGATCTTGTCGTGATTAATTGCACAGCAGTAGCTCCACTGTGTTCGTTTGGTTGCAGGGCAATATAACGTCCTTAGGCAACACACTTATATTCATGAGAGTGAGAAAATGTCTCAGTGTTAAGATTTTAAGAAACAGACCCGATGCAGATTTGTGATTCTTGGGCTTTGTGAAAAAAACCTATGTGTGTATGTGTGTGTGTGTGTCCATGTTTGGTTTAGGAACATGTATTGTGTATGGAGGGCCTATCTGGAGGGCACAGTCCAGGTCACCCAATCCAGAATCAGCACCTGTGATAACTACAAAGTCCAGGTTGCTGATCCGGCCAAGATGGCCCGACTGCAGAAGGAGCAGCAGCTGAGGAAGGTAATGCAGGTCGATCTCACTGCTCTGCTCAGGTTTCAGTCACTTGTGTCCTTTCATTCACAAAACCATGTGCACGGGCACTGATGTAATTCAGAGTGCGTGTCTTTCTTTTTTCTGACAAAATGACATTATTTTGGACTAGAGCTGCATATAACATCACATTTCAGATTAGTTCAGGTATTTTTTTTTTATTTTATGTGCATGAATTGAGCAGTTTAAAGTTTTTTCCCAGAGTCTTATAAATGTCAGGATGATTCTTTTACAGTGTTTAAAGTTTTCTGTCCTAACACCCCACGTACATTTAGCCATTTTGTGTGTCTTGGGCAGTTTGAATATTTTTTCCAATGTCATAAAAGTCAAACATCAATGCAGAAGCATTCCAGACAGATTGAAATCTGATTGTGAGACACATTCTAGCCAGATGTTACAAAGATGTGTCCACGGCTCATACGTGATCTTTGCTTCTCCCAAACATCACTAAGTCATTAAGCAGTCTGTGGAAGAAGCCTCCACAGGGTTTGTCCCCTGTGGTAACAGTAGTGGAGGTAATGAAATGAGCCGTTTTCTTTGTGTCAATTACAGAATGTTAAAACAGGAAGAGAGTAGCTTTTCACATTAAGATCATGCAGAAGGTGTGACAACATGCCGTAGCATTCATCTGATCCCCAATCAGTTCAACCATTTACTTTAGTGATCTGGGTAAAAACAAGACAAAACTCTTGCTCATATTTCATTCGTCAGAGTCATCTCTGTGTATAAATAATTGTTAACATGCTACATAAATTGTTATTGTTGTAATTAAGTTGTTAAAGTGCACCAGAGCTGCACAAGTTGTTCTTCCTCTGGCAGCTTCATGTACTTCACTAAAACCCTCTGGACTGGAGTTGCTCAGATCCTGGTTGTCATGTAGCCCTGGAGAACAAAGACCGATTGCAGATTTGATCAGATTTGTGATCTGGCCAACAGACACTCATGTGGCTAAATGTAAATGAAAGAGAATTAAATCACATCTGGATTTTATGTGTATGTGAGACACTTGAAATGAAATATGCACCACCTCTGTGACCGGAGCACAACTCCTTTCCTCTGCTGTTTTTATGTGCCGGGTCTGTGTAGCAATGCTTTATTGGTAATTGAAGATAAGCGTCTGAATGAGCAGCAAATGTGGATTTAATGCTTGTTCAGCACGAAAAATGTTGACTAAACGAAAGCAAAACTATTTATCTGTATGTAAAATGTTTCCTGTTGATGTTTGAGCTGCAACAGAGTCGTGACTAAGCTGCTGGAACATGGCCTTAAACTCTCCACTGATGCCATAACGATAATTATTATTAATATTAGTATTATTAGTAGTGCTTTCAGCAGCAGCAGACATATTCACGTTTTCTTTGTCCTCTCGTCAGTGTCCCCTTTAGAATCATTTCCAGAGGGAACTTACAGTAAACCGCCAGCGTATTACTGATAAGCTTTGTGATCAACTATCTGCCAACTGAGGGCAGAGGTCACAGCAGTAATCTCTCATCATAAATGATCAGCTGGGTATCAGTAATTGGGAGCACGGTGCGTCTGGAGGTTTAAGCCTGTTGCCACCGTGACTCAGTGCTGAAACGTAACCAGCGCTGCTCTCTGGTCTCTGCTGGCCACGTTCCACTGCCTGCAGCCTACAATGCCGCTCTTGTTCGCCCTCACCTTTCAGGAGATGCCATCGCTGCTCCTGTATAACGCACGCCAGAATGACATTACTTGTGCCACATGTTCTGTACATTTGCATAGTTGCACTGCGGGAATTGTAATTTGCATACATGTAAATGTCTCTCTTGTTTTTGTCACGGTCCTCAGTGTATTGAACAGCTGACGGTGGTCCAAGCTGAGCTGCAGGAGTCTGTGAAGGAGCTGACGAAGAGCAGGAAGAAATACCAGGAGGCTGAGACGATGGCCCAGGCCGTCAGAGAGAAGGCAGAGCTGGATGCCAAGTACGGTCCAAATTACTCCCCTATCTTTGTTTCATTATGGGATGTTATTTCAAAGTGTGCAAGCAAATGTTTTTAATGTGAAATAATTTTGGGGGAAAAAAAATCACGTGTCTGCTGCTGCCTGTAAAATGTCACATTTTGATTAAAAGTCTTTATAGAAATATACTGTATTTAGACATAAAACCAATTCGGGCTGGATTTAACAATTATTTTCACTATCAGTTAATCTAGAACATTAGAAAACATTAGCAAACATTAGAAAATAGTGAAACATAAACACATGTAATGTATAGTAAAAGCAGCAAATCTTCACATCAAAGAAGCCAAAATGTATTTTTACTTGAATGTTCACTTAAATAATTAGTCAATTATCAATAGGGTTGCTAATGAATTTTCAGTTGTCAAATCAGTTAATCAATTGATGAATCGGTTGATGTTGAATGTTGTTTAATTAGTTAAATATTGATCTGTAAAACTGTCTTTGAAAGTGCCTAAGAGCAAATACATTATGCAAACAACTGAAGCTGAAACAATGAGTCGATTTGTTGATTGACAGAAAATTAACCAGCAACTATTTTCATGATCAAACCATTTTTCAAGTTAAAAGTCCAAACATTCGATGCTTGAAGCTCCTCATATGTGAGGATTTGTGCTTTTTTTGTCAGTAATGATTGTAAACAGAATATCTTTGAGTTTTGGACTGCAAGTCCGTCAAAAGTTGACACAATTTTTCACAATTTTTTGACGTTTCACACTCCAAACAATTGATCCTTTCTGAGTGTTTGTTTTCTGGAGGCTTCTTCATGTTTCCACATCACATTTGTGGAAGTTGCATACCGGTTTCCAAATTAGCTGTAATGTCACAAACCATCCTTGTACATCCACACTGAGAAACTTTCTCTCCTCAGCACATGAAGGTGAAAACGGTGTTGTAGTTTAAATCTCTGCAGAAACATCATTCTGCAGTAAAGTTCAAACACACAAGTGAAGGAACAATAATCAAAACTTATTCTTGAGCTAACGGAGCTAATTGACAGTAAAAAATAGTCGTTACTTACAGCCCAACAAACAACTAACGATCAGACTGTTGTTGCTGGTTGGAGGGAGTTTTCTCCTCGCCCCCCTCATTCTCAACACTTTGTCCTGGCACAACATGAACAGCTGGCACCTTGACTCACCACATTGCAGACATTTTTCTGCCCGTCAGGAAAGTTTATTACAGAGACCAGACACCGCTCGCTGAAGGGTTGCTGTTGGAAAGGATTAGTCGCTGGACTGGCACTTATTCTAATACTACAAATACTACCCTCTTGTACACAGACACACACACACACACAGGTAAATATGTTAACTTCCAGATGTGTTAGTCTCAACCCTTGAAATGTCTGCAGAGTCAAACCTCCAGTGACTGGAGGTCATGATGGTGCGAGGCAGTAAAGTTGGATGATTTAATCTTTGTGTTTTTACACAAAATGATGACACTATATTCTTTGTTGCGACACTTCCTACATCTGTGTTGCAAGCTGTAAATGTTCTGATTTTGGTAAAGCAACAACATGCACTTAAGTAACCAGGTCACTCAGAGAAACCAGGTTATTCAGGTGATCAGTGCACGTTTACATGCACTGAATCTGTGTTTGCACGTATCCGGTCAGTGGTCAGACCTTGTGGAAGCATGACTTTAATATTTTAACTGGAGTAGAGATAGAAGATACTGTTTTTTGATTTTTGTTTTCAGCTTTTTTTGTCTGTCTGTGAAATGAAGACAGAGCAGCATTTTCCTCGCATTGAGAAAAAGTGTGAATTTAACAAATAGATCTATGTAGATTTGCAGAGACTATTTTCTATTTGTGTCAGTTTGACTGGGACTTGTTTTAGAAGAGAGAACGTAGTGATCTCCCCTTTCATCCAGCCGCTCTGATACTTTCCCCGTTAGAAGTCTTTGTGCTGCACATGTGTACCTGTAACAGTAACCTGAATACCTGTGTACATGACCAAGAGATCATCTTTCCCCAGGAGAACTCAGACAGAGACAATGATTTACTCCAAATCTACTCACCATACTGTTCATACTTTTTAAAAACAGTTTTATTCAGCAGAAACATGTGATTTTCAGTTCATTTTTCTCCCTGTTGTCCCTACATTAAACGTAAAATAATTAATGGGGTTAAAAAAAAAAACTGAAAACTGACCCTGTCTAATGTTTTTAAGTCTTCTGTGAACACTGAGCCTTCTTGCTTTTCTCCCCTCACTTTCGAGAATTTGTCAATAAAGCAAACCTTCGATTAAAAGAAATATTACAAATTAACACTTTGAAAATATATATAAAGTTGAACAATATCAGTCATTATCTTCTGTCTTTTCTTCTGTCCAGGTCCAAGCTAAGTCTCTTCCAGTCCAGATCCAGTCTGCAGAGGGCAAGTGTGAAGGTAATAAGATCTTTACATGTAAAAACCTGCTCCACATTTTGCTGCTGCAGTCAGTCAGTCAGCAGTGTGAACCTCTGTGTTTCAGCTGAAAGCCAAGAGGAGCGAGTGTAACTCCAAAGCCACCCATGCCAGAAACGACTACCTTCTCACTCTCACAGCTGCTAATGCTCACCAGCAGCGCTACTACGACACAGACCTCATGGACTGCATCAAGGTGAGGACATAGTCTCAGAGTGGGTGGGGTGGGCGGTGGGACATGAACTGTAAACCTAAAAACATGTTTCTGTTGTGGGCCGCAGGTCTTAGATGGCAGAATCTATGAGCAGGTAAAAGATTACCTGGTGTCGCTTTGTCAGACTGAGCTGGAAACCTACCAGGCTGTCCACAACACCTTCAGCCAGCTGTTGAACAGCTCGAATGGGGTAAGTCCTCAAACACACTGGTCTGACAGTACTTCATCTCAAGGGCTGGAAAAAAAGATTTTCAGATGAATCATTATTTTAATTGGACTGATCCAGTATCGATTCTTCAGATCCCAAGATCAGTCTTTGCATTTCCACCTTTTCTCAATAAACATGTGCATCTGTGTTACTTGAACCAGACAACAGAGAAGTTTAATTTAGGCCTGTCATCGAGTTATTCTTGGAATTAACTAGAGCTGCAACATTTAGTTGATTTATTGATCATTCATTTGGGGAAATTAATTAACTATTTTGATATTTGATCAGCATTGAAGCTATTTTTAAGCAAAAATGCTAAAAATTCACTGGTTGCAGTATTTGCTGGTTGTCTGTGTTGTTTTGTAACTGTAAAATGTGACAGGCATTTAATAGATCAAACTATGAACTGATTAATCAAGAGACTCTGCAGATTAATTGACATTGAAAGTAATAGTTAGTTACAGGCCTAGAATTGATATTAATTAGCATGAAGCTGATATTATCTGCTGCAGGCGACCTTTCTCATTTAATTTTAGTGAATGTGGCGACAGATATTGAGAATATTATACCTGAATTTACATCTCTTTGTTAATAAGCAAATTTATAAAGTACTTTGTCTATTTATCTCTCTAAAAAGAAATACAGACATGTTAGCATCAGAGCTAATCCATGTATTTTATCCATCTGGTTGTCAAAACTCAGAGTCACTCGTACTTGTGCACCCATTTTACTCTCTACTACTGTAGAGACCAGCTGTCACAGAGCAGAGCAGCTTTGCAGCTCTAGCAGGCTGAGGAGGACAAAACACAGTAAGACGCATTAAAGAAAGGATCAGCACCTGATCAGGTTTATTTCAGCTGATACTGATCCATTATAATGTGCCCAGATCAGTCCAGATCCTGCAGTGGGTTCAGGAGGTCTCTAATCCATTAGTATCACTCAGAGTCTTTGTGCATGTTGGAGGAGCTGAACTCTGCTGCCTTGCCGACTGCTAATTAATTGAAATGGTTTGAGTTACTTGGGCGCTCCTCGGTTACATGCTCTGGAGCCGCTGGCCTCTTGGAGTCTGTTTTGTTCGGGTCATCCTGCCTCTCTCTGGAGCTGGAGGGGCATTTTGTTTCTGCACAGGCAGGAATATGAACAAATCATCAGAGAGGGAAGCAGTGGGCGCAGGGGTTTTCAGCAGAGGTTTTCAGCAGAAATCACATTTCAGCCCATGTACTTCCTGTGTCAACACAATTCTCTGAAACAGATCTTAAGTGAGCTCTGTGTAATGTGACAGTCTGATCTGCAGCCATGAATATGTTCAGCTCTTTAATAGTTTGTGTTTTGTGGTTTAAATAGTTTTAAAATCATTTCACCCCAGAGCATAAAAGAATCTGAATACTTTCTCCTCTTCTGGTTCCACTGGTCTAATGGGAACAAGATGAGTGATACTGATAATGTTTTGCTTTAATTAGATCAGTGTCATCGTGCACTTAATCACCTCCAGAGCACTTTTATTTTGTAAAATGCTTTGTGTTATTTTTTTCTGTCACTCTTTAACCCTGTAGCCTCTTTTAATGTCCAGTAACGTTACAGTGGTTTGTGTTTTCTCATTTTTACTGGTCCATACTGTGAGGCTGAGTGTGTTTATAGATATTTCAGTTCTGACTGAAACATTTTTTAAATTATATTTGAGAAGATTCTGGACAGAACACAAAGAACTGACAGTCCCAATAATATTATAGTGATATAATCTGAGAAAAACATAATACACTCGCTGAGTTTCTCACTGAGTAACAGAATGTATGTTACTACATGATATGATAAATTTAAGCAAAGATAAATGTGGACAAAGACACTAAATAAACAGCTGATAACAGAAGTGATGAAGATGTTTTTCCAGGATTGTTTATTATGAATATTACACCTACTTTCCAGCTTTATCTGGAGAACCTTTGGACAGACAGTCACTGCAATATTTAGATGAGACTCTGTTTGATATAACTGAAAAAATAATAAACTCATAGCTGAAGAGTTAGAGCAGAAACTTTGTTACTTTATGATAGTAAAAAGACAAATGTGGATAAAATCAAGGCATAAATACAATACTGATGACAGGAATATTATAGGAAGAATTACAAATAATGTAGTTATTTATACAGTATAAAATAATATAGAGTACATAGATTCTTGCATGTGATTTGTGACATAATCAGTATAATATTTTCCATACTCTAAGTATGTTATGCTAACTGTAAAGTAAACCCCATCAGATATGTTCTATGTTAATGTAGGGATATTATGGGATATTATGTAGAGAGCTGGGTTTAATGCAAAGCTTTAGGGTTTGTTGTTTCTTTTTTCTTTTCAGTATTTGCTCATAGTGTTTTAGTGCATACTGCCTTCATTTTACACGCAGTCCTGCAGAATAATGTAACACATCTGCTGCCTTCATGAAATATATTGGGCACAATCAATAACAAATTTCAAGTTTAGGCATGTTGTCTGTATACAGATTGAAATGGATTTGGTTATATGAGCTGCTTGAGGCAGCAGTCGACACATTTTCTTTAATGTAACAAGATAAGTTTCTCTTCAGATTTCTGTCAGCAACTGAAGGTAAATATTTGGATGCTGATGGCTGCAAGTGATGAACTGAAGTTCTATAAATAAAGTTAAACTGTGGAACATCCCATACGGATATTTAGTATGTTTAGTTAGCCTCAACTTTCCAGTTTACCTTGAAACTGGAAACACTGAGCAACATTTCAAAATAAAGGCAAAAAAGTTGCATGGGGAAAAAAAGCTTTTTTTATTTTGAATTATGTTTGCAAATGTATGTATTTAAATATGTACTTTGTCTTTTTCCTTAAAACACACACATGTAGGTACTGCAGGAGTTTCACCAGCAGCTGTTTGCACAGAAGAACCCCATGTTTCAGAAAGCCCCGGACTTCTTGTACCAGCCCATTGACTCAGATACGGTAAATCCTAATGTTTTATTCTTCAGTTAATTTATTGCTGAATGCATAAAATGTCAAATGTGAACAGTATAAGAGGATTTCAATTTTTTTCCTCCCTTGCCCATTGACTTCATTTTGACCTGGATGCAGATTCATTAAAGTCGATACCTTCGGTGTTTATCACAGCTTCTCTGCTCAAAGTTGCTAATGCAGCAGACAGCGTTTTACAAACATCGTGTATACTGTCTGTGTTTTCTATGAGACACTAATGGCAACAAAGGAAATGCACTATACACGTCTGCATACACAGAAATCAAACATCTGCCACTTCTGACCACACAAATTCACATCTGGACCAGCATTTCCTCTAAAATGTGAAGCACTTCATATTGTTGCTTAATCTGCCATGGAGGACAGCAGCTGTTTTCCACTGTGACAGAGTATCAAAACATCCATAGAAACCTTTTTCATACCATTCCTGCAGTATGATCCACTTGATCAGTCCCTGTGCTCAGCTTTACATGTTACAAGCTGTTAGTAGCTACTATAGTTATCTAACACTCAGTTATTCTTTTGACAGTCTTGCTTTGAGGTTGCTAAAAAAAAAAATAGGCCTCTGATATCACACTTCTGTAAACAATGATGTGGGAAAGACGTGGCTGAGAAGATAATCAATACAATGGTCTTATCTATTGCTGGGGCTTTCTTTGGTTTTGATGTAACACCAGTTTGAGATAAGCGCTTGTTGTAAGACCAGGAAATAAGTTGGATATAAGCAAACACAGTGAGGAAACTGATGAATATAAAATTGTATCATCTGCATAAATATGATATTTGGGTATTGTAGTGGTCCTATAACAGATCCCTGTGGTGCTCCTGTACGGATCCTTAAGATGCTGAAATTTACACCATCATCAAATACAGTGAGGTAGTTCCTCAACCAAGAAACAGCAGCATCATCAAGACCAACTATGTGTTTGGCTTGTGTTTCCCTTAAATGAAGCGCTGTCTATGTTTCAAACCCCTGTCAGCAGTCAAATATTTCTATAAGTCACGAGCAGGTAAACAATGAGTGATTTTTCCCTTTAATATGTTGAGTTTATAAAGTTTAAAACTACCCAGTGTCACCCATGAAAATATGAATTGTTAAAGAAAAGTGAGACAAAATGTCTTTTATGACATTTATCATCTTATGACTGCTCAAGTTTATCTTGCAACCTCTTTAAAGGGCCCTGACCCTCAGTTTGGGAACCACTGATGTAAAACATTTCAGTTAAAACAAACTGGTGGAGCTGGGTCAGTGACGCAATCTGTCAGACGTGTAACAAAGCTCAACAGTTGACAGTTTAATTTGTTTAGACTAAATTCCAAAATCACTTCAAGTGGAACAAATAGTTCACGGGCATCGTGATGACTGAGCAGAATGTGGACACAGTGGACGCAGTGACCTGCTGTGGATTCACTGGCAGCATGGCCATGAAATCGGATTCAGACATTCATGTTCCCCTCAAGATGAACTGCAATAATTTATGTCAAAATTTTAATTTGTTAACTTGATTAAATTTGTTTCAGGACCAAAAACAAAACTAATGATATTCCCATCTGTGTTTATTTATCTGTATTTAACACAAAAAATTCAGAGGGCTGTCATAAATAGATATTTAGCCAGAAACTCCACTTAGAATAATGTTTATAAACCATGTATTGTTACTGAAATACATTTGGAAAACTTATATAACACTGGCCCTCAACTTGAAATGAACCTGCGATGGTGACATTATACCTGCTTAACATCAGCTTGTTAGTGTTGTACAGCCTCACAGAGCGGCAAGCACAGCTGTCTTGTTCATTGTTGCACATCTCCTCCGTGCCGGACTATTTCGGGATTTTGTTTATAGTTTGTTCTGATTGCAAAAGACTGAAGAATGTGACAAATTACATAAACCTGTCCAACAGATAATCCCTGCTTTTAATTTGTAGTGGAGTCTTTTACTTTCATGTAGTACTCACATAGGTTTTTGAACGACTTTATTTAATGTTAAATAATGATGAATATATGAGGTTTTCCATTTAAATTGTTCTGGGCAAGTGACCACCTGTCTCATCTCTTGTCTGAGTCATCTGGTTCATATGTGTCTGTCCACACGCGTTATAAAATCTGACCAGTAACTTCTACTATCTACACAGAGAATAATAATTAATAATAATTAATAAAACACTGTATGAAGAGAGGAATATACATGGAGTTTTTAGGTAGATAATCATTTCCTTTGTGTCAGCTTTCAGCCTCTTTAGTGTTCGAATATCAGCACCCATCAGTCTCAGAGCCCATTTAAAAGGCAGCATCAGAGGAATATAAGTAGTGACCTCATGCACAACAGGACATGAACTTTGACCGGTTTGCAAACATACAGTAATGGCTCTTATTTGAATTGTTATCTGGAGGAGCTTTACAGTCCCATTAAGTTATTGTGAGCAGCTCGTGTACAGTCAAACCATATTCAGACTGACATAAGCACTGCATGAAAAAGTGCAGCCCCCTTCATTTCCGTCAGACCAGTCGATGCAAAAAAAAAAAAAAAAAAAAAATCAGTGCAACGTCATCCAGCGAGGTGCTACAATGGCCGATTCACACGCAGGTTCATATGAACATGAGTGACACAACTCCACTGTTCACCTTGTGATTGTTGCGACACAGCTGATGAAATAATGCCACTGCAACAACTTTCCAGAGTTGTAAAATCTTTCCATATAGTACTATAAACTGCTGCGGAGTGTTCTGGCATCTGATAAGTTTAATGGAAATTCATGGATCGGTTACTTCAACTGGATTTAGTGGATTGGATTTCATCATTTTTCACCTGAAGCAACAGACACTCCTAAAATAACCCCTGTGTGTGTTTTTTTTTTTGTTTTTTTTTTTAATACAGTGTTGTTTTCAGCCTGAATTGCCTGCTCTCCCTGCTGCCCTGTTTTAATACTTGTGGCTATAAAAGTTGGGTTTTATGTGTGAAATTTGTGTCTACAACAGCCTGTGCACCTTATCAAATCCCTCCTGAGTCACAGGCACTAATTCAAGTGCATCTGTTCTGCTCTGCACTTTTTTGCACACCTGTCCGTGAAGTCTTTATTGTCTCCTCATGGACTGAAATCTATTTCTGACAGTTTTCCACCCATTCTGGTCATTTACTGCATATTTTGCCATCTATAAAACAAACATTAAATATCAGCATAAATGTCAACTTCAGTCCAGAAATATTTTATTATCGCCCTTTAAGATGCCCCCGGTGTGCATATCTGCCAGTGATTTATTGATGGCTGCTGCACATGGATGTAATGTAATGTAATGGAGTCTATGTCACACATACGTCTTTCCGAGCCGCAGGTCCTTTTCTCCTCTGCGCTGGCCCTCCGCTCCCCCGGACAACACTGGACAATTTGTTCAAACTGCAAACGCCGGTGTTGTTTTCATTGGAAGTCAAACAAGCAGCAGCCTGTTCCTAAAGAAAACATTAGTGGTGGAGAGCCCCCCCCCCCCCCCCCACCCCCCCCACCCCCCCCCCACCCCCTCCCCTCCCCGCCCCGCCCCACTCCCTCCCCATACCACTTGCCCCAGACAGAGGGATCCGGTAAGGAATAGAGCTGAACTGGGAGGGAGGGGCAGGAGGTAGGCCGGGCCCTGTGAACGGCCCATCTGTGAAAAGGAGGCATTGTGAGTGGGCCTCATCAGAGTGCGCTGACCCTCCCCACCCCAGCCCTTTTCCCTCCATACACACACACACAAATGCACACACACACTACTGTTGTCATGTGGAAAGCTCTTAACTCAAATTTTAAGGATGTTTTAATCTTAAAGCAGCTATAGTCCATATTTTTATAATCATGATTAGATGTGAAAGTCGTCATGATGAGCCTGAATCTGCAACTGTGCTTGTTCTTTTTTTTTTTTTTTTTTTTTTTTTTTTTTTTGCTGTCAGGTTTGTAAATTCACTGTTTGGATTCACTCACACACTTGTTTTCAGCTGTTTTTAGTGTAAAAGCTCTAAAAACCCACTGTACACTACCTGCTCAGCACCAAACAGCGGACAGACACAGCTAGAAAAGAAGCATTTAGCAGCTGAGGAGACAAATGTTTCCCTCAGGAGGTGATAGAGACCAAAAACTGAGCTAAAAGAGAATGAATATTGGACTTATGTTTGCATGGTGCACAGAAACCTGACTCTAAACCTGAGCATGTTCCCAAAGTGACCAAATAAATCAGTTACTGCAGGTTTAGTTATGAAGAAAACCTGATCTGTCCACCTTGGGTAATAGACAACTTTCCCACCTTAAAATCACCAGAAATACAAGGAACGAGCTTCTCATAAGAAATGTTCACAT
This sequence comes from Trachinotus anak, assembly GCF_046630095.1. Taxonomy (NCBI): domain Eukaryota; kingdom Metazoa; phylum Chordata; class Actinopteri; order Carangiformes; family Carangidae; genus Trachinotus; species Trachinotus anak. The sequence goes on from NW_027273871.1 coordinate 5,146,901, forward strand.
TTCAAACGGCTGTTCAGGATGTGCCTTGCATGCTTTGTTTTGCCGCTCCTGTTCTTGTTCTTGTTTTGATTCTCATGTTGTTATTTTTTCCTACAAAGCTTTAATTGGCTCTTAGAAAAAAAGCTGTCAGTAAAATCAACACTAGGCTCAGGCTTGAGGTTCAGGCTAAACTTTTAAGGAAATGAAACTAACTCCTTCAAGACTTTGGGTATTGCAGTTAATAGAAACAAGAAATACAACTCTACTATGTAAAGGTGTTTTCCTCAGTTCTGCAAAACTTAACTCTGTGGTGTGGAGGTTTTTATTTGACCCACCAACATACCTTCATGGACAGAGTGAAGCTGTTCGCTCTTCAGTGTTTCTCAGTGCAAATGTGTCTTTATGTTATGGTTCTTCAGGCTTCATAAATGTAAAAGATGTGGTGCTGATGCTGAGACAAATGCTCTATTCAAGCTCCGGTCCTGTGAATATCTGTCTTAGAGTACACTTTTTAAACTCGGCCTATGTAATATGTAAAGAGGAAGTTGCCACATCGACTTAACAGAAATGGTAAATATAACTTACACTGGTGGCATTTAGGAAGCCACATGGGCCTCCTAAAGGTGTTCATGTGTGTCATGACAATGATTAAAAGTGCATTAAGCAATATTTCATTTTAAATCCAATCTCCTCAGAGAGGATTAGTTCACAACGTGGTGTATTTTATCGTGAAAAACTATTTTTTTCAGAGGGAGTTCTTCTCTTTTTCGTAGGATTTTAATTCCTCTGAAATGGAGGAAGTATTGCCCTCGAACACAAATAATATGAAACCTCTTCCATGAAATATATTGAAGTTGTTGGAACGGTTTGTTCACTGCAACATAAACAGCTGACTGGAACAAATCTGTCATTATCAACCCCCTTATGTCAGCAGCTTGATAAACAGTATCTCTGTCATCTCAGTTAAGTTTTGTTAGGGTCTTGTTCTGTTCATCTCCTTCATCTGCTCGTCTCTCTCTCTCTCTCTCTCTCTCTCTCTCTCTCTCTCTCTCTCTCTCTCTCTCTCTCTCTCTCTCTCTCTCTCTCTCTCTCTCTCTCTCTCTCTCTCTCTCTCTCTCTCTCTCTCTCTCTCTCTCTCTCTCTCTCTCTCTCTCTCTCTCTCTCTCTCTCTCTCTCTCTCTCTCTCTCTCTCTGTTTGTAGGTGATGCAGCTACAGAAAGAGAGCGGGACAGCGGAGGAACACAGCCTGGACAAGGAAGCGAGGAAATGGGCTAGCCGCGTGGCCCGAGAGTACAAGAGCATCATCCACACACAGAGGGTGAGAATCAGATCGAACTGATAGATAATGTCACCACATCCTGTTCATATGATAGTCAGTCACTGAAACCAGCCACATCTGTCTATTTACTTTTGGAAGTTTGTTTACCAGTGCACATAAATACACACGGCTGTACGTTTATATGCTGTTTGAACATACAGCATATAAAATGTTTATAAGCATACAGAGCAATAATTCAAAGAGAATATTACTATTATTATCAAACATTGTCTATGTCCACCTCAGCTGTCAGATTATAATTAAAACATGGAACAAAGAAACACAACAATCAAGAAATCCAAAGCAATAAAACGGGACAACATTGTGCTGCATCGTTAGACACTAACACAGTGCACGGACATAAAAGTATATATGAAATGTTTGGTCATTCCCTCGTTAATTACATATTTAGTTGATTTTTGAAGTGACGAGGATACAAACCCTGCAAATAAACAGTAATTGCATGAAAAGGTTTGTCATTACTTAGTGACCCCCCCCCAGTCGTTAAACAGTGGGATGGAAATATTTTTCTTTGGTTGGTTGTGTGGCAGCCAGTGGCCCAGGAAACACTGCAGGGATAAACGGAAGAATAGATTCAACTAAATATCCACAAATTCACCAAGAAAATAACGAACAATGAACAACTTCAAGAAACACAAGCTGACAGTCCTCTGACCTGAGCATCACTGAAGATCTGTGGGTAGATCTAAAACTTTCTGTGTGTGCATAAACAGAAACATGATATCTGCAAAGAGGGGTATTAAGTATTGACGTAGTGGGACCCGAACCTTTGTACATGCAGCATTTACGTGTCATCATAGGACATAAGGCAATCCAGGTGCCTCTTGTTTTAAGTTTCAAGTCTTCATCACAAGCTTTTTGTTTGTTTCTGAGCTGCTCGTCCCAAAATTAAACCCTGTTGGTTCTCCTCAGTTTCTCCCCTCGAGGCAACACCACTGAAATCGTTTGGCTGTCGTGACTTTTCAAACAATAAAATGTTTACGAATCAGTCAGAACAATCAGCACAAGTTTTCCTACAAGGATGTCGTCGAGCAAAAAATCAGTTCATCATTCATTAAACATCATCATCATTTCCGTGAAACAACACACTAGGAACAAAGTAAAGGGAACCTGGGGTAACATGATCTCTGATAGTGGGAACAATTAGGTTTTTTATTGTGTTTCATCAGTTGTTATTGGTCTGTATATGTAGTGACCAAAAAATAACATTTACTCTTTTCTTAATATGTGTTTAACCAGGAAGCCTGATAAAGATTAGAAATCTCTGTCCTGGCCAAGATAGGCAGCAATAACAAAAAGCTACAGAGAAACATCATAAGACAGATGACACAAAATCAAAATTGAAAAGAAATGCAATTAAAAATAACATTTTTAATAAAGACGTGTAAAAATTTTTAATCCTTCCTGCCTCGTGTCTCTCATCTGAAAACCTCGGCCTCAGTCTGTGTGAGGTTGGAGAGGACCCGTCGAGCTGAGTGTATAAACTGCAGCGACGTGTTAGAGCCTTACTGTTAACGAGAGGTGTTGTAATATTACCATAAAGTTGTCGTAGAGTTAAACTAACTGTTAATGACCAACAGGAAGCTTCTGTCACTGAACTGGAATTTGGCCTTTACGGGGAAATAACACGGAAGGGCAGTTTGATAATAATAAATATGAGGATCATAAAATCATCCACCATGTGGGAAGCAAAGGACAATGAAGCAATACCTCAAGAGTTCAACATCATCACCACATCATATTAAGTACATGTTTCCAGTAACGCCAGGATCAAAAGTTTGTTTCCAGAAATGAGTCACTCTCAGTGAAACGTCTTCAGTTGTTTTGTTGTTGCACAGTTTCCATCCTACGCTCTTCTTATGAACTATAAAATATGGTTGTAATTGTTAGTCAATGTGAGGTTGTGTTTTTTTTTTTTCACTCTTGTGATTTGTTTTTAGGCCCTGGAGGAATATGGGACACAGGAGTCGGAGCAAAACAACAGTGAGCTGGAGACAAAGATGGAAGTGGCCAGGCAGAGTCTTCGGAGGGCAGAGGTAACGTGTGTGTGTGTGTGTGTGTGTGTTATGGAGTAAGAAGTGGGTTTCTCTGTTTTCTCAATCACTGTATTATAACTTAAAGTGGCCCTGGTGCTCCACCTGCTGGTTAAAAACTGAAATGACACATTAGGGTCTAATAAGTATTAATACAGTGCAGAGCTGCAAGGGTTAGTTGATTAATTGATTAGTCAGTCAACAGAAGATTAATCTGCTTAATCATTTGAGTAATTTTTTTAAGCAAAAAAGCCAAACATTTCATGGTTTCTGGCACTGAAATAAGAGAATTTTTCACTGTTGGTCACACAGATGATCATTATTCTTTAGGCTCTGGTGTTTTCTAGATTAAAGGATCAGTCATTTAATTAAGAAAATTGTCTTCAGATGAATCAATAATGAAGATAATCGTGAGTTAAAACTGTAACTCAGAGTATGAGCAGTAGGGTTTTTATCCTCCTGGCTTTCAGCGGAGAGTTTTAGCACCTCTCTGTGGGCTAAACAACCTCTATAAAAGTAAATTACACCTGTGATTTTCATTTAAGGTGATAAAATATCCTGTGAGCACCGCAGCTTTCTCACTGTGAGCCGGGGTCATGTCTAATGCAACATGGCTCCACATGGTGAGGAAATGCCTGAACAATCAGCCACTGAACATAAGCTGAAAGACAGTTGAGCAGTGGTTAGGAGGTGGAGGAGGAGTGAGTCATACCAATAATAACAGAAGGTGCAGTGGTTGTCCTCGAAACAAAGCCGCAGATAATTTGCTATTTACACAACCTTGCATTGAAAAACAGATAGGTTAGTGTTTTGTAACTTGGCACAAGGATTATCTGTGGAAATTGGTGTTTCAGTGACTGATCAGCGTGACGGACATTGCATGGAGTTGACCTCTGCAGACGGCGTCCAAGAAGAAAACCATTGTTCACAAAACTGTGAGATAAAATTTTTTGGCAGCACATCCTTTGGTCAGATGAAACCAAAATAAACTTGTTTGGATCAGATGGGATCCAGCATGTTTGGTGTGGACCTGGCCGGGACTAGCACAGGGACTGAACAGTGAGGATGCAAAAGAGAAAATATCTATAGACGGAACTATGAATGCACGTTTGCATAACCAAAATATTAAATGAAAAGATGACTCTCAGTCTCAGGCGGCTTGGCAGGAGAGGAATTTTCCAACATAACAATGATCCCAAACACACTGTAAAAATCACACAAGGGTTTGTAAAGAGGAAAAAACTGAAACTTGAATCCAATAGACCACTGGAGTATTATAAAGCAGAAGGTCGAGCAACAAACCCGTCCAGAGAAGAGCAGCTGAAAACAATCATCTGTGAAGAAGAGCAGAACAACGCTCCACACGTTTATTTAAGACTGGATTCATCCATGTCCAGGAGGATTAAATCTGTCGAATCAAAACAAAGCCCAACATAGAAAATATTTTAAAAAATAAAACAAGTCAAATCTCACAAGTTTCAGTTTGCAGTTGTTTTTTTTCATTATAGTTGTATTAGTCAAATGTGTCTGTTTTTCCAATCATACAAAATATTTATACATCACTCATCTTCATCGCTTATAAAATTTATTTGCTGACAGTTCACAACCAGAAGATGAATTTAACACCACAGTCTTTGCTCAAATGAAACCAAATAAAGTAGTTTGGATCAGATGGGCCTTGAAAGTGATGCTAAAATCACATATCTGCTATCAGAATCTGCTGCTGTTGGTCCACTTTCAGACCACAAACGAACCCACCAGTGTCCGGTTGGAGGCGAACCAGTGCCCTCCGGTTGTGAAGATCTCGTTTCGCTTGTTTAGTTTGTCAGTTTTCACGCCAGCCGAAACAAACCAAAGCAAAAGAGCAAACATCCCCGAGTGTGACTGAGTCAAACCAAACAGATGATGTGTGAACTCTTAGTTTGTTGGTAAAAAGCCACCGTGAATGAAACTGATTAGTCACCCATATCTTCTGCGTTTGTCATAACATTGAATGTGTCGTGTGTCTGTTTGTTGTTTATTTTGTGATGGCAGACGGTGAAGGTGAAAGCAGAGGCCCGTCTGGACCTGCTGAGGCAGGCGGGAGTTGCTGTAGAGACGTGGCTGAAGAGCGCCATGAACCAGGTGATGGAGGAGCTGGAGAACGAACGCTGGAACAACCTCAGCACCAACGACCCTTCACTCTCCGTAAGACCCACAATGCACCAATGTGTAATAACTTATCTACATGTGAGGAAGTAGCAGTTCACTTACATTTGTTGAGGCCATAGCAGAGGACAGTTTATCTATTGTCTCCAATATCAATAATCAATATAGGTCTATTTTTTGTTGCTGTGTCAGACAAAGTAATGGCTGGTTTCTTTCTGCAGGGGACAGCAGATCTGGAGCGAGAGGATGAGGAGGAGATGGAGGACAGTGGTGAAGTGTTGGACGACAGCAGCTCCAGCCCCTCCAGCACCTTGAAGAACTATCCCCTCACCTGCAAAGTGCTCTACTCCTACAAGGTGCCGGCAGAGTACAAACTGTGGCTTTCTGTGCACGTCTTCTGACCCACTGTTGTTATTACAGCACATAACTTGTAAATAATGTGTAGAAACTGGAGCTGCAACAGTTAGTTAATCAAATTTGCTGCTTTTCTTGGTCTTTAATCACAGAAAATTGAGTATTTTGTTTTGTTTTCTTACGTTTATGTGTATTTAATGACATCTCATGCACTCAAATGATTAATTGATTAATCGAGAAATGTTCAGCAGATTTTAGCAGATTAATAATGAAAATGATCAGCAGATTGCAGCCCCAATAAACTATCGATGTTGCAACCCCTGCAAACTTTTCTAAGCAGCTAGAATCGATGGTTTCTCTCGACTTTTCAGGGCTCATAATTTATTTCTGTCGCCCCCAGGTGGTCAAAAAAAAAAAAAAATCTGATGCTGCAGGTTTAAACTTGACACCACTGACAAATGAATGCATCGATTTCTATAGACACTGATAATCAGATGTCTCTGTTGTGTGACTGTAATGTAAGTGATGAAACATGTGAGAGTGCGGCATTCACTTAGTTAATATTGCAGAGAGTGTTTAACAGAGCACTGATCTATAGGAGATGAGTTTGTACTCAGTTAACTTCTGCTTCAGCTTATTTTCATACAAACAAACAAATTGACTGACTGTTTGTTTTCAGGCGTCTCAGCCAGACGAACTGACCATCGAGGAGCAGGAAATCTTGGAGGTCATTGATGATGGAGACATGGAGGACTGGGTCAAGGTACACTGGATCTCCACAGACTTGAGCTTGGCTGTTGAATTTGTAGACACATATGTCAGCATTTTAGCTTGTTGTGGATTTTCCACCACCATCATCATCATCATCATCAGTATTTATTTTCTGTATTTCCAGGCCAGAAACCGCAGCGGGCAGGTGGGCTACGTCCCAGAGAAATACTTGCAGCTGCCTTCCTCCAATAGCCTGCTGAGTATGCTGCAGTCTCTGGCTGCACTCGACGCCCGATCCCATTCCTCCAGTAACTCCACTGAGCCTGAGACTGAGCTTCCAACCGGGTCTGTCAACGGAGACTCCAGCGGTGAGCAACACTTCTAATGAATGCTTGTACAGTTTGGGCATCTCAGAGCAACCTACATATTCTGTTGATGCTCGGTGTGAAGAGAAGTAAATACAACTCCTGCAGCAAACAGACATCAAGACTGGAAAGATGGATTCCACTAAAGATGAAACTGATAAGAGGCAGGCTTCTGCAATAAGACAGTGATCCAAAGCAGATCTCCAAATCCACCGTGAACCACTTCAGAAAAACACAAGCTGGAGTTTTTGGAACCAACCTCAGTGAACATCACTGAAAATCTGTGGGAGGTTGTTAAACCTGCTGAGTGTGAAACAGGCGAGAAAAACCTTGCAGCAGGAAGAGCAAGGGAAACTTCATCAAGAACAGAAAGACTCTGCTGCTGCAAGAAGTGTTTGCAAAAGGGGGGGGGGTTACTGAGAACTTTTTCACATGCCACAATCACTGTTTCAGTTTTTTCTATTTTTAAATTTCATGAAATAAGAGTAACAGTGCAGTAACATTTTTAATGTCTGTTTTCTGCAGACTATTTACTTCTTTTATTTCCTCAGTGGTGAATAACCAATATTTCGTGTCGCATTATGTTGTAGTTTCTGAACTTTCCCCTCTTCGTTGCAGTGTCATTTGCGAAGGCTTTGTACGACTACGCGGGACAAACCGACGATGAGCTGTCGTTTCCAGAAGGTGCCATCATCCGCATCCTGAGCAGAGAGACCCACGAGGATGACGGGTTCTGGGAGGGAGAGTTTAATGGCGTCGTCGGCGTCTTCCCTGCAGTTCTGGTGGAGGATCTTGCCGGCGGCAGCGAGAATGGAGATGGACAACGAGACAGCAGTGCACAGGTATGAGGATGCTCCCGTGGTTACAAATAAGAAAAAAACTGCAGGATGTGACTGTTATGGTAATTATGGCTGTATCTTGATGAGCGGAGATGAGTTTTACACATGATTTCTATTGCTTGAAAGTATCTCACATTCTTCAGTTTTCACCTGATCAATCAATTACATCAGATACCATTCCTCAGCAGGTCGGGGCTGTTCTGGCAGCACACGAAGGACCAGTGGACGATGGCGCTTACAATGTTTTAGCTCATCACTGTATGTGCAGAGGGATGTTTCTCCACTGCCCAAGTCTGTGTTGTGTGCCAGTACAAGTGGGAGAACAATAGCTGTTTCTGTACTGGACGCCAGTCTCTCTAATCACCCAGTTAATATACCCTACAGTTTGCATGGATACAGTTTGTTGAAATGAAATTAAAGTCAGATTTTCTGCTGCTTAAATAGTTTGTTGCGAAATCTGCATTTTTATCTGTTGCTGTAAGTTGGGAATTTAAGATTTTTTTCTACTCTCACATTCCTGATAAGTACAAACCCCGGTTGACCGAACGAGGCCAGTTTACAACAACTTTTTGTAGCATCACTCATCCAAAACGTTGGTATTTTAACTGAGTAAATTTCTACTTTTTGCCTGTTGTGTTCCAGGCCTCCCCCTCCACTTTGGCCCAGTGTGACCGATCCCCCCGTAGTCCTTTCCAGCCGGGGCCTCTCCACAGCAGCCCCCTTCAGACACCCACTATGTCCTCCCCACTGGCGAGCCCCTGCAGCGCTACAGCCTCTCCCATTGGCCGACCCCCCGCCTATCACAACGGACATCACAGGCCGCCACCAGCACCACACAAAAGCCCCTTTCACAGTAAGATCCAAGGATTTGGAGGATATGTGAAAAGTAATGCAACTGTTATAAATTTGTTGTAGAAGGAAAAAGTGACTAAGCTGAACTGTCAGTGATGGTTTTCTGTGTCCCCTTCAGGTCCAGCCCAAGGCTCCCCACAACCTCCCAAATACCCAGAGAGTGGATCAGGCACCATTCGACCTGTGAGTAAACTAGTGTTCATTCTGTCAGCTGTATTTACATTTAGTCCAAAAGTCCATGTTTAGTAAACTTTATCCTTTTTATTTTTAGTCAATTTTGAGTCGACCAAAACTCTGGATATTTCAGTCTCGATTAAGTAAAAACAAAACCCAAAAAAAAAACAAACCATACACTAGACATGTAAACCTTTCTTTAGTCATCATACAATTAGTTGATAAAAAACGTTTTAGCCTGGTTCAGTCCAGACCAAGAACTGCTGCTTTTAAATTTGATTTCATCCAACTGATAAAAATTAGCCACAAAATGTCAGGTTGAATGATTAATTATGCAGCTACGCAGAGAGGGAGTCTGGTCTGATGTTAAGCATTTAAGCAAGTAAAACAATAAAGTCTGGAAAGATGCAGCAACATCTACTATCTTAGACCTTTGCTCACCTGTTCTTATGTCTCCAGACTGTAATAGAGACCAATTATACTATTAAAAGCTGTATTTAACTGAGCCATCGATTGATGGATGTGTCCAGGTCCGTGCTGCTCCCCCGCCCCCGAAGCAGCATCCTCGTGGGCAGGTGAAGCGGAGGGAGGAGGTGGAGATCACGCTGGTGTGAAGGCTGCACCCTGGTGGTGGCAGCAGCAACGGCTCTGTTCAAACCAGCTGGGACTTGGCGGCTCTGCGCCTCTAAACGCACTCCCAAAGGAAACCCGAGGAAACGTAAACCCCCTGAAGACGCCCTGAGGCCGGGAGAGGCCCCCCACTCTGTCCTCGTAGGGTCAGTGTGCTGAGGAGGAACGTTGTGCCTTTCTTGTTTAACTTCCTCTCCCTCATTTCTCTTACTCCCTCACCCAGGGTTTGTCTCATATCTGAATAATAATGAATAGGACCAATATTATAATTTTTGCTCTTCTACTCAGACATGAATCATTTCAGTCCTAAACAAATATATTGAAAATTGACAAAATATTTGCTGTTACCAATCGCTCGTAGTGATTGATACGTGATAAAGTGCAAAAATCTGACTTGTTGCTGTGTAATATGAACAAAAACACAGTGAAACCTGTTCATCAGTTAACACATTATCGGCCACAGATGATGATAAATCAAAGGGAAAACCTAAATAATGAGTGGAGTCAGGATGACAGTGCCCTCGTCCACGGGGCCTGAGGGGTCACTGATGGTGTCATATGGTGGTTTGAACCATACTCAGACACTTGATGTTGGTTTTTCCTTTAATTTCTCATCTGTCTGTAGGAATGATGACTTCACTTGGACACAGTAGTTTGATGTTTTGAGAAATTTTCTCACGGAGCCTTAGAAGAGAAGATTGATACCATGTAGATGTCTGTGCGTTAAGTTCAGAGCTGGAGCCAGAAGGAGATTAGTTTAGTACGACCGCCGCCGGATCTCATCATACCAGCATTTAAAACAGCTAAATGTTGCAAATCAATCTTTCATATCAAGTCGACTTTTGTGAAATTTGACTTCATTTTACTGCTCTTGGTTATTTATGGATCAAAAACGCACCAATGAAGAGATCATGTCTTTAAGTTATTTCCACTTTAGAGGTGTATTTGTAGCATTGGAGAGAGTCGGGTTAGCTGTTTCCCCCTGTTTCCAGTCTTTATGCTAAGCTAAGCTAGTCGCCCTCTTGTCTCCAGCTTCATTTTAACCAAGACAGACATGAGAGTGGCTTCGATCTTCTCATCTAACTCTTAGTAAGAAAGCGAATAAGTAACTATTACTTTAACATCACTTCTTACAGCTACATTGACTGAACTAGTTACAGACATCGTGATAATGAATAATGACTCTTAAATTCAATGTTCTTCCATTCATAAATTCATGAATATAAGGAAACATTCATTTTAATAATAATATAATGATTTCAAACATAAGACCCAGCCCCATTATCAACAGTTGCGTCTCACTGTGTCGTTTACTGTGTGGCTCTTTCTCTCTTTTATTTCCATAAACTGATATTAGGCTGTCGAGACCTTTCACAATTGGATTACTTCTATGCAACAGAGTTAATATCTGGCCGGACATCGCAGCGTTTTGCGAACATTTAGCTTCAACACAAACCAAAAGTCTGGTTGTCTCCACGCTCGATCAAAACGCCAGCAGCGGGCGAGGCTGGTCCTCTCCTCGAACACGCGGACTGTAACTGACCACAGTTACATAACCAAGGGAAAAGTGGCAATTTTAGTTGAGTGATTGTTGTGTCAGTAGGGAGAATCTCCTAGAAACGTTTGATCAAAATAATAGATCCTTTACATTTTATGGTTAATTTTTAAACCCTGCTTCTTATATTAGTTTTCTTTGCACCAAAATGCTGAGAAATTCCTGAACATTTAAGGGAGAAACGTAGTGCGTACATGCATAGTCTAACTTTTTTTTTTCCCCTCTTGTGTTGTAAAATAAAGATCTAGAAATGTTATTATGACTCTAATGTTGCCAGTAAAGTTTTGCTGGTGGTTTGTTGAGGAGCAGGTTGCAGTTGGTGACATTTGACACTGAGGTAATGTGCAGTTTAAACACACCTTTATTTTTAAGGAGGAAACCATCCTGAGCTGCTAGCTAGTCCAATTTAAAAATCTTATACTGTCATAGTGAAGCACTTTTTGATGTCTTCTTATTCCTTTTCAGTATTGTGGATGCTACAATGTTTGTTCAATATTTCTCGTTTGACGTTTTGTTTACCAGCTATATTGGTATAAATACTTTTCTTTTATCGGCTCTTGCGTTATTTAGCCTTAAATAGCCCGTGTAGTGTCTTTGAGTGAGATTGAGATATGACCTTTTGATCGTATTGTTTTTTTTTTGTTTTTGAAATATTAATAGTTTACAGAGAGCTTGGAGATGGATATCTGTACAAATAATAGCACAGTTTTTGTTTTTTCTTTTTTAGAATTAGGATGAAAACCTATTAAACCGTAGTTGGATTTGATCAGAGGAAAAGAGATATCTGTCAGCCATGTTGCTGTGTTCTCGTTGATCTCCTTGAGATCTGAATGACATCAAACTTATTTTTGAAGTTTGCATTTACCCTGTTGTATTAACAAAAAGAAAAAAAAAGATCTCTTTTCCCAACAGAGAAGTTGTTTTTGTTAACTTGCTACTGGTTTTTGATTCCACGTCGAGTCTGAATCTGAAATTCAGTGACAAACTGCCCACGTTTTACAATGAAAGCTCTGCAGAGGCTGTCGAGCGACATATTTACACACCAGTGGATGTTTAACTGTATTTATTGTGTACAAATAAATGTGAAATAAAGATAGCTTACATGAAATAAACAAGACTCCGTTTTAATTATGTCACTTCATTTTCTCTCCTTTTTGTCTTTGGTTTTGATGAATTCTGTTGTTACAGTTTTTCTCAGTTATTTTCTCAGCTAAAATTAACATTTGTATAACAATGATGACAATGTGAAAGAAATCTTTGGTAGGAAGGATTGTCACCTGAATCTGCAGCTCCCCTCAGCTTTACACAGCTTTATAGTGAATTCCAGCTCATTTTTAACAGTAAATTTACAGTTTTCAGTCATTCTCAACATTATTTTTTAGCCTATTTTCAGCTGAAAAGCTCTCAAAACCCACAGTGCACCCACCAGCTCAGCACCAACCCGATCAGACACAGTTAGAAACCAGCTGGTGAACAAAGTGGAGCATTTAGCAGCCAAACAGAAGAGTTGGTAGAGAAGAGAAACAGAACTAACAGAGAGTGAATATTAGACTTACACTCAGCAGGTTGGACACAAACACGATTGATGAATGAACGATAATGTTCCTCTGTAACCGCTGGATATGTAAATCAGCAACTGTTCCCTATCGAGTTCTTCATGTCATCTTTATAAGGTGATAATATGTCAGCGTTGAGTCTACAGTCTGTTCTGCAGCCCTCAAGTGGCCAAACAAAGTTGTTGCAGGTTGAATCACATTTTCTGAGCCACTGTTTCAGGTCTCGAAACACAGAACAATCACCGCTCTTAAACTCAGTCAGGAAATGTCATTTCTCACTCAGACTTTCCTACAATAACCCAGCGATGAAGGCGAATGTCCTCTGCAACCATCGACATAAACTCACACTAGTTTTAACTATAACTGGCTACAACAGCTAAACCACAAAATATTCATCTTAGAGAATTTTGATATTTTTACTATGGCTCAACAATTAATCAATAATCAAAATAGCTGCAGATTCATCTTGACTTGTATTTTCTGTTGGTGGTTTTATCTATAACAAAGCTTATTTTCTAAACACATCTTGTGTTCTGTATGTAAAATGTTAATTTGTGAAGTAACTAAAACTGTCTGATAAATCTAGTGAGTAGTAAAAAGTATAATACTTTGAGCTGGAGTGGAGAACAAGTTCGTAGTAGAAGAAAATGGAAATTGTGCATTCAAGTAAAGTACTTAATAGAAATGAGTTTTGTACATTGTTATATTTGTATTTTTTCTTGAGGAAATTATCTAAATATGTTTTCTACCACTGGAAACACTAAGTTTCCTTCATGGACTTAACATTGTTAAAACATCAATATGGGATTTTCTTTAAAAGTTCTGAAAGAAAGTCCAACTTTTAGATTTTTCGTGATTGACTCTGGTTTGCAGTTAAAAAAAAATCAATGTAAACAAAAACTTTCTGCTCACTGTGATGCGTTCACAGTCACAGGGTGGTTGTTATTGGATTATTTGGTTAGAAGTGTAATTACTACTTCTCCTATGGCACTCATTATCCACACAGAAAATTGCAGCTTTGCTTTGGACAGATCTGTTGGAATTGAATATGCTGTTTTGTTTTTTTTTTGTCTTTTTTTGTCCACAGGTATTTAATTTAAATGACCCACAGCTAAAACATGTGCACTCAAAGTGACTTCTATTTGTTGTGAGGTTTAGTGTTGGTCTCTGCTCCAGAAAATGCAGGATAATGCATAAATTATGTAAATAGATTGAATACAATTTAAAACAAATACTGCAGCTTCTATGGACCCAAACTCCACATGAACCACATCTGGAGGCAATAATAGTACAGACAATGAGAGGATCTCTGATATCTGTATTATCTTAGCAGTGTAAATTAACTTAGTACATTTACTCAAGAACTGCACTTGAGCACAGTTTTGAGGTACTTGTTTCTGTTTTTACTACACTGACTAATTAACACGCTTAAGTCTATGAGGAGTAAATGTGAGTGAAATTTCCTTTTTAACTTAACTTGTAGCATTCTGGATGCTTTTCCATTATTTATTTATTGTATTTGTTTTTCTTTTGTCCGACGTTTTATTTTGTTAACACCGGAAGCAGTTAGATTGATTCCGGCTAGCTTGACAGTGGTGTGGAAAAGATGGCTGCTTCGGCGGCAACGGCGAGTTCTTCCCCTGGTTTGTGTCCGAATTACGCCGTGATTTGCTCCTTCCTCGAACGGTACGGAGCCTTGCTGGACTTACCGGAGCTCACCTTTCCTCAGCTGGAGAGATATCTGCAGGACACATCCTCAGGTAGGGCGGAAACAGCCCCTGGACCTCCCCGTCGCTGTAATGATAATGGTACCGTGCTAGCAGCCTAGCAGCTATGTTAGCTAGTTGTGTGTTATTGTGTGGTTTTCTATCCTCCTTCTTCACTTAAATGTGAGTTCACCGCGCCTCAGAGCTGCTCTTCGAAGTGGAAAACGCGTCTGCGCGTAATTAAACGCTCATCCGAGTGTGAAGGTGCCGAATTAATCGAGGTTTTCTGTCACTTTTTAGCTTTTGAATTGGGCTTAATTTTTTCCAAGCTGCCTTTATCTGCCACTGTAACGCTCCTCGTAACACAACACAGGACACAAATGTGCGGAGGAAACGGGGTCTGGGAGGCGGCAAAGGTGCTGATAATTCATGCAACACATGCTGGATATCGATCCTCAACGGGTAGAGGTGTCCGTGTTCCCGACAGCCACGAAATTGTGCACTTTATTTACAGTTAAAACATTTTGTCATGTAGTGTTTCGCACTGCTTCTGTCAAGTCGCCTGCAACAACGGGGACATCCGGTGCAACCTTTCAAAACAAAACGTATTTTGTCACCGAAAACACAACTTTGTCAGTGAATAATACACATTTATGGCTCGCTGTGCATTTACTAACTCTTTCGTGCACACTTGCGTTATTTCCATACTTTTGTTGGCACGTATATTCCACAGATTAAGCTTTTTTTAAACGGATATTAGGTTAAAGTCGGTGAACTTCCGTTTGACCTGCTTTTTTGTGTTTGACTTGACTATTTTTTTTTATACAGTTGTTGCTTTGCGCAGGCGCCAAGTGTCCAATAATTTTCACCTCACATTGACATCTGCTCCGTTCAAATAATCTCACACAGATACTGAAGTGAAGCAGGTTTCGGAAATTTGAAACTGGGCTGTAAACAGACTGCAGCAGCTCTGGGTTAATAGGCTCCAGACTAAACAAGTATAGGTACAGTGGTGTTTGATCTAGACCAGGTCCAATGTGGTGTGGATAATGTGAGATCATCCTTTTTCTGTGCAGTAGTTGGTTTTTCTATCCAGTATGATGTGAGATAAAGAGCTGCCAAATTGCCCTTTGTGTGTGTGTGTGTGTGTGTGTGTGTGTGTGTTGTTTTTTGGTTGGTTTGTTTTGTTTTCACGATTAAAGTAAAGGTCTTTACGCTCTCCTTGGTAATCTAGTCCAGATTTGACAACTATGTATAGTTGTTTTTGAGCTAAACCTCGTCTAATGTGCTGATGTGATTGGATAAAAAACACAAAATCACAACAGTATTTGTGTTTTGTGTTTTCCCCAGTAGAGGAAAAAGGGTTCACAAATCTGAAACTGTATGGTAAACACTCACTGGCTTTCCGGGGTTAATGTGGTCCAGACTTAACAAGTAAAGATATCATGGTTTTTTTATCTAGACCTGGTCTGATGTGGTTTAGATAGGGGGGAAAAATCAGTGAAATTGCTTTGTTTGATTGTTTTCTCCAATAGAATAAAGGTTTCACAAATCTGATACTGTTTTTAAACAGTCTTTAAACTCTCCTTATTAATGCAGTCCAGATTTTCTCAATGTACATGTGGTGGTTTTTGATCTAGACCTGGTCCTCTGTGGTGTGGATAGGGAAGAAAATTCCTGTGTTGTGAAATTGCCCTTTTTGTGTTGTTTATAGTAATATGATAATAATAAGTATTATTACTATTATTGGTATTATGGACTTTGTTGTTCCTTTATGAAAGGACACAAACCGACTCACTGGGATATTAAGCTAAGGAGCTGAGTGGTGGGTTTATTTTAGAAGGGTCGGGAAAACTGTATGATATGACTGTATTTATTTATTTTTTTTGCATTGCTGTTGTATTTTGTTTTACATCTGTATTTGTATATGTTTTTTTAGATGCTCTGGCACAGAAACAAAACCAACAAAAAAGTAGTATTTCAGGTCTGGGTGAAGGGTGAAGATCATTGCAACTACAATATGTATAAAAATCTGGTGTGTGTAGGAAACAGTGTAGCCACCAAGCATGAGACGTTACCTACTGAGGTCACAGCCACCAAGTCTGATATCTGACAGTGTTTCTTATTATATGTCAGACGGTGCTCGACACATCCCAAGTTGTATCTTTAAAAACAGTTTTAGACACTGATCACTTTGTCTGTCGAATCTTCCCTCAGTCCCGAAGCTGCTGGTTGATCTTCACGTCAAGCTGCTGAGGAAGATCGGCAAGTCGGTGTCAGCAGACAGATGGGAGAAGTATCTCGTCAAGGTAAATGGTTCTTTCATACACATATGAAAGCACTGCAGCGGAGAAAACTGGTGTTCAGGCAAAACCAAAACAAGGATGTAAAAGAGGCCAGAACCGTCCATAGAGCTGAGGGGAACTGCAGAGTCAGGTGCTGATTCTCTGTGGGTTCATCACTAAAAGCCACCTTTCACATTAGCCATTTGATCCATTGATAATATGAAAAATATTGATTAGTGCAGCTTTTAAACCAGTGGGAAAGTATCTGAAATCACATTCAGACACTCAGACTGTCTATTAAAACCCTGCTTACAATTAATGTATCACTCAAGCATGTGTTTATGAAATTGGTCATAATTTCTCTTCACCCCGTGGAGACGACATCTAACTGTGATGTCTGTGATGTGCAGCTTTTTCTTGAGCTGTCAGAAAGGTGTTGATTTAACTGTGGTAACTGCTGAGTTGTTATTCTGATATATTCTACTATGAAATGATGTTAATACAACAAGTTACTTCATTTTCAGCCCGAAATGTTGACGGTTCAAGCGTAATAAATGTGTCAGTCCGTGTGATGCGCTACAAAACATTAATCAGTACATTTGTAAAATTAATTATGTGAGTTCTTGTTTTTGTTGCAGGTATGTCAGGAGTTCAACACAACATGGGCCTGGGAACTCGAACAGAAAGGGTACAAGGAGATGACGATGGAGTGCAAGACGGGGATACTTAAAGTAAGTTCGTGCTTTAACAATGGAAGCCTGGTCTCCTCACCCCGCCGTAGTAGTTGCTTTGTTTTATTACAGCTTCACAGAAAAAAAAATGGAAAGAGTTTATTATTTTAGAGCAACTAATGAGCCTTTTTCACAGCAGATGTTTTGATGTGTCATAGTAGGAAAACCACAAGTGTTGTCCATGATATTGATGGTTGAATTCCATTTATAGATGAGTCTGAAATCACTTCCTATTTATAATATAGAGCACTGTATTTAGCCCTCAGAATTACCACAGTGAAGCAAAAAAAAGTCCCAATACAGCAATGTGCTGTATTTTGCAGAGCTTGCTGCTCTGCAAAATACGTGAACAAGGCAGTGACTTAAAATACATCAGTGCTGATGATGGGGGGCTGATATTGTGCAGCTCAGACACTGGATGGCGTTAGGGGGGGGACGTGCTCACTCAGAATTAGTTTATAAGACGTGTTGTTCAACCACGTCCTAACAGCCACGCTGAAAGGCGAAGTGAAAGGCCGGTCGTCGTGAAGAGGAAGGGGGGACGTGATGGTCTGTAAATGTCTCTCCTGGAGGAAAATCTGTGGCGTGGCACTTGGTTGTTCACAGGAAAAGTGACAGAAATAGTTGTGTAAGGAAAGAAGAAAGAGTTAGTGAGAAACTCAACCCCAGCTCCACACAGCTGACCAGTCACTATGTGAAGTGGGTGTCGGTGATGTTGGATCATCGGTTGCAGATGGGTTGGATACAGACACCATGCAAAATCCAAAACATCAACTGAAACGTGATATTTTGTGGAACTTAATGCCAAACACAGTAAATAAAAAAATATCTGCAGGGCCGTCGCTTTCATGCAAATTAAAAAAATCACTAGTTTGAGCGGGTACTAAGAACTTAAAAGAATTTCACACGCAAACCTAGTGAGTAGTTGTGGTAAACCATCCTGCCTCCAGATGTGAGCAGCCAGGTTTCCAAACAGCAACATGTGTTTAACTTAATCAAATGAGTAATACTGTGTTTGCTTGTAGAAATACAAATAAACCAGTGAGCATACTGGGTTTAACTGGCTAAATGTTTATTCTCTGGACTGTTAATGAATGTTTTTGACAGTTCCTATAGTTTTATTTTCATTCCCACAACTCGAGTACGATGCATTTTTACCCAAACTAACAAAGATAATTATGCACAGTACATCTTGTGATAGCTGGTGTGGAATTACGAAACATCTGTGCCTCTCTTTTCTCTGCAGTATTTATGTGAGAGTCAGTTTGATGAAAACGTAAAGTTCAAAACTGCCATCAATGAGGAGGACCCAGATAAGATGCGCCTGCAGCCAATTGGCCGAGACAAAGACGGACAGATGTACTGGTTTCAGCTGGACCAGGACAACAACGTGCGCGTTTACGTGGAGGAGCAGGACGACATAGACGGGTCATCATGGAAGTGCATCGTCAGGTAAACAGGCAAAGGATCTTTTCATGGAAAGAAATCCGCTGCAGGCTGTGAAATGAAATGAAATTTAAATGGCAATGCTCTCAATAAAAGCAGGTACACTGTGTTATTTACTCGCCTTTATTCTTCCTCACTTTTCTCCCTGCAGAGATAGAAACGACTTGGCTGAGGTTGTGGCTCTGCTCAAGACACAAATTGACCCTGAGCTGTTGAAAAAAGACGAGCTAAAACGGGAAACCAAACCTGACAGTGAAGAGGATGAAGACAAAGCAGAAGGTGGTAAAAGTTGGACTTTTAAAGTGTATTTTTTTGCTTTTCAAGAGTTTTCGATCCTACAACTTAATGTGTCAGATCTTCAAGTTATGACCTGGAACTTTTTATAATAAAAAAGATAAACACTAGCTAGCTTAAGTGCTATTTTTTGCTTCATAATGCAATTAAATGTTTTTAAAACATGAGAAAATGGTTTGGTTCAAAAAATGATTGAATCAAATTGTGACACCAAGAGATTCCCAAAGATTTCCACCCTTGATCTTCTTCATTTGATCTTTTATTTGTATCACAGGTGATGTTAAAAAGAAGGACGTAACATCAGATGAAGACAGCGAGGACTCCAGCAAGGCTGCCCGCCCAGTCTCACCAAAGACTGAGAACAATGAGAAAGTAACACAGAAAGATAACTTGAAACCAGAGGCGTCTCAGGCCAAATCATCCCTGAACGGCATCGTCGAGGGCAAAACTGAAGCAGAGCTCCATTCAGAAAACATCAGTACAAAAGCTCAGAACATCAAAGAGGAGCCAATGGAGGTGTCAGACACTAAAACAAGTACAGCAACAAGTGAAGCCGCCTCTGAAACACTGTGTTTATCAGTGAAGACAGAGAAAGGAGAGGAGGCCAAGAGGAACAGTGCAGAGGAGATCCAACAGGCTCTGAAGAATGACCAGCAGGCCAAAATCCCCCTGAAAAAAAGAGGAATGAAATTTAGTGAAGACTTTGAAAAAAACAGTGGAATCATAGTTCAAAATCCATCTGTCTCTCAGGTCAAAGATGGTCCTAAAGCTGAGGCGACTGCTGATCAGACAAAGAAAACACAGAGCGTAAATGATCATGTTAATGGTGAAATTAAGCCTGCGTCAGAGAAAGACCTCCAGAGTCCACTGAGCGAGTCACTAAAGGACACAACCGTTGACAAAGAGCAGCCGACTGAACCAGCTACAGGTAAATCTGTAGAAGTGAGAGAAAATGACTCCCCATCCACGGACAAGGAGGATGTGAAAGATAAAAAGGATGAAGCTTGTAGTGAACAGATGATCACAGAGGCGGTCACGTCACACCAAACAGACTCGGAAAAGAAAAACTCAGCCTTGCAGGTAGAAAAGGAAAAAACTGCAGCAACAGAAAAGAAGGAAGCACACGAGTCTCCGCCGCCACCAAAAGCAGAGTCACCGCCTCCGTCTAAAGATGTAAATAATGCTCTTGAGACGTCTTCTAATCATGAAAAGTCTGAAAAAAACAAAGAGGAACCAGCCAATACAGAAGAGTCCTGTACTGTAGACAAGACGACCACATTGAAGGAACCTGATAAAACGTTAACAACCGATGAGTCAGAAAACCTCAATTTAAATCATGAAGTTACATCCAAAGAAGCTGAATCAAAAGAATCAGGGGAAAAACCAGCCTGTGTGGACGTGAACGCATCAGAGTCAAGTCAGACTGAAGAAACGAAGGCGGCAGGGGCTGTTTCAGACATGAAGAAACCAGAAGTCAGTGACAAAGATGCTAAAGAAGCAGAAACATCTGATGCTAATGTGGAGGAATCCGATGACTCCGCAGTGAAAAAGAAGCCAGGAGTCATTAAAACAACAGAGACGCAGCCTGCAGGCGAAGGTCTTCCAGAGAAATCTGATGACTGTGAAAACACTGTATCGCCATCTGTGATTGAGAAGACAGAAACAGTAAAAGACAGTGATGATACTCAAGACGTCAGTCAAACTTCTACAGTCATTAAAAAAGCAGACAAACCATCAGCCAGTGAGAAATCAGAGGAAGCACCCAACACTGAGGAGAGAGAGGAGTCTTCTGTTGTTAAAAAGGTAGATA
The DNA here is from genome assembly GCF_046630095.1 of Trachinotus anak. Classification (NCBI taxonomy): domain Eukaryota; kingdom Metazoa; phylum Chordata; class Actinopteri; order Carangiformes; family Carangidae; genus Trachinotus; species Trachinotus anak. The sequence goes on from NW_027273871.1 coordinate 5,167,708, forward strand.
AATCCGAACCATGTAAACCTACTGAGACGCCTGATAACATAAAAGACACAGAGACGACTCCAGAAAAAGACGATGTGACCTCGGAAAAGCCTGAGAAGACGGAAAAGCCTGAGGATATAAAGAAAAGTGTCAACTGTGAAGACAATACAATCCATGATGTTACCAAGATAAGTGACTTAACGTCAGGGCCCATGGAGGCAGAGGCAGTGGCCGTTAAACAGGATCTGACAAAGCCACAAGAGGATGACAAAACTGAGACGAACTCTGTTGAACACAAGGCGACAGAGGAAACATCTGAAGGGAAAGATAAATCATCCAGTCCAGCTGAGAATATCTCTGAAGAAACTGACAATAAAGCCAATAAAGAAAAGGAAAAGGTGACAGAAAAACAGCCTGAAGAAATCGAAGCAAAGCTTCCATCATCAGAGAGTAATAAAGATGACGACAAGGGAAGTGAAAAAGACACAGACAATGAAAAACTTGCAAACGACAGTGAGAAGCACCTGTGTCAAGACAAAGAAAGTAAAGAGGACCCTACAGTAGATAAACTCTCAAACACTGATAAAGCAAAGAAGGAGAAACAAGCTCATAAAGAGAACGAAGCCTCAACTAAAACGGACGAATCTGGTCCCAAAAACACTGACGCCGAATCCTCAACAGAAAGCAACAAGCCGGAAGAGCCCAGGAAAGAACTGTCCTCCGATAAACCCACTGACAAGGAAAGTAAAAGCAAAAGTGAAGACGAGGACTCTGCAACAAAAAAAGAGGTGGCAAACGGTGGCGAAGCTCCAGCAGACGCCAAGGTGGAGGTTGTTTGTCGGAAAGCGAAGCGGCCGGCCCATCGAAGGAAAGCTGAGCTTCAGAGGGAGGAGAGACAAGGAGATTCAGAGTCGGACACGAACACGGGGAGATCTCTCCGAAGATCGCCAAGGATCTCTAAACCGACGCAGAAAGCGGTAGAGATCCAGGACAGGAAGATGGAGAAATCGCAGGCGGCTCCACCGGCTGAGAAACGTGAGGACAACAAGGCCGAGAAAGAAAAGGACGAGGAGGAGGAGGAGGAGGAAGAGGTGAAGGTTGTTCAGAAGAAACCAAGAGAGAAGAAGGCAGATCAGGAGGGTCAGCCCAAACCTAAGGTAAGACAGGTTACCAGGAGGCAAAATGCCTTTAAAAACAGCTTTGAAGGTAGAAAATAAAGTTATTTCCTAAAACATGCAGCCATATTTTCACTTTTGAAACATTTTGAAGAACATTTCCAGAATTAAATGTTAAAGCTCAGTGCTTCTATCCAAAAAACAAATATGTCTCTCAGAGATTTATTTCACTCATAAAACTATTTTTTATCTCCTGACTAATTTCTATGGCAGAGATATGGAACAGATGCGAGTTTGTTAGGTACACCTGGATAAAACATGCTCATTTTGGTGGATGTAGTTTTTGGTGCTATTGCATTGTATTTACAGGTGTTTCTATTATTTTGCCCACTGCCTTTCATTCACAGTTTTACAAATTTCTTGTTTTGCAGTTTTAACACCATTAAAAACACCAACATTTGCAAAAACCAGTGTGAACGTGTGTTTCAGTCGTGACGCACTCGCTATGTTGAGCAAGTTTTAAGCCTCTGTGAGTCGACTCTGATCGCCTACTGAAACCAAAGGGTCCCTGGAAGGTTAAAAAAATTACACTGCCAGCTGCGTGAATTGGGGAATGGTTGTAATCAACTTAAGCTGTAAAGCAGATAAGATTCACTGAGCTGAACATGTTGTGTTTGTTTAAAGGGGAGAAAGAGGCGGAAGGTTCGGTGGTCCAACACTCGAACGCGCCGTAAAAAGAAAGGCTCTGAAGATGAGGAAGACAACAGCGACGAGGAATCCAGTGAGGAGGAGGACAGCGAGGAAGAGGATGACAGCGACGAAGACTACAAGGTCGAGCGGAGCAGAAAGAGGCGGAACCGGAACCGAGAAAGACGGAGCTCGGACTCCTCAACATCCTCAGACGACGACCTACCTCCAAATGACGATCCCTGCAAACATTGTGGTCTTCCAAATCACCCTGAGCTGGTGGGTACCTGCAGGATCTCACTACAGCTCATATTCAGACAAAACTGTATTTCACACTTTTTTTTTTCAACTGTCTATTTGGCAAGATTAAACAAATACACACATTTTAGTTGTCACAATTTTTCCTTTTATATTCTACTGAATAGAAATCCAAAACCTGCTATCTGTAAATTTCCCTTCCCTGTCCTCATCTCCAACCCCACCAATTATTCCACTCCACTCTTTCAACATTCACTTACGTCAACAACCACCTTCACCTCAACTTTCTTCAAACACACTTATTCAAACACACGCACCCCTACACATAGTGCCTCAGAGGAGGAAGGAAAGGGAAGATGGAAGAGACAGAGAAAACAATATATAAAATAAAATGAAGAGAAATAAATCTAAAACCCACACAGTAAAAGTTTTACATTCAAGAGAAAGTCGAACAAAACAAATTGATTTTAAGATTTGTACTGATGTGACTTTGTGGGGCAACAACACAATTATCTATTATACTATTATATACAAGGCAGTTGAGTTTTCCAAATTTTCAGTCTTGCAGTCTCGCAGTATTTTTGCAGCGCAACCAGTGGTTTCACATGGAGCTCAACATTTGAAATTAGAAGTAATACACGTACAGAAGGATTTTTTACACTGACTGTAACATTGTTGGCAGGCGGGCTAATGGAGTTGCAGAGTGGAAGGAGCTATTTTTGGCGTCTTTGATTCCAGGAGTAAAAGTCCAATTATTTTTCTCCATAAACAAAGTTATGTGACTCACAGATGGAGCAGTTCCACGGTTTAGTGAGAAGTCATGCAGGTGCTGCAGTTACCGTAGTTAGAAGTTAGCTGCATTTCACCAACAAACATCTGGTCAAAGAGTTTCAGACTGTGATGTTCACCGTTAACTGCAAACAGATGCTGAATATAACAGTTCTGAGAAAACAGATAATACATTCTGCAGCCTAAATCAATACAGATGGTTTCTTGGTTAATTTTGGATGAATTCAGCAACTTGGCTCCATGTGTTGTTCGCAACTGGAACAATAAAGCATTTTGAATTGGAATTGTTGATGAACATTTCAGATGTTGTCAAAAGATTTTAATATGGGAATTTACTTTTTTTATGTGTTAATAAGCTTGATAATAATAATAAACTTAATTGTATAGCACAAATCAGTTGCATACACTCAGTCCTTCACATTAAAAAATTAACGTAAAAACATGTTAAAAATGAAATAATAATTTAAAAAAAAAGAAAAAATAGGAAAAAATTACTAAAACACATAAATAAATCAAATCAAATAAAAATGGATCACATAGAACGCATCAAATCAAGTAGAATACTTTTCCTTTTAAATAAAAAATGGCATCTCAGCTCTGAGGCAAAGAGCACTGCAGAACCTGTTTTCCCATCGGGCACAAATGCACCACAGGTTTGGATCACACTGGGGTAAGCCTCCAGGGAGGAACTCAGTAAGGAACTACTTAAGGTTTGCTGTTAACATCTGTCCACATCTGCTTTGCAGATCTTACTGTGTGATTCGTGTGACAGCGGCTACCACACAGCCTGCCTGAGGCCTCCCCTCATGATCATCCCCGATGGAGAATGGTTCTGTCCACCCTGTCAACATGTGCGTACCAGACTGAGCACCAAATATTCAAGAGAATTTAAATGAAATGTGAACATGGCTTTAATATTTGAATCATTCTTACCTACTGTAGAAGCAGCTCTGCGACAAACTAGATGAGCAGCTCCAGAACCTCGACGCTGCTTTGAAGAAGAAGGAACGGGCTGAGAGAAGGTGAGACATTTTGTGCTTTATCATGTGCATCATCAAAACTGAAGGAGGAAGAGCTGCCCCTCTTTTAAGAGCTGTAGTAGTAACACTAACTCTATTTTAATGCATGGAGTTTGTACATTGTAAAAGTAATTGTTGGGCTGTTTGTGTTTTGCTGCCACTTCTTTTACCATGTTCAAATTAGACTCTGTAAAAGACAAATTCCTCATTCATAACCTGTGATTTGAGGTAACAAGTGAACTTTGAGCCCACAGGGTTGAGAACCACTGTTGTAGGCCAAAATATATGGTTGGATTTCTTCATATTGTAATGTTCTGATTATTCTGTCCACTCCCTGTAGATTTAGATGATTCAAATCACCAGTTTTACCGTGAAATTGCTCCTTCACATTAAAAGTTAAAAGAAATATGTTAAGTATTTTAACAACAAACCCTAGACAGTATATTTATTCAGGTTAGGGTGTTTTACTTATTGACAGTGAAATGAAGCACTCAGTCTTCTTCATGTGTATCATCTCTTCCAGGAAAGAGCGTCTAATTTATGTTGGAATCAGTGTTGAAAACATCATCGAGCCCACAGTAAGTACAGTTCTGAAATGAGACAGAAAAATATCCACCAGTTGGTGTTTCCACCATCAGTGACAAACTCTCACTGTCTTAGGTGGAGGTAGAGGAAGAAAAGCCAGAGATCATAATCAAAGAGAAGAAAGAAACAAAGCGAAGTAGGAGCTGGGGTCGAAGGTCAACGAGGGCGAAGAAAACCATCAGCTACAGGTCCTTGCACAGAGACATATTTGCATACATAATATTTAATAAGTAAATTATTCTCTTGGTGTCATTCTTGTACGATTCAGTGGTTCTCGTAAGATTAGACTTTTTTTTATTCCTGTTGAAGTTCACATGTTACAGCAGACAACACAGAGACAGAGATTATAAACAATATATACATTACAATATCTTAAACTAGTGGTTTTCAAAACCATTAATACTTGCTTGCTGCACTTTGCATCAAAAATTACACTCCTTGTAGTCTCAACTCAAATCTTAAAACACAGACATATTTCTACATTCACTGTGACATTTACAGAGGATATCATTATCTGTGATGTCCATCGTGATTAAACCTACATAAATGTACTTTCACTCAGCTGCTATGACATTTTAATTTCCCTCCAGGGATTAATAAAGTCATCTATCTATCTATAAACCGGCTGAGAAATCATAAAAAAAAGACACTGCTTCTATCTCCAGAACTTGCCTGAGAAACATCCTGTTTTAAAGTTTTCTTCAGTGTCAAAGTAATTTGTTGATAGTTGTCTGTATTTTTACTGCAAACAACAATTGCTAATAGCTAATTCGGTATACTTTAAATGGTGCCAATTTGCCAAAATATAAACAAAAAAACAGGGTTAAGTTTTACCCCACAACTAAATAACAAACTGCAACATTATATTTCCTGTTTACACCCCCCAGAGACCCCAAATTATGGAAAATGCAGTGTCATAACCCTTTAAAATTACTTTCTTTTCCTGTTGCACCAAAAGAATAACAACACAGTAGTAAGATAGTGTTTCAATTCATACAGTGATATAAATAATATAATGCACTGTCGTGTTAGATATGTTTGCATGTGTTTATCTACAGTTAGATATTGTCTTTCTGTTGTAAACATCTGCCAAACATCCACTGAGACATTCAGGAGAAAGTCGTCAGTTAACATGATCCATAACACACATCGTTCCTCCTGCAGGGGGTGACTGTTTCCTGTCTACTATCGGATCTGACAAGTTTAATGAACCTTGTTTTTATCCAGTGCTTATAAAATGTGCTCCGTTTTCTTTTCACTTGGAGCGATTCAGCCGTCGCAGATACTAGAGTTTCTTATGCTCATGTTTTTCTCTTGGCAGGAAACAGCTGATGAACTGTAGAAGTAAAATGTGCTCAACCACTCGTGAAATGTGATTCTTGTTTGTGCTATTGTCAATTTTACAGATTTGATGAATTTGATGAGGCAATCGAGGAGGCGATTGAAGAAGACATCAAAGAAGCAGAAGGCGGAGGTAAAAAAGAAATGAGTTCTTACTCTGTTAAAAATGATTTTAAGCGATAGTTATATATTTGAGGAACTATGCTATGTTGTGGAGAGACACTAAACCCCTGAAGGACTGAAACTTGTCATTTTGACTCAATTTTTGTACATTTTAATCAAACAGGACAGGATGAGTTAATTATTGAGCTTTAGAGATGCTGATAGGCAGAGTGAGGCTAGCTGTTTCCCCTTGTATCAGTCTGTATGCTAAGCTAAGCTAACTGGCTGCTGGCTATAGCTTCATATTTAGCATACAAAGATCTCAGCAAGAAAATGAATTAGCATATTTCCCAAAATGTCAAACTGTTCCTTGAAGATGTGAGAAGATTTTCTGTAATTAAGGTGTTGATGAACGGTGTTAATTGTCTACAGGAGCTGGTCGAGGTAAAGACATGGCCAACATCACGGGTCACAGAGGAAAGGATATGTCCGCCATCCTTCAAGCAGAGGAGGGTAAGGAGAACGGCCGCCCACCAAGACCCAGCGCTGGTCAGCGCAAGAAGAAACGCCGGCGACTCAATGACCTGGACAGCGACAGCACTGTGGACGAGGAGGAGAGCGAGGAAGAGTTTCGCCTCAGTGAAAGGTAAGAATAGACACAACTACGCTGACGGTAGAGTTTGACTTTCAAAGATGTGTTTACATTTATTTACATGTATGTTTTTGTTTGTTCTTCCGTGCAGCTCAGAAGAAGAGTTTGTAGTATCAGAAAACGAATCGGAGGGCGAAACGGAGGCGGACTCCAACGACAGCGACTTTGGCAGCAACGGCAGCGGGAAGCATCGTAAGTCTTCGCGGAGCAGGAAGCCAACGAAACGACGACGAAGCTCCCGAAAGCGACGGAGACCAAGAGGGTACTCGGATGATGAAGAAGAAGAGACAGATGAAGATGAAGAAGATGAAATTGGTACATGGGTTTTCTTTGTCTAGTCCCTGTTTTAGCTGAATATGTCTGTTTTTACACTGTTTTCACTGTCCCCTGTTTGTTGTAGATATTAGTTAATATATATAGATACAGACAGATAGAAGGTAACTGCAGAAACCAGCTGGAAACATCTATTTCTGTGCACTTTAAAGGAGCGCTGGACCATATGGCCAATAAATAAAATCTAGGTTTTATTTTCAAGCTCGTGGACAAATTTTCTGATGGATTTTCAGGGACAGACTGAACAACTCCCAACTCCCACAGCGTCATCCCTCGTAACCAGAGATGATGTGTTGCCTCTGCACCAGTGACAGCTGAGGCCTTGGCACAGTTTACAGAACTGTCATGACTCGTGACTGAAAGGATGAATAGCATCAGAAACCCATTCGTCCCCCAGACACCTTTTCCAATCTCAGATTGTTGGATGCGTGTCTGCCCATTTCTGTAATTTTCCAAAACCCAGGGTCCAACATTCACACCCACTTCACACTGTGATTGGACAGCTGCCAGCACCTCAGCCAGAGGTGAGAGAGGAGCCAGACATTGTTCCTCTCTCTTGTTACACAACTACAACTGTCACTTTTAATATGAGCAGCTGAGTGCAACACTGTGAGTGTCTGTCTGGAGAGACTGTCTGAAAACATGCAGCATTGTCCCCATTTTTAAACTATATTGCATCTTCATCTCTCTTATCACGACCAGCTTTTCACTCCCCCTCCCATTGTGGACGTCTGAAACACATTTGATTTCTGATGCGGTCGGACAGCGCGTCTTATGAACTAGTTCTGAGAGACCATAAACCAGCCCTTAGTTACTCCCTCCTAACAAAACACACCACTGTTTTCTTGGCATCTGACCGTTGCAGTTCTGTTGCACTAATCTGGCCAAACAGATAAATTAGAGCTAAAACTATAAAAAATGAACAGATAAAATTTTCAACAATCAACTGGTTGTTCAAGTAATTTATTATGAAAATATTCAAACAGCTTCTCCAGCTTCTCTAATTCAAGGGCTTCCTGCTGTTCTCTGTTTTATATCATTGCAGACTGAATATCTTTTAGTTTTGCATTAGTCAGACCAAACAATTTTAAGACATCACTTTGGGCTCTGTAAAACTATAAATGGCCATTTTTAAACACATTTTGGACACTCTACAGACTTAATCAAGAAAACAATCTGCAGATAAATCTAGCTCTGCAATTCTGTGAGGGGATTTAAACCTCAATAAGGTCTAGTCTACAGGTTTTAAATAGCTGCACAAAATATTGTCCGTTTTGAGAATTCTTAAAATTTTCTCTTTGAAACACTTGTCAACTCTTGAAAGTGTTGTCTGTTGAAAGTGTGATGTCTCTTTGGCCAGAAGTGTCCTCACATTTGTAACCCATGATCATTTTTTTGTGTGTGTGCAGTGACTGAAGGCTCCAGTGAGTTCAGCGACAGTGATCTTGATATGAGCCGACGGCGGTCTCGGCGGAGTCAGAAGAAGCGGGTGAACTACTGTGAGACGTCGGAGTCTGAAGGATCTCAGGCAGAAACCAACCGGGCAAAAATGAAACCCAGACGTCGCCAGGACAGCTCAGAGAGCGACGGTAAGTCAGAAACACACTGCACACTATTAGAACTGGCTATATGATAGTAATAATAATAATAATAATAATAATAGTTTGGTTGTTTTATAAAATGATCCTGTACTGGCATGAAAATAAAATATCCCGTCCCTCTAGTCTCATGGAAAACCCCCCCAAGATACGACCAGCCTTGCCTTTTCTCAAAGACACAAAATCCTTACAGAATAATTAATTTAGCTTCTTGCTTAAAAATCATGAAAATAAAATGAACCATTTCAGCACCATGGACAGAGACCTTCAGATCCTCTTGACATGAAACCTCTGAACTGAGTCACTACTTGTCTGAAACAAGCCTTAAACATCCTCCAGGATGGACGCTCACAGGTGAACAGTTGGGGGTCTCCTTACAGACGTGTATGAGAATACATGATGGCAACCTTTTTTCTTTTTTTTCTTTTTTTTTTTTTGAACCTTTGGATTACTGAGCGGCAGACATGTTTGTTTTATATGACTGTTAATATTTCTTGTTGGAAAGTCAATCTGTTGAGTTAAAAAAAACACAAAATAAGCAGATGTTTTTATAAATGTACTCTTTATTATTTTGTCCTCGGCTGTTGTCAGGTTACCAAACCAAACTGTCATGAGGAGAAAGTTAACCCACTCCTCACAGCCCCTGAAACTCCAAATAAAAATCTCCATGACATTTTATAGCAGATCAGTCTGATCATATATTGACAGAGGTTATTGCCCTTTTTGGTAATAAAACAAAGCTACATACAGATATAGTTACACATTAAACTAGTACATGTAACAAAGCTGAAAATTACAATGATTTAGTTTCATCATTTAAGATCTAGTAAAATATTTCTGTGAGTTGAGGAAAAACAACTCACAGAGAGGAGGGGGAGAATCACACAGATGTGTTTTACAGAACCACTGACAGCTAATGATTTCTTCTTTGTTTTCTTCTTCCAGCGAGTTTCTCTAGAGACTCTGAGGAGGAGTCGAGGGATCGGAGGGTGAAGAGGAGAGTCGACTCCTCGGAGGAAGACTCGCGTCAGCAACGCAGACGTCTCGCACTAAAACGCAGGAGAGCATCTGAAGACGACGACTCGGACGATGACTCGGACGACTCGTCAGAGGAGGATCGTCCCATCCGTAAACGGGTGAACCGCATCGACTCGGACGATGACGAGGAGGAGGAGGAGGAGAAACCAAAGGAGAAGAAAGCAGAGGAAGAGTCAAAGGGAACAAATCCATTGGACAGCAGTGTGGTGGAGACGCCACCTACCAACGGACAGAGCCCAGTAAAGAGCCTGGAGGGCCTAATCAGCCGGCCTGCTGCCCCCGCCGCTCCAGGCCTCATCCCACATATTGAGCCGCCCAAAAACATCAGCGCCACACCAGCCGCCGCCATCGCACCCAATGGTCTGGTTGGCCAGGAGATGGCGACGCAGGACGATGACGAAGACGACCTGTTAGGAGTCACAGACCTGGTGGACTACGTCTGCAATAATGAACAATTGTAAAAAACAAAATGGTGTACTGTTTCATTTTTTGTGGTATTGTATTTTTATATTGCTTAACTTTATTATTCCCTCCCCCACCAACACTTCCTTGTCGTCCTTTTTACTTGTGTCATCTGGAGCTTGATTCTCAACAATCTCTGTTACAGTCAGAACTGGAGCTGTCACCAGTCTAATGCTGTCGCTGTGGGATTGTACAATAATGAATAAGGGCACCAACTTGTCACGTCTCATTCATTTGGTAATAATCACTTTACCTGCAAACCACCCACATCATCCAGCTCCACTGCCAAACCACCTCCTTCCTCTAGAAGTGTGTCACTCATCATTTCTCATGTCTCCTTTTCTCTTTTTCTTTTTTTTTTCTTGTCACATTCAAGTTTTGCTCCGTTACTTATCTACATGTAGGGAAAATTGGCACTGAACTTGTTTACTGTGCAGAAAATAGTTGAAGATTTGTTGTTTATTTGAATGACTTGGACTTAATATTTTATGGGAGTAAAGCAAGGCATTCCATGATTGACATAAAGTTGTGGGCATCAAAAATGAATCTTGGTTTTACATTTTATCCCTGAAGGGTTTGACATTTTGATTGGCTTTCTGCCAGTGTTAGATGAGAAGATTGCTACCACTCACATGTCTGTGTTAAATATGAAGCTCCAGGCAGCAGCCGGTTAGGTTAGCTTAGCTTAGCTTAGCACAGTGACTGATTTTACTTTTGTTTTGGTACAAGGGAGAACCTTTCTACTGGTCAGAGCAGACACAGCAGGACCAGAGAGAACCAGTCTGATTCTCTGGCTCCTGTGGCTTTGACTTGCTATGCTAACTAGGTGGCAAACTGAAGCTGATTTACAGGATGAAACCCTGTATTGCTGGATTGTGCCACAAAAAATACATTAGCAACAGCTAATGAGATGATGCCCTTTTTTTTTTTTTTACCTTTAATACAGGTGATAATCCAACTCCTTCCCCATTGTTCCCCATCAGTTTGGTCTGATACAGAGACAGTCCAATTTTACCGCATTTGTCAAGATGACTTTTATGTGTAGTAGACCTTTCCGCTACAGATCCTGATGCTCTTGACCAGGTACCAAAAAGCAGCTTATTTGATAAGCTAACTTAGCAGTTAGTGATTTTTTTTTTCCCTGGAGAACCTTTTACTTAAAATGTGCAATTATTTTTACCGGCTGTTTGTCTTTTAATAAATATCCTGGGGCTGGTGAGCACTGAGATGTTTAATCTTAAATTTTTCCTCAAAAGTCGGACTTTTAAAATTTATGCTGTAGAATATACCCCACTTCAGTCAAAAGTAAAACTAAATTCTGCCGCGTTAAAACAAATAACGACAACAGTACTTGGCAAATAGTCAAATTGCAGTGGGAATCAGACCCACTTGGCATCAGATTTTTGCCATCTGCTTTCATTAACTATGGGTACTGGGTATGGGAATGGGAAGAAAAAGAAAAACACCCATTATTTCAACTTAGGAGAGTTCACACATTAAGGTGTTTGCCCTATTGGTAACATTGTAGTCACCCCAGATAAAACAGCCTTAAATAGATACTTTTGTTATGTTACGTATTTTATTGGTCACTTGGTTTGTTACCAAATGAAACAACATACACACAAACAGTGTATATCACCCATTCAGCCCAATGATCCAAATCACTGTTCTCTTCTGTTTTTAGTCTTTTAAATGAGTTTTACCAGTAACACACAAACTAAATAACAACCAAACTGCTTTTATTTTGTTTTAATCACATTTGATGTTGGTTCTTTTGCGGAGTCCAAAAAGTATTTGTTGAACACTGTTCAATTGTTAAAAACAGTTTTCTGATATTTTTGCCACAACATCTGTAGCTTGGAAACTTGATACCATCTTTTCTCCTGTTCTAGGGTGAAAAAAATCAGCACCCAGCTCCTCTGAAGTGTAAAAATGTCAGTTAGCAGTCACTTCTTGTTGTTTTTAAACTTGCACTTTTGTACAGATTTAACAGAGGAGATAACATTAACATACTGCAGCTTCTTATATAACAGGATGTAATGAGAGTGGTATCGATCTTCTCATCGTATTCTCCTCCAGAAGGAAAATTCCTAAAATGTCAAACTAGGCTTTAAACTATTCTGGCTTGATTTCCTTTAATTTTCAAAAGCTTTAGATGAGACTATTTATTAATCTTTTTTTGGGGGGGGGGGACACAGGATGATCAGGTCCACTTGGATCACATATTTGATAAGCTAACCCATCACACACCCCGGCTGGGATATTGCTGGTCAGATATTGGTGTGTGTGCTGGTTATTGTAAATGGAAAAACAAGCACGTTGTTCCCAGTTTTCTACCCTGAATTTTAAAGTGTTATACATATATATTCAACCCCTTGCATCATTTGAAGGTGTGAATGTATATATGTGACCAACCAATTGACCAGCCTTCACTTCTCGGCCCCCCCCTTGAACTTTTTTGTTGAGTGATAGTGTAGCTTTTGTATATTGTAAACATACAATTATTTTAACTGTGCGCTGCCATCAGTATCAGTGGTGAGCTCCCAGTTTGTTTGGGGAAAATCACAAGTAAAACTCTGTTGTCCCTCCTAATCTTGAGATCTAGACTAGTTTCCTCTTATTACATCTATGTTAACGTTTGTGATTTTTTTTTTTTTTTTTTTTTTTAATAATGATGTATTTTTTGTATATCTTAACATTTATTTGTTGTTGTCTTTGTCTAAAATGTAAAGTGTCTTATTTTCTTTGTACATTGTCCTTCATAGAAGGTTCAAAAACCTGCAGACCCCTGGCTTTTATTAACTAAAATAACACTCAGCTCCACAACAAGCCTATTTTATTTTCATTTTTGTTTTTTATTCTACACCCCCCAGATGTCCCTATGTACAAAATCTATGTTTCTATTCAAATCCTCTATTTTCATAATCTTGAGTTGACGCTTGGGTCAGGTTGCAGTACACCACCAACCTTAAAGACCTCAGCCTAGATCAAGATTGTGAAAAATAAAACACCTCAATGGAATAATTAGTTATGAAGCATCAGGATGCAGTTTTTGGATGGGGGAATGGACAGAAAAAGAAAAACAAACCAATGACTTCACTGACCTCTGCTGGAACCAGTCTGTGTGTATATCTGTAGTTTTTGCTGTAATATATTTAGAGGCATTTTTTTAATCATGGAAAAATATATCGGGCAATTCTTTGGGATTGCATGAGTTTCTAATAGTTTTCTTTTGTAGGGAACTAATATTGGCACAACATTTTTTGTAACAAAACCAGAAAACTTCGGCATGTTTTAAGGGTGTCTGTTTTCTCCTGACCTGTTGCTTTAGTGCTGAAGGACTCATGAAGTAGACCCCGCAGGATATCTCATCATTTGCAGTGAAACTGCATTGGTAAGCATGCGCTGCCCTACTAAAGGCATGTTACAGAAAAACTTGGGGAGATGGGAATTTATCATAGAAAATAATGTAGGACAGCTGATCAAAGAGAGGAAATGTAAAATATTTTGTAAATTAGTCTCAGCATGGTCTTCACAGAGGATAAACCACTCTATTTATCATACCATTTTGATACTGGCTATGGCCAAAACATGACTTCCAAGACAAAACCTATATGTGCTGCTTGCAGTGCAAACAACATAGGCTTCTATACACAATATTTAGCTTTTAGATTAGTTGGACAGAATATATTGCAAAACCCAATTCTTCTAATAGAAGTGTGTGTTCTGGTGGTTTGAGTCAGAGTACAGGAATGTGGATGTCTGTGTGCTGTTAAGTAACCCCATTTTATCCTCTCCACAGAGATTAGGAGAATGTATTAATATGTTATCTCATGGTTATGAAATAACCAGTAGCAAGACCTGCACAGGAACGGAGAGAGGAGCGAAATAAAAGGCTGCGATGGGGTTAAGAGAGGAAGTCAATGGTGCCAATGACTGAAGTGTTAACAGAGTTTCCTATTTACCTCATGATGAATCTGGGAGGAAAGACACCCTGTCCACTGTGTATAGACCCTAGTAGACTGGTTGTTGGTGTTTTGTCTGCTCCTTACATTTTTGTTAACTTTACTGTTATTTCTTATGAATCTGATCTTGTACATTTGTCATAATAAAATGGGTTTTAATCCTCATGTCACTGTTGCCTTGTGTGACTCTTGATGTGGAGTTGCAACGATCATCCGGTCCTTTGGCCACCAGTGATACCGAACATTCAACAAATCTTTAAGTGCATGAATGTGTAAGACTGAGATTTATGTAGAAGAAATCCATTCTTATTAATTGTGAAAAAAAATGGTGGATTTGTTTTTGTTGGCCAACAATAGATGACACCTGTCAAATCGTCACTAGGGTGTAAAATCTACATCTTAAATTAAAAAATAAGTCCTGTGCATTTGTACCAGCGAGCCCCATTAAGTTCATCAGCTGATGTTATAGGGTTGGTTGGCACAATGTTAATATGCTGTGGTTACAAAAATTAAGCAATCAAGGGTAACTATTTTAGCATTAAATTCTAACAAGAGGCAGAAAACCTAAATGTTCAATAGAATATCCACCAATTTTTAAAACTGAACAACAAAATATTTTTTATGCCACAAAATATCCCAACAAAATATAAATTAACAGTTACAAGTTAATGAATAAGAAAACTATCAATAAAACCTTTTTAAATCATCATGAGTCAAACACAGAAGAAAGCTGTCAACATATCAAAAGGGTGTAAAAAATACTATTCATGGATGTATTATTTCTAAGACTTATAATAATACATCCATGTATATATCCTAAAAAATACTTGTACACTGAAAAACACAACTTGTTTATCTTTGTTTATTGTTTGTCTACAGATGCTAGCAGCTTTGTGTGTGTACTTGGAAATAGTGGTTTTAAGCTAAGCTAAGTAATGTTCAATTTTTTTTTAAAAGAACAGGTTTAAGTTATTATATAGATATGTTTATTATCTTAATTAAAATAGGCACAGCTTTGGTTTGAGCTAGTTAGCATGCTAACATCAATATGTGCCTGTGCTAACATGCCCACAGTGACAATGCTGTGTATTTATCATAGTAGTGACGGTGAAGTATGTAAGAGTAATGTTTGAAATTCAGCATCTGTACAGTGAATTCCCATCATGCATCAGTGAAGCTGCAGCTCCCTGTGGAGTTCAGGCTCACCTTGACTTCAACAACCTCTTGACATATCCCTGTTACTCATGTGGAGTCAGTCTCTTGTTGTTTATGTGTTGAATGTTATCTGTGCTGCAGAATGAGTTTGGTATTTTGTTGAGTCAGTCAACATGAGGAGGGGGGCACAAAGGTCAAGTTACGTAACAGATACCACATAGGCCAAACTAACAGGTGCTCCAAAGGTGAACAGGATTTTATGAGCTTTTCCTATTTGGGATTATCCTCCTGGAGGACTGCAACAAAACTGTGCAGCCCTGGTCAATATCATGCATGTCAAGTAATTATGAGTCCTGTCCATTTAATACAGTTTTATTTGATGAAGTTGTCTGTGTAGTCAAAAGCCTGATGTACAGTATCTCATTCCTCCGTGCCATCTAGCTCCATTGTTGTCCAAAAACTATTGAAGCACATCAGAGAACCAAATGTTTATTAATCCACTGCTGAAAATAGTCCACAGGAATTGACTGAACCTTTTAAAAAATGAAATTATGTTTGTGAGTTATTTTTAAAGATTAATGCCAAAGACTGGGAGGGAAAATAGGAAAAGTAGTAAGAAACCTCTTTGTAGAACGATTCAAATTGATGGTAATTTTTCAGTATAAACCAAGTGGTGTAAACACAAGAAATGACATTCATACAGAGGCATGTTTTTAATCAAAATATCGCTATATTGAAAATAACAGCAGATTTCAGAAATGCATTTAAATTACAACCTGACACAAAATCTAAAAAAATACTGTACATTTTGCTGAGAGACACTGAGTCAGAAAGGTGAGAGAAAATCAGTGTTTATTCACATTCTTAAAATAATCATCAAGTCTCAGAAACAGAAATTATTATGACCATCCAGACTCTAGAGGTATTTAAAGATGTAAATTATTAAATGTCCTTGATTCACAGAGAAATGGAAGTTTCTGTAGCTCTGACAAAAACAATCCAGCTGAAGAGAAAAAATAAAATAAATTGCAAATATACTTATACCTTAAAGCCATTTGTCAATATTAAGGATAAACAGTAAATTATCAGCTGGAGGAGAACATAATGTAAAACATGATTTATGCAGGAAAACAAACATTCAACAGTAAAAGCTTTGGTCAGCTGAACTTAAGAGGGAAAAAGGGGAGAACTGTATCAGTGTCAACATCACAGATTCCACAGTGAAAACCAGTTTTCTTTAACTCGTGTTTACATATTAAGTGCACTAAAAAATATATATTTGGTGCAATTACAGGCATCTGAAAGTGTAAAGCTTTGACAATTGTGCAAAATACCTACACCCAAAACCAAACTTAGATGAACTAAACCTTAAAACATTTGTGCTGTTCCACCCCACATTTATTTTGTGTTATGTTAACTTATATGCAGAGAAAATAAAAGAGCTTCCCATTAATGGCACTGACAGAAATAATACAAATACATCTGGAAGCACTTTGCTTGCAAAAGAGAAGATATTAACTGAAACTTCTGATGCTCCTAATGCACCAAACTGCATAGAGAAAATGACAAATTTAAGTGGCCTATAATTTCCCGCTGATCTGCTTTTAAAAACCACTTAAATTCTTCTTTTACTCTGCGTCCTTTAGTTATACTTTGGTTAAGCTTTATGCATTTCAAGTTTTAATATTTTCATGTTTTGCAACCTGAGTTTTTCCAGCTGTCTTCATGTTGTTTTCCATTTGGTGCAGTTTCATGTAGAGTAGTGATGGTAGCAGTGAGTCACAATCTCAGAACAAGAAACGCTTCATTTCAACAGTAACACTTGGTTACATAAACTTCTTTAGTGTTGTGCTTCTCACAGTCTTCATATGAAGAACATTTGGCAAAACTTAAGCAGAGGTGCATTTAGCTCAAATATCCTTAAATCTGTCATGAAAACTATAAGAAATTTAAAGTTGGACTGAATTAATAAGAAAGCAGCATATATCCTTGGCATGTACTTTTGGTTCTGACTGATATTGTGGCGTCAATAATTTGTAATTTGATTGGTAAAGTCATCACTGAAAACACCAGGCGGTTCCATCTTTGATTTGAGCACTTTGCCTGTTACCGCGTGCTACGTGTTAGCTACATAATTAGGTTACTGAAAGTGGGGAAAACATCAGTACAAGTGCTGTTCGCTCCGATATGTGGTAAACCTGCAGAGCAACAGACA